>NW_016107320.1:0-58367 GCF_001604975.1 Cebus imitator | reverse complement strand
TGTCACCAGGCTGGAGTGCAGTGGTGCGATCTCCGCTCACTGCAGCCTCCGCCTCCTGGGTTCAAGCTATTCTTCTGCCTCAGCCTCCTGAGTAGCTGGGACTTGAGGCACATGCCACCACGCCCAGCTAACTTTTGTATTTTTAGTAGAGACGGGGTTTCACCATGTTGGCCAGGATGGTCTTGATCTCTTGACCATATGATCCTCCCACTTTGGCCTTCCAAAGTGCTGGGATTACAGGCGTGAGCTACCACGCCCGGCAGAAATATTTACAAAGGGCATTCAGTAGTTTTATTATAGTCTTCATACCATCAGCCAAAAGAATGTTAACATTGTACTGAAAATTTTAAACGAAAAAAACCCAGCAAGACAAGAGCAATTGGCACACATTAAGGATATACAGAAATTTTGGTGGTCATATTTGGAACTGAGAGTCTTCCCTCTTATTTATTCATGCCTTTATTTTTCTATCCAATTCACATATTTGTTAGGTATCTGTTTGCATTAGTAGTACGAATATATCATAGAGCTCATAGTCTAGTGGGGTTGTATAATATGATATAGGTTAGCCTAAAGTCTCAGTCTTCAGAGCCTGGCTTCTTATTGAGTTGCATGATATTAGAGGCTGGAATTGTTTTACAATTTTGCCTCAGCACCATGGTCATTTTATGGCTATGACACTGCATCTGACCTCTTTCAACTCTGCCTTATTTTTATATTACTTTTTATTTTTTCATATTTGTGACTGTCTAGTTGGCTTTGGTAGAATTCCATGCCTTCATCTCTAGCATCTGCTGTTGCTGCTTCATTCTTTCTTTCTACTTGGTTTTAATTTTCAGCGTCACCGTTTTAATTATATGCATTCTTGATCTTAACATCTGACTGACTCTTGATTGACAACCTAGACTGCTCTTACACTTACTTTCAACTATTTCTACCTACCTGTGATCCTGGCAGTTAATTACAATGAAGGACCATGTGATTTGTACCCTTACTTCACACATAGTAGATACTAAATAAATGATGCTGCACAGATAAAGAAATCTTCCTTTGCAAATAGGAACTCAAATTATATCTTCAGCCTTTCAAAATGTTAACTATATCAGGAAAAAATTGTTTTCCCTGCTAATGCTTGTTTGTACTTTGTAATTAAAACCACATGCACAGAGGGATTATAGAACCACAAAATGAGAATGTATTTTAATATGTCAAACTTCATCTAATACAGCTAATTATTCTCTGAGTATCAAGAAGAAATACTACATCAGAGGAGAAAGCCTAAGAACAAAAAGAGAAGAATCAGTCCTCCCACAGAGAAAGGGATAAACTACTTGTTAACTTTTTCACATTCTTTAAATTTTTTCCAATTATGGAAAATTGTGTAGTACATTGGAAAGAGTCTTATGGTCTTAAAGAAATTATTTTCATTGTATCAGTAAAGTTAAGTACAATTATATTAAAGATAATTCGTGATTGTATACATTCAGGACTGAAAAAAAGGGTTTTTCATTTATATCTCTACAATTTCAAAATAAGATCATGTACATTTCAATAACTCAGAAAAATTCTTTTCAGTGCATGTTTATCATTAGCATTATTAGGTTTTGATTCCATATAATGCTAGTCAATGATTTTAATAAATTTTTCATAGACTTAGATGAAATAAACATCCAAAAACTAACACTTCAGTATTTTTTTTTTAACTTTTAGGTTCAAGGGTACATGTGCAGATCTGTTAGATAGCTAAACTGTGTGTCACAGGGGTTTAGCCTACAGATTATTTCATTGCACAGGTAATCCGCATAGCAGCCAGTGGGTAGTTTTACGATCCTCACCCTCAAGTAGGCCCTAGTATCTGTTGTTTGTTTCTTTTGTTTTTTGTTTTTTTTTGTTTTTGTTTGAAATAGAAATTTATTCTCAGAATAATCCACAAAAGCACAGGTTGAGACTACTGTTAGGAGGCTCCCTCTCTTCCTTTCCCTCCTTCCCTTCCTCTGTATATGACAGGGAGGACACAGATGAAGGAAACATGCAACCACAAAAAACGATCAGCTGTAAACACAAAATAGTTTGGTCCAAAAGAATTCAACATAATTAATCCAGTTACTTTGTAGAACTTCACTGAGTAGTATTAAGATACAGATGTAGTGTTTCCAAGGGCGGTTTGATTGCACCAGGGGTGCCTGCCTGAGGGAGTTGAGGACTGAGTGCATGCAGCAGACCTCTTTGGCCTGCTGGCTGGACCTGGGTTTACAGTCACACGGCAGTGCCAGGGGACAACCCGTCAATGTCATTTACAAAGTCTTCTGCCCTGTTTTTTGCTTTTGTTTTCTGTAGTTGCTCATTCTTTATCTCTTGCCCACCACTCTTCTAGCTCCTTTATCCCTTTTTCTTTCTACTCTGCTTATTGCTTCTGACAAGCAAGGGCTTCCAAATGTTCCATTTTCTCTTCTTTCCATTTGCGAATATTTTCAGGCTGTGATTGCAGTCGATCCACTTGTGAAA
Organism: Cebus imitator; assembly: GCF_001604975.1. Taxonomy (NCBI): domain Eukaryota; kingdom Metazoa; phylum Chordata; class Mammalia; order Primates; family Cebidae; genus Cebus; species Cebus imitator. Next base: position 55,862 of record NW_016107320.1, on the reverse strand, counting down.
TAGGTGCATAATTGTCTCTTCGACCATTACTTTCCTGGTGGTAGTCACCATCGTCACTCTGTCAACATCATCTGGACTCCCAGGTGTTTACCTTGTGGCTAGGGCCGAGGGGCATCACTATCCAGGATGTTAAAGGCCTTGTTGTTCTTGATACCCATAGTCTGGCTCTCATGCTGTGCCAAGAAGGCCATAGCTGGGTCTTCTTCATTGGCGCCAGCCACTCTGTTCCCAGCACAGGATCCCCAGGGGTGCCAGCAGGAATGCCAAATGGATCTTACTCCATGGCGGCATCCAGCCATGGTGGGAAATTTAATGGCACAGACACCAATGGTAAGAGACAAATTAATCAACCCACCAACGCATGCCTGGCAATCATGGCTGTAGTGGCAACTGGGAGATGATGTTCCCTTCTTTGTGTCTATGTTTACTCAGTGTTTACTATCCACTTATGAGAGCATGCTGTATTTGGTTTTCTGTTCCTGTGTTAGTTTGCTTAGGATAATGGCATCCAGCTTCATTCGTGTTTCTGCAAAGCAAATGATCTCATTCTTTCTTATGGCTGCTCAATAGTCCATGTTATACATATGCCACATTTTCTTTATCTGGTCTACCATTGATGGACATTTAGGTTAATTCCATTTCTTTGCTCCTGTGAATAGTGCTGTGAAACACATAAATGTTATGTGTCTTTATGGTAGAGCAATTTATATTTTGGGGGGTGTATACATGATAATGGGATTGACGGGTCAAATGGTAATTAATTCTGTTTTAAGTTCTTTGAGAAATCGCCAAACTGCCTTCCACATTGGCAGGACTAATGTACACTTCCACCAGCAGTGTATAAGCTTTCCTCTTCTCCACAACTTCGCCAAAATCTACAATTTTGTCTTTTTAGTAGCCATTCTGATTGGTGTGAGGTAACATCTCTTTGTGGTTTTGATTTGAGTTTCTGTAATGATTAACAGTGTAGAGCATTTCTTCTTAGGCTTTTGGGCCATGTGTATGTCTTCTTTTGAAAAGCGTCTGTTTGTGTCTTTTGCCCACTTTTAAAGGCAGTTGTTTTTTGCTTATTTAAGTTTCTTGCAAATTCTGGATATTAGACTTTTGTCAGATGCATAATTTGCAAACACTTTATCCTGTTTTGTAGGTTGTTCGTTTATGCTGCTCATAACTGCTTTTGGTGTGCAGAAACTCTTTAATTATGTCCCATTTGTCAACTTTTCTTTTTCTTGGACTTGCTTTGAGTGTCTTTGTCATAAAGTAATTGCCAGGTCCTATCTTGAGAATGGTATTTTTTGGGTTATCTTCTGGGGTTTTTATAGTTGTGGTTTTACATTTAAGTCTTTCATTCATCTTTAGTTGATTTCTGTGTATGGTATAAGGAAGGGGTCCAGTTTCAATTTTCTGCATATGGCTAGCCAGTTATCCCAGCACCATTTACGGAATAGGGAATCCTTTCCACATTATTTGTTTTTGTCAGGTTTATCAAAGATCAGATAGTTGTAGGTGTGCAGCATTACTTCTGGGCTCTTTGTTCTGTTCCATGGGGTGTGTGTGTATATATTTGTACCAGTACAATGCTGTTATGGTTACTGTAGCGTTGCAGTATAGTTTGAAGTCTGGTAATGCCAAATGCTTCCAGCTTTGCCCATTTTGCTTAGGATTGTCTTGGCTATTTTTTGGTTTCATCATATGAATTTTAAAATTGTCTCTTCCTAATTCTTTAAAGAATGTCCTTGGTAGTTTCATAGGAATGGCATTGAATTTCTAGATTGCTTTTGGGCAGTATGGCCATTTTAACTATAGTGATTCTTCATAATTATGAAAACAGAATGTTCTTCCATTTGTTTGTATCATCTCTGCTTTCTTTGAACAGGGTTTTAGAATTGTGAAAGATTTTAGAGTTCTTTCACCTCCCTGATTATCTGTGTTCTTAAATATTTTATTCTTTTTGTAGCAATTGTCAATGGGATTACATTCTTAATTTTGCTTTCAGCTTGGATATTGTTGATGTATAGGAGTGCTGTCGATTTTTGTACATTAATTTACTATCCTGAAACTTCGCTGAAGTTGTTTATCAGAACACGGAGCTTTTGGACAGAGACTGTGGGGTTTTCTAGGTATAGAGTCATATTGGTAGCAAACGTAGATAGTTTGACTTCCTCTCTTTTTATTTGAGTGCTTTTTATTTCATACTTTTGCCTGATTTTTCTCTGGCTAGGACTTACAGTACTATGTTGCATTGGAGTAGTGAGAGAAGGCATCATCTTGTTCCAGCTTTCAAGGGGAATGCTTCCAGCTTTTGCCTATTCACTATGATGTTGGCTGTGGGTTTTTCATAGAGGGCTGTATTTTTTTTTGAAATAAGTTCCTGCAGTGTCTGACTTGTTGAGGGTTTTTAATATGAAAGAATATTGAATTTTATTGAAAGCCTTTCCTGTATGTATTAAGATGATCACGTGTTTGTTTGTTTGTTTTGGAGACACAGTCTCGCTCTGTTGCCCCGGCTGTAGTGCAATGGTGTGATCTTGGCTCACTGCAACCTCTGCCTCTTGGTTTCAAATGATTCTCATGCCACAGCCTCCCAAGTAGCTGTGATTACAGGTGCTCACCACCGTGCCCAGCTAATTTTTGTATTTTTTGTAGAGACAGAGTTTCACCATGTTGAGCAGGCTGGTCTTGAAATCTTGGCCTCTAGTGATCCACCAGCCATGGCTTTCCAAAGTACTGGGATTACAGGCATGAGTCACCATGCCTGGGACATACGGTTTGTTTTATTAGTTTTGCTTATGTTATACATCACATTTATTGATTTGTGTATGTTGAACCAGTGTTGCATCTCAGAGATGAAGGCTACTTGATCATGGTGGATTAACTTTTTGATGTCCTCCTGGATTTAGTTTGCTAGTATTTTGTTGAGGATTTTTGCATCCATGTTCATAAAAGATATTGGCCTGAAGTTTGTTGTTTCTCTGTCAGATTTTGGTATCAGGATGATGCTGGCCTCATAGAATGGGTTCAGAAGGAGATCCCTCCTCTTTTTTTTTTTTTTTTTTTTTTGCGGTAGTTTCAGTGGGTATGTTACCAGCTTTTCTTTATACATCTAGTAGAATTGGCTTTGAATCTTTCTGGTCCTAGGCTTTTTCTTATTGTTAGGTTTTTTATTATTCAATTTCAGAACTCACTATTGGTCAGTTCAGGGATTCAATTTCTTCCTGGTTCATTCATGGGAGGTTGTATGTTTCAAAGAACTTATTTCTTCTAGATTTTCTAGCTTGTGTGCATAGAGTTGTTTGTAGTAGTTTCTGAGGGTTTTTTTTTTTTTTTTCTCCATAGAGTCAGTGGTAACATCCCCTTTGTCATTTCTGAGTTTATTTGGATATTTTCTCTTTCTTTAATAGTCCAGCTAACGGTCAGTCTAACTTATTTGTTTTCCACTATTAGATTGTGTGGTTATGTAAGTCTCTTTATAGGTCTCTATGAACATGTTTTATGCATCTGTGTGTTCCTGTGTTGGTGTGTATATATTTAAGATACTTAGGTCCTCTCATTGAATTGACCTCTTTACCCCTATTTAAAGGCCTTGCCTTTTTTGGTCTTTGTTGCTTTAAAGACTGTTTTGTCTGAAATTAGAATACTAACCCCTGCTTTCTTCTGTTTTCCATTTTCTTGGTAGATTTCCTTCCATCTCTTCACACTAAGCCTATAGATAACATTGCATGTGAGATGGATCTGTCGAAGACAGGATACCATTGGCTCTTGATTCTTCATTCAGCTTGCCACTCTGTGCCTTTTAATTGTGGCATTCAGCCTGTTTACATTCAGGGTTGATATTGATATGTGTGGATTTGATCCTGTCATCCTACTGTTAGCTGGTTATTATGCAGACTTGTTTGTGTGGTTGCTTTAAAGTGTCACTGGTGTATGTATTTAAGTATATTTTTGTAGTGGCCAGTAATGGTCTGTTCTTTCCACATTTACCACACTCCCTTCAGAACCTCTTTTAAGGTGGTTTTGATGGTCACAAATTTCCTTAGCATTTGCTTTCTGGAAAGGATCTTACTACTTTGCTAATGAAGATTAATTTGGCTTGATATAAAACTCTTGGTTGGAAATTGTTTTATTTTATTCTTTTAAGACTGCTGAATATAGGTCCCCAGTCTCTACTGGCTTGTAGGGTTTCTACTGTTTTAAGTGTTATAGGAGTTCCCTTAATAGGTGATCTTCTTCTCTTTACCTGCCTTAACATTTTTTCCTTTCATTTTGACCTTAGAGAATCTCATGATTGTGTTTCTTGGGATGGTCATCTTGTGTAGCATTTCACAGGAGTTCTCTGCAATTCCTGACTCTGAATGTTGGCCTCTCTAGCAAGTTTGATGAAATTTTCATGGATGATATCCTGAAATACACTTCCCATGTTGTTTGTTTTCTCTCCCTTTCAGGGACACCAATGAGTCGTAGATTTGGTCCCTTTCTATAATCCCATATTTTACAGAGATTCTGTTCATTCTTCTTTATTGTTTTTTCTTTATTTCTGTCTGACTGAGTTATTTCACATAGCCAGTCTTTGATCTTTGAGGTTCTTTCCTTACCTTGCTCAATTCTGCTGTTAATACTGGCAGTTGTATTCTGAAATCCTTTTGAGTTTTTCATCTCTATCAGCTCAGTTTGATTCTTTGTTAAAATGGCCATTTTGTCTTTCATCTCCTGTATCATTTTATTGTATTCCTTAGTAACCTTGGACTGGGTTTCAACTTTGTCTTGATGATCTTCATTGATCACCATGATGAATCTTGATGATCTTCATTTCTTTCCATATTCTTAATTGTATTTCTGTCATTTCAGCCAGGTTAAGAACCATGTTGGCCAGGCACGGTGGTTCATGCCTGTAATCCTAGCACTTTGGGAAGCTGAGGTGGGCAGATCACCTGAGGTCAGGAGTTTGAGATCAGCCTGGCCAACATAGTGAAATCCTGTCTCTACTAAAAATATAAAATTAGCCAGGCATGGTGGCATGCATCTGTAACCCCAGCCACTCGGGAGTCAGAGGCAGGAGAATCACTAGAACCTGGGAGACGGAGGTTGCAGTGAGCCAAGATCATGCTGTTGTACTCCAGCCTGGGCAACAAGAGGGAAACTCCATCTCAAAAGACAAAAAACACTATTGTTGGGCAACTAGTGTGATCATTTGGAGGTAAGAAGACACTCCGGCTTTTTGAATTGCCAGAATTCTTGTGCTGGTTTGTTCTTATCTTTGTGGGCTGATGTTCCTTCAGTCTTTGAAGTTGCCATCGTTTGTATGAGTTTTTTGTGCTTTTATCCTCTTTGATGTCCTTGGGGCCTTGATTATGGTAGAAAGTGGGTTTGGTTGACTGGCTTTGTTTCTGGAAGGTTTGGAGGGCCATGGCTTAGCTCAGCACTCCTGAGCTGCATGCCCTAACGCTGGGGGGCTGGTTTCAGGACCTAGATTTGTTCTCTTGTCCCTCCTGGTTACTGGAGGGGGTGAGTTGTTCCCAGATTGCTGGTCCCAACACTCCCATGGGTGGTGGTAGCCAAAGTGCTTCATGGGAAGGTGGCAGTGGTGTTTGTGCTGGTTCACTCATGCCAGCAGCATCAGCATCCTGGCACAATGTATGCCCACTGGCCAGGCTGAGGCACTGGTGTGCAGGTGTACAGGCATCCAAGCATGTGTTTGTACCATTGACAGTGTCATAGCAGGGCAGACATCTTTTGGGCATGGAACTGGTGCCTTCCATTCACACTGGCGGCAGTGGCAGTGCAGTGTTGGGGGCGAGGCCACTAGTGTCAGTGCAGCGGTGGTGTCATTGGGAAGACTGGGCACTGGAGAGCACACAGTTAGCACTCTCTGATATAGTTTGGCTGTGTCCCCACTGAAATCTCATCTTGAATTTTAACCCTCACAGTTTCTAGATGCCATGGGAGAGACCCAGTGAGAGGTAATTGAATCATGGGGGCAAGTCTTTGTCATGCTATTCTTACAATAGTTAATAAGTCTCATGAGACCTGATGGTTTTATAAAGAGGAGTTCCCCTGAATTAACTCTTTCTTGCCACCATCCATGTAAGATACGACTTTCTCCTCCTTGCCTTCTGCCATGATTTTGAGGCCTCTCCAGCCACATGGAACTGTAAGTCCAGTAACCTGTTTTTCTTCCCAGTTGTGGGTATTTCTTTTATCAGCAGTGTTAAAATGGATTAATACAGTAAATGGGTACTGGTAGAATGGGGTGCTGCTGAAAATCTATCCTAACATGCAGAAGTGACATTGGAACTAGATAACAGGCAGAGGTTGGAAAAGTTTGGGGGGCTCAGAAGAACACAGGAAAATGTGGAAAAGTTTGGAACTCCCTGGAGACTTGTTGAATGGCTTTGACCAAAATGCTGATAATGATACGGAAAATAAAATGCAGGGTGAGGCAGTCTCAAATGGAGATGAGGAACATGTTGGGAACTGGAGCAAAGGTGACTCTTGTTATATTTAGCAGAGACTGGTGGTATTTTGCCTCTGCCCTAGAGATTTGTGGACCTTTGAACTTGAGAGAGATGATTTAGGATGTCTGATAGAAGAAATTTCTAAGCAGCAAAGCATTCAAGAAGTGATGTGGGTGCTATTAAAAGCATTCAGTTTTATAGGGGAAGCAGAGCATAATAGTTAAGAAATTTGCAGCCTGACAACTAGTTAGAAAAGAAAAACCCATTTTCTAAGGAGAAATTCAAGCCAGCTGCAGAAATTTGCATAAGTAACAAGGAGCTTAATGTTAATCTCCGGGAAAATGTCTCCAGGGCATGTCAAAGGTCTTCATGGTAGTCCCTCCCATCACAAGCCCAGAGGCCTAGGGGGAAAAAATGGTTTTCCTCCTAGGAAAACCAGGTTCAGGGTCCTCCTGCTGTGTGTAGCCTAGGGACTGGGTGCCTTGTGTCCTAGTTGCTCCAGCTATGACTGATAGGGGCCAAGGTACAGCTTGGGATGTGGCTTCCAAGGGTGCAAGTTCCAAGCCTTGGCAGTCTCCATGTGGTGTTGAGCTTGCAGGTGGACGGCAGTCAAGAATTGAGGTTTGAGAACCTCTGCCTACATTTCAGAGGATATATGGAAACACCTGGATGTCGAGGCAGAAGTTTGGTGCAGGGGCGGGGTGCTCATTAAGAGCTTCTGTTAGGGCAGTGCGGAAGGGAAATGTGGGGTCGAACCCCTCACACAGAGTCCCTACTGGGGAACTGCCTAGTGGAGCTGTGGAAAGAAGGCCACCATCCTTGAGACCCCAGAGTGGTGGATCCGCTGATAACTTGCACTGTGTGCCTGGATCCCAGCATCCCTGGTATGAAACCCACTTGATCATCTGTTCAGGTGGATTATCTGTTTGATACATTGTGGGGTTCAGTATCTTGTTAAGGATTTTTGCATATATGTTCATTAGCAGTATCTTTTTAGGTTATGTCCTTTCTTGGTTTTGGTATTAGGGTGATACTGGCTTCATAGAATGATTTAGGGAGGGTTCTCTCTTTCTGCATCTTGTGGAATACTGTCAGTAGGATTGGTACCAATTCTTCTTTGAATGTCTGGTAGCATTCTGCTGTGAATCATTCTGGTCCTGAGCTTTTTTTTGTTTGTAATTTTTAAATTACCATTTCAGTCTTGCTGCTTGTTATTGGTCTGTTGAGGCTATCAAATAAGCCAGAAGCGTTGCATCTTTCCAGGAATTTATCCATCTCTTCTAGGTATTCTAATTTAGGCACCTAAAGGTGTTCACAGTAGCCTTAAATGATCTTTTTTATTTCAGTGGTCTAAGTTGTAATATCTCCCATTTCATTTCTTACTGAGCTTGTTTGTATTTTTTCTTTATTTTTCTTGGTTAATCTTGCTAACAGTCTATCAGTTTTATTTATATTTTCAAAGAATCAGCTTTTTGGTTCATTTATTTTTTTTTTATTTTTTTTATTTATTTATTTATTTTTTTTTGCTTGTTTCAATTTCATTTAGTTCTGCTGTGATCTTGGTCATTTCCTTTCTTCTGCTGAATTTGTGTTTGATTTGTTCTTGTTTCTCTAGTTCCTTGAGGTGTTACCTTAGGTGATGTGTTGTGTTCTTTCTGACTTTTTGATACAGGCGTTTAGGGCTGTGGACTTTACTCCTAGCACCACCTTCGCTCTATACCAGAGGTTTTGGTAGGTTTTGGTTGTCTTTATGAAAGGGCCAATGCTGGGGAGTCTAGTTCCACGACAGCTTTCTCAAATGCAGATATCTTCACCACAGAATCAGAATTTTACTCATCTTTATAATCCTCTCTATAAGGCTGCACAAACTTGTTGAATGAATGAATGAGCCAAAGAAAGTGCATGTAAAATGACCAGACCTAATAGGTTATGTACATTTTATTATCTGATTAGGTCATAATGCTGCCTGTGTTTTCCTAGGTATTTATAAAATGTAAAGCCTGTTTTTGGAGTAACCTGAGAAATTGTTTCACATTGATTTTGATTTACATAGTAACTAGGAGACTTTACTATATACAATACAAAGGTTATTATTTATGAAATTATTTCTAGCTATTGGTATCAGTATTTAGTCTAGTTAATAAATTACTTTATGCAGGTTATACTAGAGCTTAATATCTTTGAAAAGTTTTGTATTTATCCGAAATATATTTAATTTGGTTTACTCCAAACTGTGTGTTGAAATGCAAAGTTAATATATACCATAAAAATTTTAGAACAATTTAAAATATTGTTTTTCTTTACTATAACTTGTACTCTCTTATCCCTTAAGATGAAAAATCATAATATTGAAGTTTATAATATTCAAAGTAAGCTTTTTCCTAAAATGAATTTTATAATAGATGTCTAGCAAAGCTGCTGTGTTAATAATGCAAAAATGCTGTAATTCTCTCCCAGAGAAGCAATTACTGTGAAAAGCAACATTTTATTTTGCCAAGAAACACAATTATTGTGTGGTACATAAAATTCTGCAAAAATCTGTTGAAAGCTCTGTAAGTTGGGTGACTTTACAATTTATTTCACTAAAAGAATGAAAACAGTTAATTATGAAATAAATAGTAATCATATATTGTATCTGAGACTTGATTTTCAGTTTATGTGCTTACTAAATCCTTAAGTTATAGTTTAAGGTTCAAAATATAAACTCAACTTACACTTCAGGAATGCTTTTCCCATTATATGAGACTGTCTCAAACCTCATTTGTGGAGTAGAAGTGTTTTCGTTATGTTATCAAGGTACTCTCTTATTTACACCACCTAAATTGTTTATATATTACATCTACACCACCTAAATTGTTTATACTATTACATATATACCACCTAAATTTCTTATACTGTTACATCTCAGAATATTTGCTATTAGGTAATTATAGTATCTCACAATATTAGATATTTAAGATTTTTTTTCCTATGCCATTCTCTCATTACTAGGTGAAAATGTTTTTATATGTTTGACTGTGATACATCTTCATTATGCTCTTCTATTGCTTATAAATAGAAACCATTATTTACTACAGTTTGCTTAGCAGTTAACAGATTAAGATCTGAAAGCATGGATCACCCTCTTTTTTTTGAGACAGGGTCTCCTTCTGTGGCACAGGCTAGATTCCAGTGGTGTGGTCACAGCTCACTTTAACTTCAGAATCTTAGGCTTAAGCCATCCTCCCACCTCTGCCTCCTTAGTAGCTGGGACCACAGGTGCTTGCCACCTCATCCAACTAATTTTAAAATTTTTTTGTAGAGACAGGGTCTTGCTACGTCAGCTAGGCTGGCCTTGAACTCCTGGCCTCAAGGGATACTCCCACATTGGCCTGCCATAGTGGTGGGATTACAGGGGTGAGCCAACCATGTGCAGCCACCTTCAGCCTCTTTTAAATTAACAGTTTTTATTAAAATACACTGTAAATATAACTAGCAATCATTTAACTGTAACAACTCTTCAGTGAATTGTAATGTATACTTCATTGCTGGTTATTAAGTCATTATTAAAGGAATTCTCATTTTAGAAAAAGTGGTTTTTATTTTCTCCTAGCACTTTCATTCACCATAGTTCTAGAAACTTTCAGACTTTTAGACTTGCCTCTCTCTCACTTTCATCAGTCTTTCTTGCTCTCTCTGTACCATTCATTGATGGTAGTAAAACAGACTTCTTGGATTTTTTTTTTTAAGTGTCCAGCTGTCAGTATTCAAAACCTAGCATCAACAATGATAATATGGCCTGATATAATTGATGTGACTTTTAAAAATGCTGTTTGCTCCAAGAATAAGATTACATGCAGAAATTTATTTCCTTATTAATTAATACTTGTATTTTCTAATCAACTTTAGATCCTGATAGCACATGCCATTTTCCCTCTAATATGAGCTGGAAAGATGAGGAAGTTGTATAACAAGAGTGAAAAGCCATTGGAATACTTTGTTGCTAGTTAGACTTATTGCAGTTTACAAAGAGTATAGACTTTATTTAGGCAGAGTATGGGAAAAATCTAATTGAGTGTTTTATAAAGCACTTAGAGGTTAAATAGAACTTTTAAAATACATTTTTTTTGACCAAGTGATTGTCCTTTTAACAAGTGCTTATAGAAGCAAAAATTATATAAGCATCAACTAAATCCTCTATGTAATGTCTTGCTAGCCCATTATTTTATAAACAGGACTTGAGTCAGCAGAAAGGGCATTCCAATATTGCAGTATTAGAACCCTTTTATAATCTTTATTATCTACTTTTGAATAGACTCTATTATTAGTTGTGGAGATTAAATACCTTGTACTTTGTGTGTTCCTTAGATTGAAAACAGGACAAGATTACAGTGAAAGCAGCAGCTTAGGGTATGAAATTCTAACAGTCCAAATACATTTCAACTCCAAATAAGCTCTGAGTCCAGAAAGCCAGTGGCACTGACTCAGAAAAAAAGTGAAGTTTATCACACTTTTCCACCAGATACACTTACACTTTAAGTCATTTATTTAATTCAATTCAATGAATAACTACTGTGTGCTGTTCCCTCTGTGTAGCTCTGGGGATGTAACAGTATTTTGGGCTCAGTTCCTGTATTTGTAAAGTTCACAATGTATTCAAGGGCTGCCAGTGATTATACAGTTAATTTTTGATAGATTTTTGAGACTAGCTATAATCATAATATAAGCAAAGTGCTGTGTGAACACAGTAGGAGTGAAAGAGGCTTTTCCTTAGGCTGGATATTGTAAGAAAAAAATTAAATTTCTTCAGTTAATGGGCAATTGGAAAGATAGGACAGAATGGACAAAGGCCATATGCCTTGTTCAGGTAACAGAGTGTAATTTGATGTGGTTAGTGCCTGCGAGACTTGAGAAGTGAGACTGGAAAGACAATTTGTTGCTAGATTATGAAGGACCTTGAAAGCTTTGTGATAATTTGCTCCTAATCATCTGAGCAGTAGGAAATCATGGAATGATTTAAGTAAGAATGGTTTTGGGTAGTTACCTAAGAAGTTGTTTGTATAACAGAGACAAATGTCAATTTCAGTGTTTGTCTGAAAGAGAATGTTGTCCCCTTTTCTGGTCCTTTGGCAAGAGAGAATGGCTGGAGCTTCTTTTGGGGTCGGGGAGCTTTGCCTGTTGGTGTTTCTGGCTGCCGGCTTTTCCAGTATCATCCAGTCTGGGATATATGAAGTGAAAATCATTGTTGTGTTAGCCCTGAAGTCCCTGTTTTGTATGCTTTTTTCTCTCTACCTTTCTGAATCTTCTTATGTTTGTTTTATGTGTAATGTCCAGGGTATTTGGCAGTATTTAATCAGAGGGACAGATACAAGTACATCCAACTTGTCTGGAATTAGAAATCTTAAATGGACTTTTAAAAAATGTTTTAGAAGTGAAATGTGTAAATTATGTAATACACAGATCATAAATGCATATTTTAATAAGTGTATATTTCCCCGTAATAATCAATATAAAACCTCTTTATTCCCCTACAAAGTTTCTTCAGGGCCTCTTGCTTGTACATCCACCATTCCTCATAGGAAGCCACTGTTAATAATTTTTATCACCGCAGATTACCTCGCCTATGCTTGAAGTTCCCATAAAAAGAATCACATAGTATGTGTCTGGATAGTTTTACTTAAGAAACATGTTTTTGAAATTGAAGATGATTTGTAAAATACTGTGTGTGTTTACTTTTTAGTTTAAAAATTTTTAAGCCATAGAATAATAAGAATAGTGTTTTGATGCACACGTATGTTCATCGCAGCACTGTTTACAATAGCAAAGACCTGGAACCAACCCAAATGCCCATCAGTGATAGACTGGACAAAGAAAATGTGGCACATATACACCGTGGAATACTATGCAGCCATAAAAAAAGTTTGTGTCGTTTATAGGGACATGGATGAATCTGGAAACCCTCATTCTCAGCAAACTGACACAAGAACAGAAAATCAAACACCGCATGTTCTCACAGGCAGGTGTTGAACAATGAGAACATGTGGACACAGGGATGGAAGCATCACACACTGGGGTCTGTTAGTGGGGGCCTAGGGGAGGGACATTGGGGGGTAAGGAGGTTGGGAGGGGTAATGTGGGGAGAAATGCCAGGTATAGGGGATGGGGGACAGAGGCAGCACACCACCTTGGCATGTATGTACCTATACTACAATCCTGCATGGTCTGCACATGTACCCCAGAACCCAAAGTACAAAAAAAAAAAAATGAGTAGTGTTTCAGGAAGGAAGTTAATGTTGTAGTCGATATAGTAGCTCTTTTGGGTTTGGGGGTTTTTTGGTGGTTCAGTATAGAAGTAGGTGCATGGAGATGTTGAATTCCCCACAATGTCATCAATCTGTTAGTAAAGCAAAGCCAAAAAATGTATTAGAATTTAACTACAGTATGAAAAACTTCGCAGTGTTTCAGAAGGAAGAAGTAGAAGAAGGATATTAATAGGGCTTTGGGATATGGGCTTAAATGGTTTAAGATGGGCTTTTTACGACAGGCAGCTTATGTGGATTAGGCAAATTCTGTGATGGAACAGTTTAGGTTTGTTGACACTGAGGCAAGAATCTTAAAGTAAGCTATTTATCCAGGTGTTTGGACGATTGTCTCTGATAAATTGATCTGTGAAAATGTCTTGAAGCAAATAGTAGGTAATTTTTTTGGTTTATAGTCTTATCTTTGCCAGGCAAAGATTTCCTTGAACGAACTACTAACTCATATTGACACAGATGATCTCAGTTCTCAGAGATAAGAGGTTGTTGATGAATTTGAGGTTTTTAAGGCCACTACCAAGGTAATGGAAATATGATGAGAATGGAAGAGCCATTATGTAAGGGACCAATCACGGGTGTGTGGGGAAAAAAATAAAGAGAGCGTGTTTTCTAGGCCTGATGGGTCTTACTTTTGTAGACTTTTCTTTGTTTACTCTGGCATTTACTCTTAAAGGACTTTTTATAGATATTTCTGATGATGTCTCTAATGTTATCAAAGGCAGAATCCTCTGTTTGAGTAAGAAACCCTTTGGTAAACATCCGTATTAAATAATAGTCGTTTAGCTTCTTAAACAATTTAGATGATAGGGAAACTTGCTTTCTCATGAGACACCAGTTTTAGCTTTAGAAAGCTTTATTAGTTGAGAAAATATTTCATATATGGAGCTGAAAACGGGTTTCTTTGAAATGCTTAATAGTGCTTTTTTCCTCCCTTTGGAATCTCATGGTATAAATACCTTTCAGGTTTCTTAGATCTGCTGATCAAATATTTGAGGTAGGTGTTCACACTGGACTCTCTTTCTAGGCATCGTCTTTCCAGCTCTTTCAGCTATCATCATGCACAGATTTGCAGTGTCTCACTATCCTGGTTTCTGTTCTCTGCTTTGCTCTCTAGTTTGTCAGTGCCACCATTAATAACTACAGTGTTCAAGTTGAATACTGTTCTCCAGATGCATTCTGAACAGGGAGGAGTGGTAGTATTACCTTTCTGTGTATCAGACTTACATTACTTAAAATAACAAATTGAAACAAGCAACAACAACAATTAAAACACAACTAACTTCTCCTTAGCCTTTCTAATAGTTTCATCAGACTGGAAACTGATGGTTCACTTGGTTTCAGCATTGCTAGGCGTAGTTGACAGTGATTGTACAGAGTTTCAGAGAGATGAGCTAAAATTATTTACATGCATGATGCCAAGAAAATACTGTCCCTGTTTACTAATTTAGAATTCTTATCTGTACTGTCTAAAAGTGAATGGTGTAAGAAAGTATTTGTAACAACTTTAAGTCAAAACCATGCAAGTTAAAAGAAAAAATCTAGTTGTATTTCTGTAGTAATCTCCCCTCAAAGAATTAGTAATTTCAAAAAAGTTTAGAAAATATTGTCAGCAGAAGCCCAAATGAATAGATAGCTTTTGGATTCCTTATTTACTAAAACCATCCTCTGTCCTTTGGTAATTAACTGTTAGGCAAGGAGTGGTGTAACACCTTTGACTCTGCTAGGTCTTTTTTTAAAAATAAAAACAAAAACACAACAGCAAAAAAACCCAGCTGTGCAATGGAGGCAGCAGTGAGGCTATCTTATTGTTTGTTTGTTTAACTTAGACCCTAGTATAGGGAAGAACTGCTGAGATTCTTCCATGTTGATTCCCCAAATGATTACAGAATCTTATTTTAGTTGCATAGCTTGCCATTATTAGGGAAGAAAGTATCTTTCTAAACTCTTTATGAATTCCGGAATGTTGTAGTGGAAGTATCAGGGGACACTAGTATAGCTATAAACTTTAAAGAGATATGTGACTTGAGCCTAATTAATTATAGATTATAATATTATGGAAATAGAGGTAAAACAAATAACATATCCCAACTACTTTGTACTTATAATTTCCTTTTCTGAACCCTTCTAAGTGGGAATTTCTTCTTCAAATGTAATGTACTTTGGGTTGCAATTGAGTTGGAGAATTTGGAGTTTGTGTTTTTTTAACATTTTAAAAAATACTTATTAGTGATACTGAAAATAACAGCTTTGGGCAATCTTGTTGTCTTTGGCCATTTGGGTTACTATAAAGGAATACCAGAGACTAGGTGATTTATAAAGAAAAGAGTTTTATTTGGCTCATCATTTTGCAGGCTGTAATTACTGGAAGGATGGCACTAAGACCCCCATGACCCAAACACCTCCTTATCAGGCCCCACTTCCAACAAGGGGATCAAATTTCAACATGAGATGTGGAGGGGACAAACATACAAACCATGGCACTGTATTCATTAGCTCATTCGCTCAGCAAAAGTTTACAGAGTATCTGCTGTGTGCTTGTCTTAAGCAATCTGGGTTGGCACCGCAAAATAAGTGACCAGCAAATAGATACGGCTTATAACCCCAAAAAACTTTTATTTTAGCCAGGGGACACAGAAAGTAAAAAGCAAATATGTCAGGTGGCAGTAAATACTTTGAGAAAAATAAAGCAGAGTGATAGAAGGTTGGGGAAACTGCTTTTTTATACAATGTTCTGAGAAGGCCTATCTGAAAAGAAGTTGTTTAAGCAGAGACATGCAGGAAATGAGAGAGGGATATATGTAATATCCGGAAAATGGAACAGCAAGTACAAAGTGGAAACATTCTTTTTTTTTTTTTTTGAATAGCAAGGAAGCCAATATGACTTAGTAATGAGAGTGAAAAAGAGAGTGGTAGATGTGATTAGAGCGACAGGGTGCTGTGCTGTGGGGCAGGGGGCAAGAGCATAGGTTGCATGTGTACTAGGTAAGGCCTTGGAAACTGTTAAGGACGTTGAATTTTAATCTAAATGATGTGGAAGCCAC
This sequence comes from Cebus imitator, assembly GCF_001604975.1. Taxonomy (NCBI): domain Eukaryota; kingdom Metazoa; phylum Chordata; class Mammalia; order Primates; family Cebidae; genus Cebus; species Cebus imitator. The sequence goes on along the minus strand of NW_016107320.1, from coordinate 40,073 downwards.
TTGAAGGATATCAAGCCAAGGAATGAGATAATCTGACATTTTAAAAAATCACATATTTTTGAGAAAGATAGCTACATTGCTTTGTTAGTTCTTTGTTTTCATTCAGTTTGTGGCAACTCCTAAACTAGACTGTAATGCTGGTTCTCCACAGAACACATAAATACCAATTAAAGGAAACTCTTTTTTTGCTTTGCTTTTCTTTCCTAACCCAGCACACCCATGCCTGTCTGTACATCTAACTCTTCTTTTTTCTTTTAGCAGCAGATTTATAATGCTTGGGATGTAGAAAGAATGAACATTGTTTGCTCCTGTGTTTACCTAACTTTGGTATAAGAGAATTTTGGAATAGGAAGGATCGTTACTTCTTACCTTTGTATTTTCAGATAAACTGGGAATCAAAAGGGTTAAGTCATTTGCCCAAAGCCACATAAAGCCACGTAAAAGTTAGTTACAAAGCAGTTAGAATCCAGGCTAGCTTTTTTGTTAATCCTATAGTCTTTTTTTTTTTTTTAAATAGTCCTTATTATTTGGATCACTTATTATATAACTTCCTAGGTTTTTCTCTGTGGCATCTCATATTTTATAACTTTATTTTATTAGTGTATTATTATTTACATCTTTGTGTTTTCATGACCCGTTTCTTCAAAAATAATTGAAAATGCCTTGTATGCATGATTTTTTTCCTCTGGGACCTTCTTAAAAATAGTAATTAGAGCCATAGTTACCAAAACAATTACTCTAAGGAAACACTGCAGAGACATTGTTTTGATGATGAAAGGAAGCATTGCTGGAATGTTTTCTTAGTCTCTTATGATGAATGGAATATCACAGTGGTATATTTGTTTAAAATAAAAAAGGTTTATTTTGAACAAAAACTATTTAAACAAGAGGATTGCTTAAATTATTTGTTATGGAAAACCAATCCAGAATCTATTCATTTTAATGAAATCATTTGTAGAAATCAGAATGAATATAATATTCCACTAAATTAGATTCATCACCTAACATTAATGTGTAGTGTATAAACTCTGAATAAAATATCTTCTAATATGTAACCAGTTTTTGTGGGTAATTTGCCAGAGCTACCAGACTTAACTTTAAAATGATTCTTCCCCAAAGTGTTGATAGCTTGCTCTGGATACAAGTTTCTCAGAAGGTTGAATTCGAATATCTTTGAGGATGGCTATATGTTATAGATTGGAAAAAACAAGGTCTTTGTGCACCTTTTTATCTCTTCTATTTAGAGGTCTTCATGCATCTCTCCTATGTAGCACTGCTTCATCCTAATGATGATGGCAGATAGGTCATCTTCAGTCCGTCATAGTTTTTAGGTATTACAGAAACAGTTTCTCTTCACTTCTCATCCCCTCCTTCATGCTTTACGACTTATATGTAATTAGGTAAAACTATGCCCTGTTTCCTGCTAGTATACCTTTAATCTCTGTGCTGTGACGTAACAGAGGCATCCATTTTCCATGGTTTGTTTTCTTATATTTTGTAACCTTGGATGTTAGATTCCAATTAAATATACTTTTTAAAGATACTCATATTATACATGGTTGGATCTCTGAAATTTTAGTAATGAGTTTAACAAAAATAATTACTCTTTGTACCTAATTAAACAAGATTGTAATCTAGAGACAGGGGTGTTCCTATTGTCTCAGTACTTCTGATATAGTATAGTACTACATAATGTTTCCCTAAATTTTCAGAAGATAATAAATTACTGTTGCTTATATATGGGACATTTTTGTGTGTTTGCTGTTTTCATTTTAGAGCCTCATAGTGTTAATTCTTTGTATTTATGTTGTCCATAGTCAATTAAGGAAGCGAAGGAAAATAAAGTGTAATTTTTAATTTTGCTTTCCTCAGGAAATAAAAGAAAGATTTATCATAATCTAACAAGAACATCCAGTTAGGTATTAAAATACCGGTTTTAAGTAAGCTAATTAAGAAAGTACCCTCCAAACTTTTTTCTTGATTTTACTGTTATCATTCAAACAGATGTCCAAGTCATAATATGAATACTTAAAAAGGGTTTGAAATGTTAATAGAAGAAACTTCCACTCTCAAATTGTTTGCAGGAGTGGAGAAAAGATAACAGTATTATCAATTTCATGTTGCTCATACTGAAATGTGGATTTTAATACAAGATGTTAATATACTAATACGTATTTCATAACTTGGAAATAAAATAACACCCTCTGTATGGATGAAACATAAAACTACACTAAACTCTTGATTGTGCCGATACAATCATGAGCATTTTCTAAGCACTATTCCATTGTACAATGACATTTTAGAAAATTAAAGTACTTTTAGAGAAGTATGTATTTCAGCTGTCAACTTTATTCTTTTACTATTTTGTGCTTTCAAATTTGAGAAGTTAAGTTGTAGTGGAACTCACGAAGTTGATTCAACCATCCAGAGCAACATAAAAAACTGATAACTAGAAAAATGCTACTTTTGATCATTGAGTCATATTATAAGTCATTGTTTGTTGCTATAAATGGAGTATGTTTTATGGATTTTGGATTCCATATTTTTTTTCTGAGTACTGACTTTTTTTGAGTTACTATGTCTGTCAAAGCTTTAGCACCATTGATTAGTAGTATATTAAAAGTTTGTGAAACTAACCTAATTTTATATCAGATGATATTATTTTGAGATTCAGCCACTTTCTTAATGCCTATATAAAGTAATTGAACTGGACAACAGGTTAATGTAAAAGGATATACGGCTAAAAATGCTTATGCCAAGCTATTTTCAATAAATTTTAAAATTTACATTTAAAAAATCTGGAATTTGGTTATTTTGGACTTTGTTTCCTATCCTGAACTTCTACAATGAGCATTGTAATGAGAGTCCCATCATATAGTCTGTCTTTCCAGTGATTGAATACAAGATAAGAATGTCTAAGTTTTGTGGCTTATGTTTTCTAAACCTATGATTTTTATATTCTAACAAGTCATTTTTGATCATCTGTTGTGGCAAACACCACTTAATACTGGCAATCAAAGGCACAAGTCATTTTTTTCTCTTGGCATTCTCCCAGGCCTGTAGGGGAAAGGACATGTTAATAGACCACAACCATGCAGCTTGGTGACAATTAAATATAACATTGAATGTATTTCTGTGTGAGCAAAGATGGAACAGCAGCTTATTGCCTATATGAATCGATGGCAGATGTATAAAGGGAAATGGGAAAGCCCAGAGGTTTACATTTAAGAAGGAATTTGGACATGTGCGTAACTGGTGTGTGAATTTTCTAGGGCTGTCACAACAAAATGCCGCAAACCGGGTAACTTAACAGAAATTTGTTCTCTCACAGTTCAGGAAGCTGGAAGTACAAAATCAGGAGATTAGCAGGTTTGGGTTCTTTGGAGTTTCTGAGGGAGGAACCATTCCATGACCCTCTCCGGGCTTCTGATAGTTGCTGGCAACCGCTAGCATTCCTTGGCTTGTATTAATAGATGCTACATTCTAGACCCTGACTCCATCTTCACATCCCCTTCTTCTGTGCTTCTCTGTGTGTCCTTTTCTGTCTCTTACAAAGATAATTTCACTGGATTTTGGGTCCACCTAAATCCTTAACTAATTAAATCTATTTCCAAATAAGGTCACACTCTGAGTTCATTTTTGGAGGAGGACATCATTCAACCCCACTACACTAGGCAGAGTAGCTTTAAAAAGTAAAGAAAATACTCAAAGGCCTAGAGGCATGTAAAGTTACTGGTACATTCAGGGTAATAAATTTGGAGGAAGTGGAATAAATGGAGTGCTACTGAAGTAATACTGAGAAAGTTGATTGGGAATAGATGAGGAAAATCCCTGTGTGTCACAGGAAGACGTTTAGATTCTACTGTAGGCATTTGGGTACCAGAAGCCTGTAAACCTTTGAGGTGCATGAGCAGATTTGTATTTCAGAAAAGTGACAGACAAGAGTGAAAGACTTAAAAGACTAGCTGGAAGATGGAAGTAACATATGATGGTTTCCTGAACAAAAGTGTGGTAGCGATTGATTATTAAGCTTCATATGCAGTTAAATGACCAGTGTTAAGAGAAGGTTGAAATGATTTTGAGAATGCTTTGGGAAGCAGGTTGATAATATATGCCTTAACTAAGAATTTTGGTGAGGAAGAATGATACATTAAATTTTTAAATAGAGAATTTGGTTGAAAAGTCAACATTTACTTAATAATGCTTTCTGTCTAGCATTAGTCTAGATACTTTGGAGATTATAATAATGGCTTCTATTTCAGGAGCTTTACAAGATACTTGGAGTCATACTGATAAAAGTGAAACAGAAAACAATCCAAATTGATTCTGACTTACAAATACATTAGAATTTCAGATTAGAAAAAGATCTGTGTGGAGTTAGGTGCTATAATTAGGGTTTCCTGAGTCTTATGTATTGTAAATTAACAACTTCTAATCTAAATTGACAAAGTAATACTTAATCTAGATTTGATAAGTAATACTTGCATTGGTTCAAAAGAAGCTGGAACTCCAACTAGTAGTTTATCATTAAGACCAAAAGGCAGAAATAAAAATGATATTTTTATACAGGAAAGGTAGCCTGACCTAGGAGAGAGATGATAGCCAAATGTTAGACTGTATTGTGTTTGGGAAGGTATATTGCATCCAACATAATCTGTCCTGGAAGATCAGGTAGGTAAATTTGTATTCAGTGCACAGCTAACTGGTTACTATTGGAAAAAAAGTTTTTTGTTAGTAATATTAGCTCAACAATAATATGTAGTGCTCTTATTTTTTAGAAAATAAAGAAAGAGGCATGGTGGCTTACGCCTGTAATCCCAGCACTTTGGGAGGCTGAGGCGGGTGGATCATTAAGTCAGGAGTTGAAGACCAGACAGGCCAACATGGTGAAATCCCGTCTCTACTAAAAATTATAAAAATTAGCTGGGCATGGTGGCTCATGCCTGTAATCCCAGCTACTTGGGAGGCTGAGACAGGAGAATTGCTTGAACTGGGACCTGGAGGCAGAGGTTGCAGAGAGTCGAGACCGTACCACAGCACTCTGGCCTGGGCTACAGAGCGAGACTCCATCTCAAAAAAAAAAAAGAAAAGAAAATTAAAAAAAAATTGGAGGAATGCCAGTCTGAAAGCTTTTATCCCACCCCAAGTATGAGATGATAAGTACTGTTAAAGAAATTCGATTTTTTATATTTTGGCCATTTTACTTATTTCCTCGAACTAGCCCCAGTTAATCCATATTGTTATCCATATTCTTACATGTATTTTATGCCTTCTTCATATTTTCTCCTCTGACTTACTCGTTATTTCTGGCCAGAATTTAGCTGTAGACAAACTCCCATTGAGCCATTTATATACTCCATATCTAATAGCCAGGGAAAGCCTGAGTGATGTGAAAATCTGGATGATGATGATGAAGATGATAATAAATTACCGCTAATGTGTTAGGAGCTTTGTGTGTTATATCCTTCAGTTTTTATAGCATCCTTATATGAAATTGCCACTGTTATCCCCCAATTAGGTAAGGAAATTATGGCTTAGAGAGGTTAAGCAGCTTGATTTAAATAGGGTTTTACTGCAACTAGACCTATCTAACTGCATAGTCTAGATTCCTGAGCACTTTAATACAGCATACTGGCTCACCTACATCTTTTCCTTTTTGTAAGCCATTAAATTATGGCACTAAGATTCAGCTTCCTGAAATGACCTACAATCATATCTCCTTTCTGTTCAAAAGTCTTCCATCACTTCCGTATCCTTACAAAATTAGTTATTTCAGTCCTGTTCCAGGGTCCCTCCAAATTTAGTGACAGCCTCTTCCCTCCTGGTGGACTTAACTACAGCCTGTTTTTAACCTTACATTTTTTTTTTCTACTCTCCTCTTCACTACTAGCATTTTCCTTGGCAGTGAAAAGTAATGAAACATTTCTTCTGAAAAATTTCTGTAAGTTTCTCCTCAATGTTGACTTCCTTAAGCTGAGGCAATATTTTAAGGGTTCTCTCCCTTCTGCTGTAGGATTCCTAGAATTTATTCATTAGGCATAGAAGATTGTGCTCTTTTCTCAAATATTGTTTAGAAGATTGAAAGGATAAACTGAATTTCAAAGGATCTTTGCCATTGGTAATCTATTTTACTTTTTCTAAACCAAAAACCTTGGAAAAGAGGTTACTAGGTTTTAGAAAAACAAAAAGGTACATACATATATACATACATATGTGTGCATTTTTAATATATGTATGTATATATTTGTTTAAATTGCATTAAGATTCTTAACTTTGGAATTTGTGATAGTTTCGCATCATCTTTAGAGAATTTACCATTGCACTGTGTAGACATGGTTTACTAAGCGAATTAAGGGTATAAATGGTTTTGTGTAAGTTTTGTTGATTTGATCAAGAAAATAACTTTTTGTGAACAATAGTATCTTGATTGTTTATATCCATAAAAATAATGCAAATTACCAATATAATTTACATGTATATTTAAGCTTTCCATTTGAGAATTTTAATTGACAGTTGGAGTTATTCTGCAGTTTCGGAATATATTTAAAAATATATAGCTTCTTCCTCCCTGCCACCTCCAGTTTGATAGTCAGGTTTTTACTATAGTTTTAGGAACTGAAAGGAAATCATAAACAAGAAACTAACTTTATGAACTTCTTGAATATTATTGTTGTGATTTGTTCAGAACTATAGTTTTAGTATTTTCCTTCCAGGAAGAAAAAGTACTAAATTGCTGTGCACAGTTTGTTTACATGATTTTTATTTTTTAGGATTGAATATTATATTTTATTAATACTATTTTTAGAAAGCGCAATCTATTTTACAAATATTTCAAATAAGTAATAGTTTATTTGAAAAATAAGTTTAGAGGCTCTTACAGGATTTTTAAAGGTAATCTATTTTTCTGTCTTCAGACATGATAAAAATTTCCTTTTTTTTTTTTTTTTTNTTTTTTTTTTTTTTAATGCTTTTGTTCAGAGCACCTGTGCTGTTGATTTAGCATGCTATCTTCATATTTTCATTTTTCACTTAAACTTCTGTCACTACCTGTTCACTTCCCTTAACCTGCTCGTTTCAGAACTATTTGAAACCTCATAAAAACATGTAACAATTCCAAAACCAAGATCTTCAAAACTTGAAATTCACATTATTGAACTGAACTTCAGTTTTTTTTCCCTTCTTTTATTCCTGCTTATTTTGATCTTCATTCCTTAGTCATTTTCTTAGATCTCTTTTATGTTCCTATTCCCATCATCCCTTGTAAAAGGATTTACATGTTCTCCAAAGGACACTAAGATTTCTTTCTCCAGAATCTCAATCCTCTTTCTTTCGACCGTATCTTCCTTGCCAATCCCCAGTCCTTTTAAGATTTACTGTCTGCTTTTCTGCTACTTGTAAAATACTGTAGAAAGTCAAAAGTAAGGTTTTGATTTAATATATCCCACCATGTTTGTTGCTAACGTTTCTCAACTGCACACCTTACTCTGCTGAGTCACAGGTCACAGTAAAGGTCACTTTAGATGACCTTATTTCCTGTATTAACTACTAGAAGTGTTAACATAATGTCCATTATGTTCCCACATTTCTTGTTACTCCTCAGTACACTTCAGTCTGGCTCCTTTATGCATAGCTCTGTTGATAATTGCAATGTCTAAGGTCACCAGGTATTTCCATGTTGTTAAATTAGATGGCTGTCCACAGCATTTATAAGTAATTCTTATTTTTCTAGAATATTGTAAACTTGATGGCAACAGTAAATATTTTCGCTTTTCTTTAAAGAACGTATTGATCGCAAATAATCCACCAATACTTTTTTGTAAAAGTCATAAAAAATTCAAATACATAACTATGTAAAAGAAAACATAAAAGCCTCCCTTTCATTATTCTCTTCATAATTTATCATATTCATTCCAAAGGTAACATTGGTTGACAGTTTTATGTGGACTCTTCTAATTTCTCTTCTATGCTTTTCCACACATATCTCCACTTGCACATATATATAGTGCATGTGTTTAATTTACATGCTTGTAAGTATTTCAAACTAAAATTACATTTTTAAAAGTAAAATCTAAGCATATTGTTGCTATTATTCAAAAGAATGCTAACAATAATCATATGTTGTTGGTGGCATCATAAAAGATTTTAGCAATAATTTTTGTCAGTTGTAATATATGTATTAGTTTGCTAGGGCTGCCATAACAAAGTACCACTGACTGGATGTTTCCAACAACAGAAAATGTATTTGCTCAGGATTATGAAGCCTACATGTCCAAGACCCAAGTGTCAGCAGGGTGAGTTTGTTCTGTGGTCTGTCTTCTTGGGATGTAGATGACTGTCTTCTCCTCCCTGTCTCTTCTCATGGCCTTTACTCCGTGCATGTCTATGTCCTGATCTCTTTATAAAGGTACCAGATATTGGTTGAGGGTGCATCATAGTGACTTTATGTAATGACTTCTTTAAAGACTCACTCACTAAATAATTATATCCTGAGGTACTGGCGGTTTAGGACTTACAAATTTTGGGGAAGGACTCAATTCAGCCTCTAACAGAGCATTAATATTCAATTGACATTTGTTAAACATATTTGTCATGAAAATCGTCGGTCACTTATTCACACTGTTGCTCTCATTTGTAAAGTACTTAAGCAAATACAAATCGCATGTTAATGCCTTACTGATTAATTTTAGTGAAAGGATATTACCTCTTCATTGAAGCTACAGCCGTCTTACACAATTAAGAACAACTTTTAGTAACGTGTACCTCATTTATTCAGCATGAGATATGTTATTGGTGTTACAAAGCATTTTGAAGACAGTGTGTATAAAGTACATTGTACAACTTAAAGTATTCACATTCTAGGTGATATTATTTAAAATGCTCTATTACTGGAATATGAGGATAAAATTGTGTAATCCTTTACCTCAAACACACTTATAAATGATTTGAATGATTAACCCATAAAGTAAATCTGGGTAAATAACAAGTTTAGCAGTATATATATTATTTTGTTTTGAAATTTTGATTTTTGAACCCCAATTTTATTGAAGTGATTACACCATCATCTAAAGATAGAGGATTGAAAAAAATGACTTTTCTTAGCTATTTCCAACCATAAAGTGATTTAATTAGCATAAATTTCTACATTACAATACAGGCACTACAGTTTATATAGTAGTTTTATATTTAGTAATTTGTAACTGCTGCAAGCCGTTATTAAAGAGAAACTTTAGAGGTGATACCAACATGGTTCTGAAATAATTGTACTAATGAAGAATTGTGACCTATCCTAAAACTGCTGGCATTAATGCAGATATTTCAGTACTAAATTTCCAAGGTTACACTTCTTTCTTAGTAGGAATGATAAATATACAATTTCTTATCCTCTGTCTGCTAGTTTAAGTTTTTTGTTCAATATGTTCATTTTGATAAAGAATCAGTAAACTTAATTGAGAACTTGAATGTTCAAAAGAATGATGTATATTAAACCCAGAGAATGTCTAAAGTAAGAGCTACATAACCAATTCTGGTATATATTAGTTTTATATTTTCAGATGCTCAGAACTGAATTTTGGATTTTATTATTATAAAATAATAGTAAATCCTACCTCATGGTAGGATTTCTTCCTCTTTCTACCTCTTTATAATTTAATTTTTCATTATTTTTTTGGAAACTATGATACAATGATAAGAGCATGGAACAGCATATTATACAACTCTGAATTGAATGCAAGTGTCCCTTGACACTTTTTGACTGAGCAACTTACCTTTTCTGTAAAATGGAAGAATATGTACATCTCAAGGTTTCTTTTTTCTGTTTTGATAATTAAATCATCTTCATACAGTCCACCCTAATCCAAGACTGTCAGTGAATGCTTGAAATCTCAGATAGTACCAAACTCTATATGCTGTGTGTTTTTTTAACATGCATACCAGGATAAAGTTTAATTTATAAATTAGGCACAGTAAGAGATGAACGGCAATAACTAATAGTGAAGTAGAAAAATTATAACAATATTCTGTAATAAATTATGTTATATGAATGTGGTCTGTGGACTCTCTGTCTCTCCTTTAAAATACCTTATCATATTATACTCATATTTCTTTTTCCTATAATCTGTTGATCTGATAACTGAGTGACCACCTAGGTGACTAATGGAAGGGTAGCATGTACATTGTCGATATGCTGTACAAAGGGATGATTCACACCCCAGGGAGGACAGAGCAGGATGGCATGAGATTTCATCAAACTACTCAGACCAGCCTGCAATTGAAACCATATGAACTGTTTACTTCAGGAATTTTCCAGTGAATATTTTTGGACTGCAGTTGACAGCAGGTAGCTATACCACAGAAAGTAAAACCAAAGTAAGATGGGACTACTGTACATTACCTGATTTAAAACAGAAAAAAAGAGAAAAATTTTACATTTTTCTACTGGTAGTCTCTGTTTTAGAAAAAAAAAATGCTTCCAGATTATAAATGCAAAACACATGGGCATTTTTTTTATGGATGTGATGGAACGATTCTCATTTGTTTCTCCTAATTTTTTTCCACATAATATTTCTTTGAAAACATATCTTTTTTTCGTATTGGGGAGATGATTTATATTCAAAAAAATGCAAAGATCTTAAATATTCAATTTGAGTGTTGACTGTGCTTAAATATTCTAATGAAAGGGCTGGGTGTGGTGGCACATGCCTGTAATGCCAGCACTTTGGGAGGCCAAGGCAGGCAGATCACATGAGTTCAGGAGTTCAAGACCAGCCTGGCCAACATGGTGAAACCCCGTGTATACTAAAAATACATAAAGTAGCTCAGCATGATGGCACACGTCTGTAGTCCCAGTTACTCGGGAGGCTGAGGCAGAAGGATCACTTCAGCCAGGAGGTGGAGGCTGCAGTGAGCCAAGATCACGCCACTGCACTCCAACCTGAGTGACAGAGCGGAGACTCTGTCTCCAAAAGAAAAAACAAACCTTCTCATGGAAATTTTGTGAATGCTCTTTTTTTAAAATTAATACGTATTTCTGATTAAGGAAAAAACTGAGAGATTTCATATGAATTAGTCAGATTAATTTAAAAAAAAAAAGCCAGTTTGAAGTTGCTTGTCATTTTTAAATTAGGCATATTTATAGTGTCACATACTCTTATAAGTAGTAATGATTTTGGTATTTGCAAGTCTGTAATATTTTTGAAATCTATATAGAAAAAGTGTTCCAAAAATGGAAGTATATTTGATAAAACCAATTTATGGGTAAAAAATTCAGTAAAGTGTATATAAGTACGCCCTTGTAATAAATACACCAATACATTAACATGCTTGTGATACATTGATTACTAATGATGAAATATATGTCAAAATCTCTGGAGCAATATAATTTTAATTATATGCTAATATTATATAATAATTACCAAATATCAATATTTATTTAAGAAACTTCATTGACAAAACACTGCTTACAACAAAAGAAAATCATTATTTAATGAGCTCAGCATAAATACGAAATGAGTAACTCTGGTATTATTAATTTTAAAGAACATTTACTATGTAATTATTTAAATAAATAATCACTGTTTTTCTCTTTTTATACAATTTTTTGAGTTTAACTGTTCTTCATACCATTTTGAGGACTTTACCTTTAATATTAGCTTCATTTGATAAATTTTAAAAAAGGGAATGATAATTAGATATTCTGAATTAAAAGAAAAAAAAATCCCCGAATATTTTAGGGTTCAAATGTATTGTATATTTAATTGTTTTAAAATATATGGAAGCATGTATTCGAAGACTGTTGTCTTTTCTTGTCTCCTATAAATAATACCATTTGCCCTGCAATAGACAGGGTTCTGGACTTATGACTGGAAAACACCACCATGGCATTATAAATCCATATATGTTTAAAATGCAGGTCAAATGTTATAGATACTAAGTATTGGAAAAGTTTAATAGCAATAAATATTATCCTGTGGCAGAATTTTAGGAAAAACATTATTAAAGGAGGTGGAATTTGAATTGGCCTTAAAATCAAGGTGAACCAAAAATGAGAAACATCAACATTAATGTACTTAAAATGAGAAACATCATTTTTTGAGATGAGTCAGGAAAAGAGATGGAACAGCCTTAAGAACCTGTATAGAGATCAAAATGAGGATAGGATTGTTTAAGAAAAATGGAGAGACTGCTTTTACTGAAATATGTAATTTTGTTTATAAAAATGTGAGGAAAATTGTACATAACCTGGTATCACAATCATGTCTACTTCTAAACCCCTTCTAAGATCAGATAAACAATTTTGCTTTCTATCATCTATTAATTTCCTTGTCACATTCTACCTGTTTGTAATCCTGTCATAATATTCCTTACCTATCTCAATATAATCTACATTAAAATATTGTTTATAGTTAGCCAGATCTAGAGTCTTTCCATGTCAGCTTACTGTAATTTCACCTTTCATATTTCTTTAGCACTTATTTGGACATATAGCTTAAGTGACCCCCAGAATTCTAGTCTTCATTTTATACCATGCAACTTAATTGACAATTTTATTAATCTATGGTCTGCTGAATCCTGTAGCAGCTCTCAAGAAGAAAGATACTATTATTTTCCCCATTTACAAAAGAGGTAACTCAAGCAGAGAGTCACACCTTCTTCTACTAAATTTTATTTTATTTTATTTTATTTTTATTTTTTCCCATTTTATTGCATTTTAGGTTTTGGGGTACATGTGAAGAACATGCAAGATTGTTGCATAGGTGCACACGTGGCAGTGTGATTTGCTGCCTTCCTCCCCATCACCTACATCTGGCATCTTTCCCCTTGCTATCTCTCCCCAGCTCCCCACCCCCACCGTCCCTCCCCTATTTCCCCCCTACTGACCCCAGTGTGTAGTGCTCCCCTCCCTGTGTCCATGTGTTCTAAATGTTTAGTGTTAAATAAAACACTTAAAAGAGAAGGAAGATTCTATTTTGCCTTGCATGATTAGACATTTTTATGTATATATACATGTTTCCTTTTGAACCAAGACACTGTGTTTTATATTTACTTGTTTTTTACATTTTATGAAATGGTATCTCTAAATACCGAATAGATATTTGATTAATTGATTCAAAGGTGTTCGACATAGGTTGCCAAGGGATCTGAATTACCTCTAGCAATTTTAAGTTCCCAAAGGTTTGTGAGTAATAGATGATGAAGGTAGTGATTTGGGAAGATAGCTAGAAGTGAGGAATTGGCAGGTAAAGATTAGTGACCCCATAATCCAAGCATGATATGATAAACATTCAGACAGAATCAGTTGGGTCAAAGTAATAGAAAAATGGCAGTAGAGAACAGGAAATGCTCACTGGCTTAATGATTGATTGTAAGGCAGAGATGTCGAACTTGAAGCTTAGGTCATTGAAAGAATGGTTGTAATATTGATAGATGCATGGAGTCCTGGAAAGATAAATTTGTTTGCATGGAGAATATTGACATTTATTTGTAAAGTTTTGATTTTAGAGTGTTAGGACATTCAAGTGGGATATTCAAGGCAAAATTGTCAATCAGTAGTTGCTTCATAAGATGTGAAAATACAGACTTGGCTGGGACGGGGTCTGTCGTGAAAGAGCTGTTGAATTTAAGGGTACGCATCTTCCAAAGGAGAGGAATATCGAAAGAGAATAGAACTTCATGGATAAATAATGTAATATCTCTCTTATAATTAAAGTACAATTTATCAATTTGGTGACCTCTTCAATTCTCATAAACTTAGATATGTAACTGAATATGTTGATTTTATTTGTCATTCATGTATTCTCAATTGAACTTAAATATTAAACGGTCCATATTTGTATTACTACAAATACTCAAGTATGTGTTTATTGTGAATTTGGTCATTAAAACAACTAAATTTTTTACTATACGTTCTGTCAGTGTTGTCACCTTTTGTATAAAAGTACACAGGAAACAAGAAATCTTGTTGTTCTTCCTTCAAATACGTACGTATATGAATGTATTTTTTCCTTGAAAATCCAGGATCAGATCACGTCCTACTACCTCCTATCAAACTGCTTTACATCATCAGCATTGTTTGTCTGGATTACTGTAGTAAACTTTCTCTGGTCTCCTTGCATCTAGCTTACTCCATTATAGTCTGTTCTTGACATACTTTATGTCACTCTTCTGCTCACAGTCTTCCTTTTGTGACTCACCATATAATTCAGAATAACATCTAAGTCTTCACCAACACATTGACCCTCTTCCTGTTTCTTGAACATGTTTCTGTCTTAAGGCCTTTGTCCTGGCCATTATTCCATCTCTCTTTTACATGCTTCCTCCAGAATCCATATGACTAACCACCTTCCCTTGTTCACAACTGTGCTCAAATGCCAAGGACGGTCTCTGTGGTGTTTATCCTGACCCTCTTCCCATTTAAATTGCAAGCCACTGCCCATTGTCTATACTTCTGACTCCCTTACTTTTTTCTGCTTTTTCTTTTTTTATAGCACTTTGCACTTACAGTATATAGTTCATTTTGTGTTATACACATACACATATTTATATAGTCACTGTTTTTTTGTCTGTCATCACACACACACAGAGCCCCATGAGGCCAGAGATATTTTCTTTGTTCACTATTTTATCTCATATGCCTGGGAATGTACATTGCCATGTATTAGACACTCAGTAAATATTTGTGGAATAAATAAACATAACAACAAACAACAGCAGCTAACACTGAAGGTTTACTTCACACTTTTACGAAAACTTGAACTTACTCTACCTTAGTAAAGTAGAGATCCATTTATCCCCATTGCATATGCCAGGAAATGGAATGGTGGGTTGGCTAAATAAAATGCTCAATTCCACACAGAATCCAAATCTAGCAGCCTGGTTTGGAACCAGATATCCAAACCATTAGAGAATGGGATTTCTGTTAAACATCATTATTGTGTTTAGTGCTATAAAATTTTGTAGAGACAAGCTCTTACTCTATTGCCCAAGCTGTTATACAGTGGCATGATCATAGCTCACTATAACCTCAAACTCCTGGGCTGAAGTGATTTTCCTGCCTTAGCATCCTGAGTAGCTGGGACTAGAGGCACTTGTCACCACGCTAATTATTTTTTATAGGGACAGAGTCTCACAGTGTTGCCCAGGCTGAGTGTAGTCATGTATTTATAGTAGAAGCAGAAGTGATATATCATTGTTAAATATGGTATATGTGTGTGTGTGTGTGTGTGTGTGTGTGTATATGTATGTATGTATATATATGCAGAACAGTTCTCATATACCTGATTCACACTGTTTACTGATTAAATATAAAGATGAATCTTGTTGATCTGTAATCTTCAAATAGGAAGCTTAAAGAAATAGAAAATTATACCAAAATTTAAGCCTCATTTGGCAGCCTCAACCGTTAACAACCATTATTAGTTAAACCCAGTCTGAAGGCCTGCAAAACAAAGCCATGGTACTGTCAACCATGTTATATAGGCCTAACATCTGAGTCCTTATCAGTGCCATTTGTATTTCTTGGACAGGTTTCATTTATCATATTGTTGTACTATATTTCACATCAAATGTCAAGATAAAGTCTCTGATGTCAAAGATTTAGAAGCAGTGACTTTCCAGATTTGCTCATCAGAATGCAGTGGTCTTGGACATATAGAACAAATGGATGACATTAGATTTCTAAAGCTACTGGCATTAGGTGAACTTTAGGGGAAATGTCATTCTTGAGATCATATAAGGGAAGTTTCAAGAATGTAAATTAAAGCTGTCTGAAGTACTGAACATAGTAGTCTAACATGATATAATGGCACTAAGAGAGATATTTTATTCCAGTTGAGGGTACTGACCACAAATAAATATAAATCCAGATAATGCTCAAAGGGCAATATAACAGATGTGTTAAAAGATTCATTATTAAGAATAATTCCCTGGCAACCCAGCGTTCTTATCATCCATGTTAATGTGCTTTTATAGAATTATCACAGTATTTTCATGTGAATACTGAGAGTATTGAGGACATTCATATTCACAGGTATATCAAAAAAAGAAAATATAAGAGACTATGCTTGAAAAAGGACAACGATTCTTATTTTTTGTTTAAACTCATTTTATAGACTTTGTTTGATAATAACATCTTTTTATCTCCTAATCACCCCATAAGTAAGAAAAAATGATCTGTACTTAGAAAATGAATTACAGAGTGGTTACATAGCTTTCCTGGGGAAAATCATTCAATTTATTGGCAAAGCTAGATTAGGGCACAGAGAACCTGTTCCTAATTCATTTCTTAGACAATCATGAGTGCAAAATATTTGGTGATACGAAATGAGTAACTTCATCCTTAATGCAGAATTATGTAAATATTAAGCTATATAAGTTTTTTTTTTGGTCTTGTATTTTGGATTTACATTTATAATACCGATATGAAAATATTAATGTTCCTTGATAATAGTTGCTTTTTTCCCCCCAGGATAAAAAGTAAAACACACATACATGGATTATATTACACTTAACTAATATACCTGATGTGACAGCTATGAAAGCATTTGCAGCATAGATTTACATGTTTTCTGTATCTCACATTAAAAACTATTCAGGGCTGGGTGTGGTTGACTCACGCCTGTAATCCCCGCACTTTGGGAGGCCAAGGCGGGTGGATCACCTGAGGTCGGGAGTTCGAGACCAGGCTGACCAACATGGAGAAACCCTGTCTCTACTAAAAATACAAAATTAGCTGCGCGTGGTGGCACATGCACGTAATTCCAGCTACTTGGGAGGCTGAGGCAGGAGAATCGCTTGAACTGGGGAGGCAGAGGTTGCAGTGAGCCAAAATCACACCGTTACGCTCCAGCCTGGGCAACAAAAGTGAAACTTCCATCTCAAAAAAAAAAAAAGCTATTCAGTTCAATTTTAAAATGCTGAAGGATATAATACTTTTTCATTTTGAACCTTTAATTGCATTTAGTTGCACAAGAAAATTCTATGAAAGTAATTGTACATTTCAGTTTTAATTTTGTTACTGAACAAAATGGAATCTACAAGTCTAGAAATGTATTGTTATCAACAAAACACAAATTACTAAAATTACTTAGCAGTTCAGTCATAGGACAGACTTTTGAAGTTTTTCTTTGTATTTAGAAGACACTACATATTATTGTGTTGTCATATTTTTGTTCTTTCAACATTTATTTGGAAAATACAGTAGCATGAGAAGCTCTCTAACTGGTCGTATTAACAGTTCTGATCGAAAAGTAAAAAGTGTTTCCTAAAACATAGCTTGATTCTCAGTAGCTGTCTCACTAGTATCTGGGGCTTAAGGTTGTTTTACCTTATCCTAGGAGTTTTCTATACCTGCAGTCTATGTTTTTGTTGGCTGAGTTTCTACAGAGAGGCAGTTTTCATGAACTATTGCAGCATATTCTGCTTAGGATTCCTTAGTATTGATGGGTTTTGTTTTGTTCTTTTTTTCTTTTTTCTTCTACTTACAACACCTAGACTGCCAGTCTTATTGACACTGCAGTAAAGGGAAAGTTCATAAGGAGACCTATTTCTCCATTTTACTATCAGGACAGGTAACTTTTTATGAAGAAGGTACTGAATAAGACCAAGCATTGGGGCCACAGTTAACCAAAAATATGTGTACTTATCTAGTTTCTGGTTAGGAGCTACTGGCCCACCATTTGATTCTTCTATCTCCAAAATGCTCAGTTTCTCTCTTCTTATAATATTTACTATGCCTTGTACAGTATTCTAGAGACTGTCTCAGAATACTAGACAGGATGATTGCAATCTGAATTTTCAAAAATATGCTGCTTGTTATATGGTGTTGCTTGATCTGCCTGATTAACTTCATGTATATAGAATCTTCTGTTGCTTGGGCTCAACTTGCCACAAGCTCTCCATATGGCTTATATCTGTAGAGCTCTGAACTCCCACTGTTCCACTGGAAATGTTTTATTAAAAAACAAATCTTAAACTAGTAAGATATTTTCTCTGAATGTGTAGCAATTCATTTATTATTTTAAAAAACTGTTTTAAAACAAACTTCTTACTAGTGAGTTTTCCCTGAATATATAGCCTTTCTGAAAGCTTTTACAGTATTACACATTGCTTCTTCCCATACAGCCTCCTGAAAAACATCGTAGTTATTTAGTCATGGCTTATAGCTCATCAGGATTGCAAATTTCTGGTCCTACCACAGACCTGTTGTATTGGAATTTCCACATACAGAGCCTGAAAATTTGTTTGTTAAACAAGTATCTCTAGTCAGTTTCATGCACACATCATTTTGAAATTCTTTTGATAACCACAGACTTAGGTTAAGTGATCAAACTTTTTGATCCTCACATAGGAAAATAAAATTCCAAGATGACTTTTTGAAGTGTGACTGGGCCAGGTAAGGATTTTATACTCTATACAGGTCGAGCAATAAGTTCAACTGAGACTTGGCTAAATAATGTCCTACAACTTCAGTTGAAAAGAGAATGGTGACTTGCTGCTAACACCTCACAGAAACAATATACTTTCAGTGGCAAGTAATCAAGATGTATCACTGTTTTCATAAAGAACTTTTATTTCTCTGTTGTAATCATTTTTTAGTTTAAGCCAAATATCTAATGAAGTGCTTAGGAATTTCAAGTACAAGATATGTGCAGCCTCTGGGGAAATCAAACAAGTGGCATTTTTTGTCACCTGGATGTAGATAATACCTATTTTTATCTCTTCTTTCAGGCAAATACAGAAGGACTTGTCCTGAGTATTTTATTATCTGTATCACATCTGCCATTTGGTGTAGATAGCCTAGTAAAAATAATGCTGCCTCGAAGAAGACCCCAAGGATAGGACTAGAAGCATGTAACTAGTAAGAAACAGAGGACTCTCCTATTAGAATGTTAGAGTGGGATTTAAGCTTATTTTGTGCAGTGATAGTGATGACCCAAGATACTTCCTATCTTAAGAGTTCAGAAGTATCATTTTCTGGACATTAGTATTCTAAAAAAGAAACTGAAAAGAAAATAATTGTTAGTATTTTAGCACACAGAGGAAACTCTGAACTGCTGTCATTACTACATTCCTACTAGCTGATAGGTTTTGAAAGGCTCTCTTACTCACTTAGAATTACTTAGAGGTATGAACTGAATTCTGTCCCTCTAAAATCCAGATGTTGAAGCCTTAACTCTCAATGTGACTGTTTGGACATAGGGTCTTTAGGAGGCAGTTAAGGTTAAATCAGGTCATAAGAGAAGGTCCCTAATCTAATTGGACTGGTGGCCTTATAAGTAGAGGAAAGTAGAGAGACACCTACCTATCCCTGTCTGCTCACAAAGAAGACATCATGTGAGCACACAATGAGAAGGTGGCTGTCTTCTGCCCAGACGCCAATCCTATTGGCATCTACATCTTGGACTTTGAATCTCTTGAACTATGACAAAATAATTTCCCTTGTTTAAGCCATGCTGTCTGTGGTATTTTGCTATGGCAACCAAGCAGACTAAGACACTTAGTAAAAATAAATTGATTCTATCATGCACAGAAAAGCAGATCTCCCATTTTTTGTAGACTTTGATCAGGAAAACTAGAGCCCTTCTACTGGAAAATCTTAAGTGGTCGAGATGAATTTCAGAGATAGTTAAATTCATTTAAAAACAGTAAGGCAACCCTTTTGACTTAGAAGTGTTGTCAAAGAAAATACAAGATTTTTTCCCTATGGTTTATTTCTAGGTTGACAGTAAATTATCATATTTTCTTTTCTTTTTTTGCTATTGCAATAATTTCTGTATTATAAAGAATATTGAATCAGATGCTAAACAACTGAGAGGTTATCACTTAAAAGATTTTGTTAGATTTCGCGTGTCCATTGCCTTTGTTCTAGCAGGTAGTGAATAAAGGACTGAAACGGGCTGAAAGGATCCACGCTAGTACTTTTTCATGATGTTTTCAAGGAGGGTTAAAGAAAATAGATGGAAAAAATTTGCATGTCATTTCATACTGATTGGAGTAAAACTGCATGACAAAATTGGACTGAAAGAATTCATGTAGTCAGTGAAAGATAATCAGCAGTGTTTCCTCTAGCTGTGTACAAGCTCTTGGTTTATTTTGCAATCATGTATTTTAAAATAAAAGAAGGGACCAAAAAGCGTTGTGTAGTTTGACCTGAATTGAGACAAATCGTCATTTGGGTGTCTTCCAACACTGTCAGATCTTAGTTTCATTTGCCATTTACTTAATGTTATAATTGGTCCTTTTAAAAATGTTACAGTTTAAAAATTGATCAAAATTCAAAAATGTCTTGGGATTGATTTAAGCTTTTCTATTTTATCTTTTTTTTTTGACTAAGGATTATATGCTGAAGCAAAGAAATGCCAGCACTGCTTTAACAGTGAATAAAAGAGGAATAATTAATTTGAACCCTATGTTTTATTGTCTTCAAAATGGCTATTTTCTGGCATATTTGTATTACTGAACAACTTTTTTGCACTCTTCTTACTTTAGAATTTGGTTTTGATCCAAAGCTCATTTAACTAACGTAGTCTTTGTTAGGGTTAATCAAACAGGCTGGTTGTTGATATCTTTTGCTCTCAAGGCTGATAATATCAGGTTGGTATAGAAGGGACTTGCATAACTTTCCAAAAACAACTTACTGGCAAGAGAATTTAACTCAGATATAGTTTACTATGACTGAATTAACAGTGGGCATAACCAGTGACATTAATTTTACTGTCTATGAGTCACATGACTTAAGACATTAAAATTTGGAATCTTGTTTGAATCTTAGATGATTAATGATGACGATGATAGATTACATTTGTTGACTTACTAGTGTGTTTCAGGCATTAGGCTATTTTACATGTATTATCAATTGACTTCTCACATTTTATTATTTCTATCAAAGAGCTTAACAATCTGAAGTTTAGAGTAATTTGTTCGAGGTCTCAGTTGTGGCAAACCTAGGATAGAGAAATTACTTAAGGGAATTTGACTAAAATCCATTTTATAAACTTATAATACTACACTGTTACCTTTATGCAGTCAATTTCCAATTTGCAGATAAGGCAACTGAGGCCCAAATTACTAAATGATGAAGTAACACCTATTTTTTTAAAATTGAATGGCCATTATTAGCACTGGAAACTGACTTCTAGGTTCTGTTTGTTTTTGTTACCACAGCTACCTTCTCAAGTAACAACCTGTTGGTACACTCTAGCCATTCTTATTTTCAGAACAGCAAGTGTTTAAAAGGACTCTTTAAGGAGTATTTACTACTAGCACAATTTTAAAATAACATTGAAAAAGCAGAACATACTGACTGGTGTCATCTTCCCAAGAATTTAGGAATAACTTAAGTGGAATCAGGTTTATTTCACATGCTGATATATAGTATATTTAGCTTTGTTTCCATTTTATTTTCATTCATTCTTGATATTGCTACATAAGAGTTATAGAACTACTATATCAAACAAAATATTTTTCAAGCATGTTACTTGAAATTAAGAATATAGTATCATTCATATATATTATTTTTTCATATTATGATATGCAAACTTCATCTACTATTTCTTCTACATAAAATTGGGCTTTAAGTAAGTCACGGGTCATGGTAAATGTCTTATGAACTTATTTTTATGAACCATTCTTTTTATTTTATGTTGGTTCACATATGTTCTATGAAATACTTAGTGGGGCTGGGTGTGGTGGCTCACGCCTGTAATCCCAGTAATTTGGGAGGCCAAAGTGAGCATCACCTAAGGTGAGGAGTTTGAGATCAACCTGGCTAATAAGTGGAAACCCCATCAATACTAAGAATACAAAAATTAGCTGGATATGGTGATGCACACGTGTAATCCCAGCCACTCAGGAGGCTGAGGCAGGAGAATGGCTTGAACCTGCGAGATGGAGGTTTTAATACGCAGAGATCATGGCCACTGCTATCCAGCTTGGGCAACAAGAGTGAAACTCTGCCTCAAAAAAAGAAATATTCAATGGACAAGTTAAAAAACACTTATATTAATGGCATGTCAAAACATTTCCTGTGAAAGAATTGATTTGTATCCTTAAGACTGCACACATTTTTTTCTTGACTATTCATCTGATCCGAAAATTCAATGCTTTTATAAATACAAGTTAAATACATATTTTGGAATAAATTATCCTGAGTTGCTGATATTTCCCTCACTCATGAGAATTAGTTAAAAATCAGGAAAATAAATGAACATCATGATTTAGCTTTAAGGGAATTCATTACTCAATATTCCCTTTTTCAAAGGATTTTGAAAGTGTATGCTTCTGTTACATAAAAATTTTTAAGACCAGCTTAAAATTACAGACCTTAAGTGAATTAGGTTATTGCTTTAAGGGCCCCATAATTGAAAGCTAACTATCTAAGGTCAGTGCTTAAGATCTCTGCAATACTTATTCATTCTTATTCTTGTGCTTACTCTTAACAGCTTTTGATGTGTGCTAATAATCTCTTTGTTTCACATTAGTAGACAAAATGTGTTCATGTAGTTTGTGTATGTAAGCTCCTTGAGAACATAGATATTTTTTCCTATAACTGCTGGATTTCTG
Source organism: Cebus imitator (assembly GCF_001604975.1). Classification (NCBI taxonomy): domain Eukaryota; kingdom Metazoa; phylum Chordata; class Mammalia; order Primates; family Cebidae; genus Cebus; species Cebus imitator. Next base: position 17,516 of record NW_016107320.1, on the reverse strand, counting down.
TTGCTTGAGTTGGTGCCTGATACATACTAATTGATCAATTAAAAATTGCAAACAAATTCAAGCTTATTAAATCCTGAAGGCTCTTACAGTATCTGGTCTTGATGTGATTTTGAAGGAAAAAAAAAATATATCCTTTCTTTTATACTTAGATCTTTAGATCCCTTTAGGTTTTTTAAAGCTCTATGTAGCTTATGGATCTCATAAAATGTGAAAAAAAAAAAAAAAAAGATGTACAAAAGTCAAATGTTAGTATACATTCGTGAATATTATCTTTTAAAATATCAGTTCAACACACTAAATTCATTTATAAAAAAGAAAGAATTCCTGAATGCTATTTGTTTAGAAGATAAAAACAGCTTCTCAGCCTTTTGTTGAACAAGATACAAAGTTTGTTGAAGTGGAGACTATAAAATGATTTATGTTTGATTACTTTTGATCATTACACTATTGTGTATCATACTGTCTTATTTGATTTTTAGGAAAATATCTTGAGGAATATCCTCCTAATCCTATTTTAAAGTTAAATGAGTTTAAGTACTTTGTTTAGAATAATATAGCTAGTAGGTGGCAAATTCAGGACTGTGTCCAAAGCCTTTCCTCTTTCCTGCCTTATATATACAAGAAATATGGTACAAGTGTTACAGATCAGTTTCATGAAATAAGTCTCTAAGGACAAAGTGTGATTTTTTTTTTAACTTAGCTGTATTTTAAAAATGAAGTATGTAGGTTTCTTGTTACTGTGCCTGGAAACACAAAAGGCATTGCATGATACAGTGTTTTTCACACATTTGAGAAAGCATCGAAGGGTTCTGAGCAAGGTAATGATGGGATAGTTTTGACAGTACTTATCTAAATGACAAACCAGCTCTAGGGTAGAGGTGCAGAGAATAAAGGGAGGCTATTGCAGTAGTCTAGGCAAGAGATGATGACTGCTTGGACCAGAAATCTTTGGACCTTATTTTTTAGGTTCCTTTGCTAGTTCTTCCTGGGAATGGTGAAAAGCAGTTGAATTTGGAATGAATTTTGAAAGTAGAGCCAACAGATTTTCTGAATGATTGGCTTTGTGGAGAGGGAGGGAGGGAGGAAGGAGAGAATAAAGGCAAGGAAAAGGGCGAAAGAAAATTAAGGGCAGAGACACAAAGGTAATTCGAGGATTTTTGCGTAAACAACTGGAAAAATTTAATTACCTTCTCCTGAGTTAGGGGAGAATGGGAGAGAAGCAGATTCTGGGATAGAAATGGAGGCATATCAGGGGTTTCATTTTAGCCGTTTTTAGATTTCCCATATATCAGACTAGATACAGACATGATATTAAAGCCATGAGATTGGATGAGAACGCCTGGGAAGGCTGAGTAGAGGGAATAGGCCTAAGCCTGTGGAGCGCTGACATGCTCCAGAGTCTAGAAGGTAGTAAGGAAACGGCCTCCTCCATTCTGAGGGGGAAGACCTAATGAGGTAGGATCATCCTCAAGATTGGGATCCTGCAAGTCAAGTGAAGCAAACATTACAAAAAGAGAGTGGTCAGATGCAGCTGATTTTTCAGGCAGGTTAAATCCAATAAATTGAGATATGACCATAGAATTTGGTAATGGGGAATTCCATTGATGACCTTGAGAAAAGATTGATCAGAGAGGATTCTGTTACTGAAAGCAAACAGAAAAGGTTATAAACCACTTACCTAGAAGATGTCTGAAGTTATTCTCTAAATTTGTGATTCTCTTGGAGACAAACTATCTTGCAGTTGTTATGTAAATTTGGGCATATTATTCCTGTACTATTAAATTCGGATATGTTAGTTACATAATGTTGATTTTTATTACTTTAATTGTTAACATTTAATTTTCTGATTGCCAAGTAAAGTTTTTACAGTTTTACTTGAGGTTCCTCCTGTGTTTTGCTAAGTTGTTTTTATATGGTGGAAAGGGCATGCATACCTATATGAACATTCCTAGGTTTCAGTCCAAACTTCACAAATTACTAGTTATACAATCTTGAACAAGTTAGTTAAATTTCTGTCTCAGTTTCCTCATTTGGAAGATGACAGGTAATAACTACTTTATGTGATTGTTAATCAACAGTGGACTGGATAAAGAAAATGTGGTACATATTCATCATGGATTACTACACAGCCATAAAAATGAAATCATGTCCTTTGTAGCAACATGGGTGCAGCTGGAGGGCATGATGCTAAGCTGATTAATGCAGTAACAGAAAACCAAATACCCCATCTTCTCACTTGTAAGTGGGAGCTAAACATTGAGTACACATAGACAGTGAGGAGAACAGTAGACCCTGGGGCTTACTTGAGGATGGAGGGTGGGATGAAAGTGAGGATTGGAGAACTACCTGTCAGGTACTTTGCTCACACTACCTGGGTGACAAAATCATTTGTACACCAAACCTTAGCAACATGCAATTTACCCATGTAACAAATTTGCACATGTACCCTCTGAACAAGATGGAAGAAAAAAAAAAGATACCTTGAGAAAACTATCTGAATTGTATGATACAGTTATGCATCATAAATGATGTAAAAGTTGAGGCACTGATTTAATAAGGTGTTAGATTCTTTTCTCCAGTATTTTTTTTATAAACAGAAAACCAAGGCAAGGACATTTATTTAAAACGATTGCATAGCAACCGATATTCATAAGAGAGATTAACAGCAGAAATAGTCATGGGAATCAATTTAGAAGCAAAATAATCTAAATGGAGATTTATGTTAGATTTTCTATAATCAGCTGGTATGAACCATATACTTAATAGGGTAAAAACAATTTTAAAAATTATGTTTTGAAAAAATTTAAATGCTGTAGTGAAATGGGTACATTTAGAAAGCTGACTCCTTATTTTAAAAACTTTGATAATGTAGAAAGTAGGGATTAGATATTTGATCATTTCTAACTTATTTTAAAGGATGAAAAATCATAAAAATGTTTTGTTCTAATTTATATGTTATGCTTTTAATTGTAGTTTTGCAATAACTCTATAGGGATCATTATATTTTATGTGTGAATGTTTGTGATAAATCCTTTAACAACTTAAATTTATTTTTGATAACTAAGTTGCTGCCTACAGTTTACAGTATCATCAACCAACATTGCCATCTATTTGCATTTAACTAATTATTTAAAATAATTGTTAATAGGGACTTAATTAGTAGAAAGTAATAAAAATTGAAGTAGTAGAAATCTAATTAGATTTTTCCATTGTTTATCTTCATGACATAAAACTTGAAAACAATTATGTGGCTTTCTCAAATTGTAATTTTTGTTTTTTTTTTGTTTTTTGTCTTTCTTAATAGAGCTACATTCATGGAAGCAGCCAGGCTCAGTTTGTGGCAGAGTCACACATTATTCTGGTACTGAGTATCCTTTTTAAAATACTGATGAATTGAAAAGGGCAAGACAAAGCTACATGTTATTAAATTGACATTTGTTCCTGGCAGTAAATATCAAGACTTTTAAAAGACATTAAATTTTAAGCTGTACTATATGACTATTTTTTACTTTTATGCTAATTATTTCCTATTACAGTATAATTTGTTGCTATTAAGTATCATTAACAGATCATAATTTACTTTTTTACTGTTGAATTTCAGAGTCTTAGTTTTACTCTACATTGATGATCTCTGACTAGATTTTTTTGTGAAAGTTATATAATATTTCCCCTACAGCATCTTAATGGGAAGAAAAAGTGCCTTATGGTATTAATAGCAACTTAATAAAGGGATTATCATCATATTGGTCCCTGTAAGTAATGATATGTCAGAAGGAGGAGATTTAGGGTGGTTCAACATGCGTTTTTGGAACATAACAGACTAAATCAGAATAAGTTTTGTGAATCAGATTATACAATATAATTTATGATTTGAAGTTAGAAGGATCAAGAATGTAACAGGATAAGAAAAAGGTAAGGTTCAAGCATCTAATCTGAATGTTCTTAGAATGAGATAAAATTAGTTTGGACGCACTATTTTGGGCAAATATAGATGTTTGTGTGAGTCTTATGAAAATGTTTGAAATTTAAGTTCATAGTGGTGCTTGAACATAGTGAGTCATAAGAATTCAAAGTGTGCCTCTAGTAATCTTTATAAAATTTGATTAGTATCCTGGTTACTAAGATTCATATGCAAATGAAGGAGTCTAAACCAAATTCTCCAGTACAGTATATAACCAAAGCTGTAGACCTTTAAGTATCTTAAAATTCCTCTAGGCCAAACTTCATTTTATATATAGGAAAACTAGAGCCTATGTTAGGGAAGCCCACTTGAGCTAGAATTAGAATTCAGTTTTCTTTCTCATGGTCTATTGATTATGCAAGTACATAAGTTTTATGTACAATACTTGATTATGGTCTGTGACATATTTGATGAATGAATGTTAGTCATGGCTATTCTTTCCAATCTAGATGAAAAATACTATATCTTTAACAACATTGAAGTTTTGGATTTTATTACTTTGTTGTGTCATAACAGTGCTTTTTAAAAAATCTGCCAGCAAAGAGAACTTCGGTTTATTTAGGCATCCTGTTTTATTTGCTTACTGTGTTTTAAGCACTGCATCAAGTGGTGGTGTATACTGATTACTGTATGGTAGGGAAAAGGGATGAGAAATGTTTAAAGCACTTGGAATTCCCAAGAAGCTCAAAGACTTCCTGTTTTGTAAAATCAGTATTAGCAATACTAACCACATGACATTTCTTTTTGAGGAAAATGAGATAGCACACATTAAGCATCCAGTAATCACAAAAGGCTAGTTGGTTTATTCCTCTCTGTATTTCCCTTCTTTCTTCTTCAGGAGTTTGGTGGCCACAGGTAACATGCATAAATACATATATATTGGATGATTCCTTAGTGATACGGTTTGGCTCTGTGTCCCCACCCAAATCTCAGCTCGAATTGTAATAATCCCCAAGTGTCATGGGAGAGACCTAGTGGGGGTAATTGAATTATGGGTGTGGGTTCTTCCTATGCTGTTCTCATGATAGTAAGTCTCACGAGATCTGATGGTATTATAAAAGGGCATTCCTCTGCACATGCTCTCTCTTGCCTGCTGCCCTGTAAATTGTGCCTTTTGCCTTCTGCCATGATTGTGAGGCCTCCCCAGCAATGTGGAACTGTGAGTCCATTAAACCTTTTTTTCCCTTATAAATTACCCAGGGTCATGTATGTCTTTATTAGCAGTCTGAGAACTAATACACCTAGTTTTTGACAAAGGTGTAGATGACCATGAAAAAAAATCTCCTAATGAAATTTATCAGAATTCTAAAACTTGAACTGTTAACATTGAAAATACTTAATTTTTCTAAAGTTAATTTTTTACACACATTAAATTGTAAAACTTAAAATAGAAAGGCAGTGTTTTTCAAAGTTTCATGAAAATGAAGGAAATGAAGTTGAAAAGAAAAAGATTATAAATCTCATTTATATAGCAGGACAACTAAAAAATACCTTTCTGAAACTCATTGAACAACATTGACTGTCTTCTTCCATTTCTCAACATTTTTATTTCTTCTACCCTTGATTACACATACTTGGATACATACATGAGATTGGGCATATCCGCAGCCCATTTCTTGCTTACATTTATTTAGTTGCATGTATGCTTTGTGATTTCAAAATTAAGAAACTACTGTGAGAAGTACTTCCCTTGCTCTAGTTTGTCTCATAGATTGGAATTGGAAATACCTGTATTTTAGTAAACATTCTCAAATTTTGTTATATTTTTCCACAAATCAGTTTTTGCCCTCCAGCTTTAATATGGTAAAAGATTAATGCTTTCTGCATATGAGAGGGGTCTTTGGTGAGAAAATGAAGTATTTGTGAATGTTTATAGGCATATCTACTCCGTATTAACAAGAGTAAAGTTGTATTTACTCTCAACTTATTAAAGATATTCAGGAAGCAAAATATGTTAACATTAAAGCAAATGGATAGAAACCTAAAGCATTCGCTAAGATAAGTTTTTAACTCTTGGTTTTTTTCCTAACTTGTTTCAATCCCTGGTGTAGCATTATACTTTTAGCAGTATACTTTATCTAAAGTGATGAGTTTATTGAAACACATCAGGAATACCGAGCATAAGGATGAAAAGCTGTGTTAAGATCATCATTTTATTGTATGGCAGGAATTCTCCAAGGTTTCATTGACATCAAGCCGAGATTTAGGATTCAAAGAAATTTTACAAGAAGTGTGATTTTTTTCATATAGATCTTAGCAGTGATACATAAAAGAATTAAAAATTCCTAATCTTTTTATGCCAGTAGTCATTATTTGTTGCTTGTTTCTCCTGTGTTTTTATTTTAGACATATCTGTTACAAAGAAAGAGAAAAATTCTTTTAAAATGGTGGACTCATTAATATTATCAGTAGAACTTCAAAAGAAGTCCAGGCAGAGAGGTTCATGCCTGTATCCCAGCACTTTTGCAAGCTGAGGCAGGAGGATCACTTGAACCCAGGAGTTTGAGACGAGCCTGGGCAACAGTAGGGAGAACCCTGTCTCTACAAAAAATTTTAAAAGTAGCCAGATGTGAGTGATGGCATACACCTCTGGTTCTAGCTACTTGGGAGGCTGATGCAGGACAATCACTTGACCCTGGGAGGTCAAGGCTACAGTGAGCTGTGATCACACACTACACCCCAATCTGGGCAACAGAGTGAGTGAGACACTCTCAAAAAAAAAAAAAAAAATTGAAGTTATTTTTCCGTAATTTCTGATTCTAGTTTCATTTAACAGGCTACTACTACTTTGTGAACAGTCCACATTTTCTTTGTAATTTTTGTGTGTATTTTTTTCTTTATGCAAAAAATTACAAATACCAGATTATTACTTGTATCTGTAGGGAGAACATTTCTATCTTTTGGATGTCACATCCTAATTTAGTAATTTAGATTGTTAGATGCAGTTGCTATATACAAAGTTTTGTTGGAAAAAAACCTAAGAGAAAACAGGTGGACTCATATTGTATCATGGATTATAGATTTTTATTTACTAAGAATAAAATTGTCTCCTTATCAGTAGTGTTACATTTTTGGTACCTTATTTAAGAAAAAAAAAGAATAATCCTTAATAGTCTTTGAGAGAAAACTATATGAAACAGTCAGAAATAGTATTTTAATACAGAATATATGTGAACCATCCAACAATAACCTACAAAGGGCTTTATATTCTTGCATGTTTAAAATTTTACTTTTATTTCATTTATTTTTCCTTTTTTAATGTTTTGAACACCTAATGCAAATGTGAACGAGGTATTTGCTGTTTACAGAAAGGTGGGATGACAGAAAAATACTTACAATACAGTGAGACCAATATATGCAAAGGAAATAGCAAGAGAGGAGCTAACTCCCTATCTAGAGAAGTGGAACTGACTTTTCAAATGGATTTTGAAGTCTAAAAAGGAGTTTCAGAGACAGAGAAATGAGTGAGGAGGTTATGTCAGTAGAAGATACAACAGATACACAATCATAAAATGAGAGATAGTACTCTTTATTGCAGGAAGACAGGAAATTCATTAAGGCTGGAATACAAATCGTGAGAAGACTGGTGAAAGTTTGGTTAGGCTGGATAATGAAAACCTTCCTAAGAAATTTGAATTTTACCTACAGGTAGTAGATGCAGTACAGTTGATACGTCAGTTTTACATATTTGGCATTGGGTAACTTATGGATTCTTTCTGAAGTGTTTTGAGATTCAGCCCCTAATGTCTTCCTGATAAATTTGTCTGTGGAAAGGGAAGTAGTGGCATGTGTATCTCATGACTGTTTAGGCAACAGAAAGCCAATGGAGGTTTGCTCCAGGAACAATATTAAGGATAGGATAGAGAAGAGAGAGCAAAGGAAGCAGGAGTCACTGGTAATGGTTCATTCTCTAGGATGAACCTAAGTCAGGTAATGGATGAGTGATTCAGCTGCTATTTGAGAGGAAGAAGACTCAAAATCGATGATAAATATCACAAGTAAGGTTCAAGAACAGGAATCAGAGATGATTCAGAAGTTCTCTTGTGGGTTGTGGGATAGAAATATGGAGGAAAACAAAGTTTGGAGAGGAATGTTTAGCTTAAAAAAGTTTCTACGATTGATTAGACCTCATAATTGGTTGATGAGAAAGGGATTAGTTTGCTTAAATTGCTTAAGATCATAAAGCCAATCAGTTGAAGAGTCAAGAGCTTGAAACTATTAACCCATTGTTTTTCCACTTAGTAATGTTTTCCCAATAAATCAAAATCTCTGTGGTGAATAGCCAGTAATATTCTCACCGAATTATATATTGTGTATATTTGTTATATAAATCTGAAAAGGTCATTTTAATAAAGATATAGTGGATATGTTGATAATTCTTTAGTTATTCTATCATATGTTTGTACAGAACACCACATCCTCTATCAGTATAAAAACAAACGTGAGAGATTCGTAAATATAAATACACACATACATGCAAGGTTATGTGCTATTTGCTTAGGTACTAAAGTCACCAAACCTGACAATATGTCTGATGGTGCAGCATTTACAGTCTAAAGGGAGAGGAAGACACACAACAAATTATTGTGTAAATAATTGTCCAGTTACAATTATGTTCTTAAAAAGGTTTTCAAATGTCCAAAATTCAGTAAGACTCAGGCTCGAGGCACATGGATCTGAACTGGAATATCATCGCATGCAAATATCCACTTTTTGAAACTCTAATTGGAAGAATTAGTATATATATGAATAATATGTATTTGAAATAATATATGAAATTATGTTTAAACTGTTTATGTAATTTCCCAGAGTAGAAAATTTGAACTGTAGTGATCAAATGATAAAATCAAGGTAAGATATGTTGATTATAGAATGTTTCTAAAATTCAAAACCTCATATATGATTTTAAAGGGATAACCTGAAATCTGCTTTTCTTACTAAATACACTTATAAATATGGCACAATAAAACAGACATGTAATTACAAGTAGTGATTTTTTTTTAAATAAAGCACCCTCCATTATACATTTAGAGAAATGTTTGCAGAAAAATATAATTTTACTATCCTAACTAATCTGCCTTTTTTTCTACCAGTAGGTAGTTCATGAGGGCAGAATAAATGCCATTTAAAAATTTATTTAAAACTTCAACCAGATCAAATTTGTTTCCTTTGGTAATAGAGCAGTGTTTCCACTGAATTCACCAAGATATGATCCCTGGGTGCCAGTGGATACAGAACACGGGAGTTCTAGAATGAGATTTACTATCAACTATAATCTCTGACATTGCACTGTCTCTTAATTCTCCACGTTTTTTTAGTTAGGGAATCTCAAGAAAATGACATGAAATAAATATTAGTTGGAAGTAAAATTATTTGTATAAAAGTAAAGGTTATATTAGCACTTTAAAAATTTTTTTTAATAAAGATCATATTGCTTTTTCTATGAGCAAAACTTTTTTCTCATTGTGAAAGAATATGATTTTATTCTGCATTTGTTTCTAGTCTGTTATAGAGAGCAAACATTTATTTTAATGTGTTATATCCAAGGAGAAACATACAATAGAAAAAAATTAATAATGAATGCAAGATGAAAAGTTTAGATTTAGATTCATTTAAGTCTTCTATAACATGCTAACATTTTTTTCAACATCTGTTTATCTTAAAATTGAAAACATCTTGATTTTACTCCTAGGAGCAAAGGTAAACTTATCATGTGCACTTGAGAAGGGATTATAATGTAATATAAATATATTTGTTACTATTTCCGTAGAATGCTTAGTGCCTCTGGGTATTTTATGTAAATTACACAAATAGCAGCTTTTATATGTGGGATCATGTCAGTATTTTGACTTTCTAAGCAGTAGGAAAATGATCAACAGGATCAGCAAAGAAACTGGAGCATGCAAAGTAGCTGAAATACATATTGCTATGATATTAATAAAAATGTGCAAAGTAACACATAAACTAGGTCAAAGTATGTGTGTAGGATAGGATAAAGGATAGAGGTCCATCTGTTTTTTAATGTTGGGACACTTCAATAAGGCACAGCTAGATGGCTACACCCATCAATTTAATGACCAAAAAGAATCTTTTTGGTCAGAAGTAGAATCTTCTTAGATTTGTAGGGTCTTTCATTAATCATTCATTCAGCCTTCCACCTAATGAAAGAAATGCCACATAAGAACACTGAGAGATGATCATCTAGTGTCTTCCTCTGTATAAAAATTAAGATTTTTATGTTACAAATGTGATTTTCCTCAAATAAGTATCATATAGTCCTTTTTCAGTCAGAAATGTTTTATTTAATACAATGAAATTTAAGCTAAATGATTCTCAACTCTTAAAGGTCTTTAGTTTAAAAAAAAATCTATCTTTTAATAATAGGGACGGTTAGCTAGCTTAAAGCCATTTTAGTGTAATTCACATGTCTTAATTACAGCCATCAGATTTTAAAAAGGCTCACTACTCATTTCTTGTTAAAGCTTAGAAAACTTACTTTTGCAAGAAACATTCTGAGGAAGAGATCATACTTATTTACTGATCCTGCTGATTTCTAACAAAAACATTTTACCTTGAGGATGTATATAACCAAGGTCTATTAATTTCTTTGTTTTAAAATTCCTACTTTAAGGTTGTGTGCAGAAATATTCACTAAATGCTTGCATTAAAAAAGAAATTCAAGTAAGAATGAAGCTAAATTCCAGTCAGACATAACAGTACACAGTTTTATGATACCACCTTAGAACCTTTATAGCAGGGGTTGGCAAACTAGGACCAGTGCAGGCCCAATCCAACCTGTCTGCTGTTTTTGGAAATAAAGTTTTATTGGATCAGGGAGAAACCTATTCATTTATGTATTTCTGTGACTACTTTTGTACGACGACAACAGAGCTGAGTAATAGCAACAGACACCATATGACTCGCATAGCTGAAAATATTTACTTTGTAACCCTTTACTGAAAAACTTAGCCAATTTCTGCTCTGTAGGCTGTGGTCAATAAAGAAAACAAAAGTTCACAGTTTTATTAACCCACTCATGAACAGTTACTTTTTTGTTTTGTTTTGTTTTTGAGTTGGAGTCTTGCTCATTCTTTCAGGCTGGAGTGCAGTGGTGTGATCTCAGCTCACTGCAACCTCCCCCTCCAGGGTTCAAGTGATTCTTCTGTCTCAGCCTCCCAAGTAGCTGAGATTACATGTGCATGCTGCCATGCCTGGCTAATTTTTGTATTTTTAGTAGAGACAGGATTGCAGCATCTTGGCCAGGCTGGCCTTGAACTCCTGACCTCATGATCCCCTCATCTCAGCCTCCCAAAATGTTGAGATTACCGGCATGAGCCACCACACCCAGCCCAGTTACTGTTTTTACCTTTTATTCCCTGCAGTCATTTCTCTGCATTTATTTTAAAGGAGTTGAGGTTTTGTACATACTTTTATACATACGTATACATCTTTTCATTTGGTATGGTCAGGAAATTAATATATCTTGTTTTTGTTATTAAGAATTTTTGTCAACTTCATTTTATATGGCTACTTAACCTATCACAAAAATGTCCCATATGTTATAGTTGGACATTTACATTTTAATTTTTCACTATATAAAAGTATTCTAAATTAGATTTTTGTATGTATGTAAAACTTTTTTAGTATTTTATATTCTTCCTTATTTGGGAATAGCTTTAGAGGAGTGGAGTTCATGGCATACTTCTGGCACATGCAATTCATGATAATTGATGATTTGCTGAGGTTTTTGACATGCTGAAACCTTAAAACTTTTGTTAGACTTGGGTTTTCTATTCTCTTTCTGCCTTATAATTGGGAGTTTGCATATTTTTTAAATCATATAATTTGAAAAATGCTACACTGTTACTGCATTTGCTCCCAACAAAAATAGTAAATTATAACAATGTGATTTAAAGCAGAAACGTAAGTGATGTAAAGGTAAAATCACAATCCAGATAGACATGTTTGATATGGCAATTTTGTGAGTGATTTGCAAACTTATTTGTAAAAACTGGAATATGTTTATGGAGAAGTAAAAGATATTTGAATGTTCTATACTTTCTAAAAAAAGATTTTTATGCTTAGCATAAAGATATTTCATGCTGAAATCGGGCTACCAATTATGTTCTTTGCCCAACACTTGGTTATCATTTTTATCTAAGCCTAATATCTTACTTCATTACTTTTGTGCTTTTTTATTTTGCATCTTTCATTCTGTAGTTTTGTGACTTTGAGCTAGTTGTTTAAACTTCTCTGGGCTTCAGTTTCCTTATTTGTAAACAGGTGATAATATGTACATCAAAGAGTTGTTGGGACTGAGTAAGATTGTGAACAAAACAAACTTCTTGCCCTTTTGGAGCTAAAATTGTAGTGCCAGAAGAAAGACAATAAGTAAATTAAAAAATGTATACGATCTGCAATTTCTTTAAAAAAACCATGTTATAGAAAAAAAAAAATCAGAATAAAGATGAGAGTAGGCTTCTCTGACAAGATTGCATTTGAAAAGAGACCTAGTAGAAGTGAGGGAGTAAATTACATGAGCACCCCAGGAAAAAGTACTTCAGGCAGTGGGAATAACAAGTTCACAGATTTCCTTATTACTCAAATTGCTTTGAAGGTATTAAAATGCCAGAGAACCTTTTTAAGACCTAGAAGGAGGGTTTAAGAAACAACCACTAAAACTCAATGGGAAAGATGAATAAATTTGGCCACATTAAAATTAGAGCTTTCTATATGACAAAACAATTTAAAACACAAACTATAAAGTAGGAGAGTCGGTATACAGTACTTCAGGCAATTCGTATCTACCAAAAAAAAAAAAAATGTTTCAAAGCTGATAAAATTAAGCAACTGTGCTTTTGGAACAAGGGGGAAGAAAAGGGGGTAGTGTACTGAAGATTAAACCAAATAAAGCAGAATTAACATATCAAAAGATGCTTAGAACCAAGTGGGGAGCTATTGATACAATTTTTTTCCTTACCAGTTTGATAAAAATAATTTGGCAGTATTCTGTTAGTGAAATTAAGAAAAATGGAAACTTACATTGCTCATTTGAGAGAACAGTATGATTGTACCTAACAACTTTGAAAATACACTTACTGAACCTCTCAAAAATTCCACTTCTGGTTATAAACCATAGAGAAAATATTGCACATATACTCTAGGAAACCTGTAAAAATATATTATTTGCAGGAATATTTCTAGTAGCAAGCATTTGGAAACAAATGTTATCGTAAGATAAAGCAATAAAATATGATATACTCTTACAAAAATTATTTACATAATTTTCTGTTACTACATTGTTTGAATTTAAGCAGTTGAAATGAGAAGCAGGTTACTCATAGTTTTCAACATTGTAGCAATACAGAAGGAGAGTAGTAAAAATGATATGAAGATACATTTATAGGGATATGTTATACTTTGGTGACCAAATGTAGTGCCCAATAAAATACACTTTTCGCTTTTCTAATAACAATTTTGTTTTCTTAAACACAAAAGTCTTTGTGTTTTACAAACAGATATATATATATATTTGTGTACATGTGCACTTGTGTATAAAATTTGACCCTAAGAACATATTAAAATATGGCTTTACTACTATTAAAACTGTCATACATTTTATTTTGTAAGCTTTATTTTCCCCAGTTAATAGAAATACTGCCATTTCTCCCATGATTCATTAATGGAACTGAAGAAGCTGCTCAGCAGATGGAATCATTAAATGAATATATGTTTTACTTTTAATATCTACAAAATTTCATCTTAAATGCCATTTATGTTTGGAATATTTAAGTGTCATAGTAGCCGGGCGTGGTGGCTCACAACTGTAATCCCAGCGCTTTGGGAGACCAAGGCTGGCAGATCACTTGAGACCAGGAGTTCAAGACCAGCCTGGCCAACATGCTGCAACCCCATCTCTACTAAAATACAGAAATTGTCTGGGTATGGTGGTGTGCTCCTGTAATTCCAGTCACTTAGGACACTGAGCGATGAGAATCGCTTTAACCCAGTAGGCAGAGGTTGCAGTGAGTCAAGATCATACCACTGCTCTGCAGCCTGGGCTACAAAGTGAAACTCTCTCAAAAAAATAAAAATAAAAAAGTCATAGTAAAATAACCTGCAATTCTGTTTGAATTGTCAGCAGATTAAATATGTATATTTAAACGTGTAGATAAAAATTTTACATGAATATAAAAGGTACTGCAGAAAAAATTATTAAAGGGGAAACTTTTAGTAACTCCTTGTTAAGGATCCAAATCAGTCACATCTGTCTGCTCCAGAAAACTGAGTTTTAAGCAGTAGAAATCTACACATGAACCGTTTTAGTGAAACAAGTTTTTAATTAAATTTGTTATTATCAATGTCCAGTGTTTATGGATTTGCGGTAATGTATACAAGTAGAGACGGTCCAAAACACATTAAGAATGATGAATCTAATTTACAGCCTATAGACTATCATACTGGTAATACCAAACAGTCATTCTCTTAACAATATTCTTTTCAGGCCACTGCTGCAAGATTGAAACCCAGGAATTTCATAAAAATTTCAGTGTTTTTTAAGCTGTATAGCACAAATCTCTAAAAGTTTAGTGCTAGTATATGGTACGTATGTGTATGGTGGTGAGGGTTGACATTGTGCAGGGTGGCAGGGGCTTTTTCTCTTGTATACATTAGGCTTCCAAATATAGGTTGTTCATGATTTTTTTTCCAGAAAGGGTTCCAATGGTAAAACAAATAATTTGAAAAACATTTGTATATAGAGGTCATGGAAGCATAAATGCCTCACGAGAGAAGCCAGGCATGTATTATTATTCAGAAGTTGGATAATATGGTCACGAAGACAGACTTGAATATGAACATTACAATTTATTAATCAGAATTTCAGTCATTTGGGTCTAAAAACATGACTCAGAGAGGTAATGTTCTCTGCAAAATTTTCTCTGACCTCCTCCACTTGATCGTATAGACATTGCCCAATGTTATCCTTTGAGCTTTTGTTAGTGGTATCATCCTGCACAGGAGATTTACTGATGCTGTTTATATACAAATAGCAGTAGAAATGAATACAAGGGAATCATAATGAAATTAAGCAAATTGTAGAGTTCTGGCCTAGAATTTTTATTTTTCTCTTCAATTTTTAATCTGTGAATCTTTGGGCAAAACACATAATATATTTTCAGAATTGAGTTCTAAATCTTAAGAGTAGACAGTGTCAAAAATATTATAAAACATGGCAAAGAATTTTTTATGAAGATGAAAATTTCCCATCATTCTCTTAATTCTAGCATTATTCAGCCTAACATGAATACAGCCATCCTATTGCAAGCAGGTATAAAATACAAAAGTAATTTTGTGATCTCATTCTTAAAAGTATCAGTTAGCTGACTAGCTCAGGGTTCTGCTAGATTCATTAAATTATTTTATTAAAATATGCTTGTTTGCGTTGGTAAGACTTTTAATTGTATACCCCCAGATTTTCCAGTGACATACCTGACCTTCATAAAGATTTCAACTAAACAAAACCGATGAAAAAACGCATTTAGAAAAAAGCTATGTACACACACACACACTATGAAAATGAAATGTGTCACCATGTCTGTAAGCAGTGCATATCTTTATGTATAATGTGAAATGTTGTAACCAGTTTTGAGAGTCCTTATAGTTTATATGTTCTGTGAAAATCCTGGAATTTAAGAGCCGTTAGATTTAGCCTCTCAGTATCTCGCAAATCGAAGTTTCAGTTTATAAATTTTAAAAATTAAGGCATATGTGCTTATCCAAATGGTGATTTTATGTTATATAAAGATAATTCATTGTATTTACCTTTGTGTGCATTTGTAATTTAACCATTTTGGAGCATTGTGTTCAGACCCAGAAAAATTAATAGATTTTACTCATCTATTTCTACGGCTTCCTTGACAACTACTGCAGATGCTGCTATCACCATGGGGATGGTTCTTCTAAATGAAGCAGCAACTTCCAAAGGAGATGTTGGAAAAAGACGGAGTAAGTCTCTGTGTTGACATTTTTGTAATTTCGTTTCAGTCTTAAGATTCATTTAAGTCAAATGGGAAACACATCAAAGCCCTTTGTAAACATAAACTTTTAAAGAAAAGTTCTGGTTTGCAGAAGTTCAGATTTTTAACTTGTTTCTATTTCTGGGATGTGTTCATATACTTGAAAATATGTCTTCCAAAAGAGGACTGGGTGATTTTCTGTGGAATGGCATAGAAAGTGGAGCTGTCCTTCACCCTTTTCTGGGGTGCTCTAATCCATCCATGCTGAAGCCATAGTCTTTGTTGTAATTCCATCCCGGATAGAGAGATGGAAAATTTTGTGGGCAGAATATTCAGAGATTTTATTGGCATATAACATTCCCTCTGCCACAAGAATAGGGTATGCACTCAAAGCCTGACTCTGATGGAGAAGCTTTTGCATAGGTTTTCTACGCTGAGATAGTACCTTACCACTCGTTCCAGAGCCTTCTTTTACATTTTTAAAAGGACATCTGTTGATATAATCTTTTCAAGGCTCTTTGCCTTTCCACTGATAAACCAAGATTTATGCCTGTATCAAGTTCTCTAGCATTATGTTTTTAAGCAAGTTAATTGTGTTGTTTTTCTTTGATGGGACTGTTCCTCTCAGAGTTGTGGAAAAACATGTAGTTTTGAGAAGTAAAGATTTTGCTAGCAAGAAGAAAAGAATACATAGGGAAAATATGCTCTGGGGAGCATAGGTTAAAAAAGGACAGTCGATGTTTCCTGTCAGAGACCCTTTTATAATTAATATCAAGTCCCTGTATGATTTGATATGTCCACAAACCTATAATTTTCTGTCCTTTGCATGTCTGAACTCTTTAAAATTCACAATTTATGTATGACCAACATAGGTGTCTGAAAAAGACTATTGATTAAGGTATTTAAAATAAAAGTCAGACTTAGTTTATGGGTTTTTAGCTAGTGCAACATGTATGTAAACAAATCATAGTGCTCTCTGAATACTCAGAAGTCTTAAGGGTTGAAATGTTTTTGATGTAATACGCAGTTTAGATTGCCCTCTTTTCCTATGGTATTGTCTATACATTGTTTTAAAGAAGTGACAAAAGAAATGAGCACATTACTTTATTGATGTTGAATTTTATTTTTTTTATCTTTTGAATTAACATTATGATATTTTGGGGATTGACAAAGTATGCCTATGAGAACATACTCTTAATTTCAACTTTTATTTTAGATTTGGGGGTACATGTATATGTTTGTTACATGGGTATGTTGGATGATGCTGAGGTTTGGGTATGGATCCCATCACCCAAGTAGTGACCATAGTACCCAATACATGTTGTACACTGAGAGACTACCTCGATCCCCACTCTAGTCATGTCTGTTCTCATCTTTATGTTCACATGTATGTAATGTTTAGCTCCCACTTACAAGTGACAACATGTGGTATTTGGTGTTCTATTTGTGTTACTTTACTTAGGATAATGGTCTCCAGCTGCATTCATGTTGATTGTAAAGGACACGATATTGTTGTTTTTTATGGCTGCATAGTATTC
>NW_016107319.1:16184841-16187737 GCF_001604975.1 Cebus imitator | reverse complement strand
GATTACAGGCATGTGCCACCATGCCCAGCTAATTTTTTGTATTTTTAGTAGAGACGGGGTTTCTCCATGTTGGTCAGGCTGGTCTCGAACTCCTGACCTCGTGATCCACCTGACTTGGCCTCCCAAAGTGCTGGTATTACAGGCGTGAGCCAACATGCCCAGCCTTTTCTTTTTTCTGAGATGGAATCTTGCTTTGTTGCCCAAGCTGGAGTTCACTGGCAGGATCTCAGCTCATTGCAACCTCCACCTCCTGGTTCAAGCAATTCTCCTGCCTCAGCCTGCCGAGTAGCTGGAATTACAGGCACATGCCACCATACCTAGCTAAGTTTTGCATTTTTAGTAGAGACGGTGTTCCACCATGTTGGCCAGGCTGGTCTCGAACTCCTGACTTTGTGATCCACCTGCCTTGGACTCCCAAAGTGCTGGTATTACAGGCATGAGCCACTGCACCCGGCCTGGAAAAACTTTTATAATTTTTTTTCGAAAAATGTAAAATATGGGGGGATAGGGTCTTACTCTGTCATCCAGGCTGGGGTGCCATCTCAACTCACTGCAGCCTCAACCTCTTGGCCTCAAGTGATCTTCCTACCTCTGCCTCTCAAGCAGCTGGGACTATAGGTGTGCATCACCGTGACTGGCTAATTTTTGTATTTTTTGTAGAGAATCTAGAACTAAATCTCCCTATGTTGCCCCAACTGGTCTTGAAATCTTGAGCTCAAGTGATCTGCCCACCTCAGCCTCCCAAAGTGCTGGGATTATAAGCGTTGAGCCACTGTGCCTGGCCCTGTTGGTATAGTTGTTTTATAGGTGAGGAAAATGAAACTTCAATAATTTGTTTAATAATTTCTCATAGATAGCCAATAAGTCATGGAAGTAGCAACAGATGTGTTAGGTGCCAAAGCCTATGCTGGTAACTAGTACACAATTTTATGATATTTATAATAGCAAAACACCAGAGAAAGCTTGAATTTAAATAATAGAAGAGTGCTTAAATTGATTTACTATGGTTTAGTCATATATTAATGTAAAGTTATTTACAGTTAATATTATATACAATTAATATTTAAACACAAGTGGCTGGGCGCAATGGCTCACACCTGTAATATCAGCACTTTGGGAGGTCAAGGCAAGCAGATCACCTGAGGTCCGGAGTTTGAGACCAGCCTGGCCAACATGGCAAAACCCTATCCACTAAAAATTTAAAAATTAGCCAGGGAGGCTAATTTTTAAATTTTACTACTCCAAAGGCTGAGGCAGGAGAATCACTTGAACCTGGGAGGTGGAGGTTGCAGTGAAACGAGATCACACCACTGCACTCCAGGCTGAGCGACAGAGCAAGACTCCATCTCAAATAAAACAAAACAAAACCAAACACACACACAAAAAACCAAAATCCTGGCCCAGCGCAGTGACTCACGCCTGTAATCCCAGCACTTTGGGAGGCTGAGGCAGAAGGATCACCTAAGGTTGGGAGTTTGAGATCAGCCTGACCAACATGGAGAAACACTGTCTCTACTAAAAATACAAAATTAGCCGGGCATAGTGGTTCATGCCTGTAATCCCAGCTACTCGGGAGGCTGAGGCAGGAGAATCGCTTGAACCTGGGAGGCGGAGGTTGCTGTGAGCCGAGATTGCGCCATTGTACTCCAGCCTGGGCAACAAGAGCAAAAGTCCATCTCAAAACAAGCAAACAAACAAAAAAAAAACCCACCCAAATTCCTACAAGTGACATGGAAAATGTTAATGTTATATTTTTACGTGAAAAAAAGCAAGGTACAATATGTTTGGCATAATCTCAATTCTGTAAGGCACATCCATTTAGTGGGAAGACATACAGCAAATGAGTATTGCAATTATGGGTTTGTTTGTTTTTTTAAGTGGAGTCTCTTGCCCAGGCTGGAGTGCAGTGCAGTGGTGCAATCTCAGCTCACTGCACCCTCCACTTGCTGGGTTCAAGTAATTCTCCTGTCTCAGCCTCCCAAGTAGCTGGGACTACATGCGCACCACCATGTCTGGCTGTTTTTGTATTTTTAGTAGAAATGAGGTTTCACCATGTTGGCCAGGCTAGTCTCGAACTCCTGACCTCAGGTGATTTGCCCACCTCGGCCTCCCAAAGTGTTGGGATTACAGGCATGAGCCCACTGCGCCTGGCCAATATGCATTACTTTTGCAATTATGTAAGATCTCTCAATGTTATTTAAAGCAGAGGTAAGAAACATAGTTTAGGGGAATAACAAATGTACCATCATCAATTTCCTGACATATAACGAATATTTTGCGGGGAAAGGTGTAGGGGAAAACTGAGCATGTGAATGTCGATGTAGCACAAATACAGGCGCTTTCCCAGGTGCAATCACCAGTACAGATATGTCTCATAACTTTCCATTTGCTATTATGATACTAACCAGGGGTATGAGTAAGCACAATCACATCCTGATCGTTTTCTTCCCTCTTGAGTCACTTTCCTCCCTTGGCTTCCCTAACTCCACATTCCTATTTTTTATCTACCACATTGGTCTCTCCTTTCTCAGTCGTCTAGTTCCTTCTCCTCTCAGCACCCCTATTTACCTTTCAAAGCGCTCCAGGCTTGGCCTTGAGTCTCCTCTTTATCATTTAACTCAGAGAAAAAGAAAATTAAAATGCTTTACAGAGCTTGGCCAGTAGCAAGCAAGTGAAGCTAGTTCTTGATTTCACTGCTAGTCCTCTTCTAGCTCAGCCCTGTCAGCAGCACCTGTCACTGGTGTATTCTCCCCACTTGCTCAAGTCAAAAACAAGAAGCCATCTTTTGTTTCTCCCTTTTTTCTTTTCTCCCTTGTTTCTCCTCTTCCTCATTCCCTCATGTCCAATACAGTAACAAATCCCACTGATGCTCTTTTCTTTCTTTCTTTTTTTTTTT
>NW_016107319.1:16182635-16184831 GCF_001604975.1 Cebus imitator | reverse complement strand
TTTTTTTTTGGAGTCTTGCTCTGTCACCCAGGCTGTAGTGCAGTGGCGTGATCTCAGCTCACTGCAACCTCTGCCTCCTGAGTTCAAGCAATTCTCCAAGCTAGGACTCTAGGCATGCACCACCATGCCCAGCTAATTTTTGTATTTTTTAGTAGAGGTTGGGTTTCACTATATTGGCCAGGCTGGTCTTGAACTCCTGACCTCAAGTGATCCACCCTTCTTGGCCTCCCAAAGTACTGGGATTATAGGTGTGAGTCACTGTGCCCGGCCTTGTTTTTTTTTGAGACAGGGTCTCACTCTGTTGCCTAGGCTTCAGTGCAGTGGCATGATCTTGGCTCACTGCAGCCTCAACCTCCTGGGCTCAGGTGATCCTCCAACTTCAGCCTCCTGAGTAGCTGGGATTACTGGCTTGTGACATCACACCTGGCTAATTTTTGTATTTTTTGTAGAGATGGGGGTTAACTATGTTGCCCAGGCTGGTCTTGAACTCTTGAGTTCAAGCGATCCGCCTGTCTCTGTCTCCCAAAGTGCTGGGATTACAGGTGTGAGCCACAGTGCCCAGCAAAATATATCTTGAATCCCTTTCTTTTTCTTTTCAGCCTCCACCTTGCTTAGACTATTTAAGTGTTGTCCTAAATGGTCTCTTTGCTTTTATTCTTGCTTGGTCACCATCTGTTCTTCACACACAGCCATCCAGTTGCACTCATCTCCACATTTGGAATTGAAACCTTAGAGGATATGGCTGTGGTCTTCTTTCATTCTTCCTATTGCAAGGTTAATATTTATCTAGCTTGCTGAATTATCACAATTTTAAATTAGCAGTGCCAGGTCGGGCATGGTGGCTCCCGCCTGTAATCCCAGAACTTTAGGAGGCCAAGGTGGGCTAATCACCTGAGGGCGGGAGTTCGAGACCAGCCTGACCAACATGACAAAACCCCATCTCTACTAAAAATACAGAATTAGCCAGGCATGGTGGCACGTGTCTGTAATCCCAGCTACTCAGGAGGCTGAGGCAGGAGAATCATTTGAACCCAGAAGGCAGAGGTTACAGTGAGCCAAGATTGCGCACTGCACTCCAGCCTGAAGTGAAACTCTCTCAAAACAAACAAAAATAAAAATAAAAAATAAATTAGTAGTACAAAAAAACCCCACAGTGAATTCACTTTGGTTTCCAAATATTTAACAATGAAATATTTGGGAACTTAAAAAAAAAAAAAGGAAAAGAACAGTAAAATTTATTGGCTCTATTGTTCTATTCACCTCGTATGCTACTACCTTGGTTAATTAGTTAATAATGGCTGAGGGAGAATTAGGAAAATAGGAAAATTATATTCTTTTCTTAATTCTCATCCATCTGTGGCTCGCGCCTGTAATCCCAGCACTTTGGGAAGCTGAGGCAGGCAAATCACAAGATCAGGAGTTCTAGACCAGCCTGGCCAATATGGTGAAACCCCATCTCTACTAAAATTATAAAAAAAAAATTAGCCAGGCATGGTGGTGCACTCCTGTAATCACAGCTACTGGGGAGGCTGAGACAGGAGAATTGCTTGAACCTGGGAGGCAGAGGTTGCAGTGAGCCGAGATCGTGCAACTGCACTCCAGCCTAACAGCAGAGCAAGACTCCGTCTCAAAAAAACAAAAATCTCATCCATCTGTAAAGAACACGACAGAAAGGCTGAATGTAATAAATGTGTACTATAGTCTGGAGGTGGCTTACCAAACTTATTTCCATTTAAGTTAGTCTTACCTCATTTTTCCAGGGCCTGAATTCAGTTAGTTTTCTTTTCTCTCTCTCTCTTTTTTTCATCTTCCAAGCTTCTATGATTATGACTCATGGAACTAAAAATAGATCAGTGCTGCTATGTGTTACTTTCTGTATTAGATTTTTCTCAACTAGTTAAAATGACATAAGCGAAATACATTTTCTTAAAGCTTAAACATGAAGTAAAATGATCTAACAACCTCCTATTTTAAAAGGTTTAATTTAGCAGAGGACTAAAGACCTGCTAATTTTACTGTACAACATGATATAATTTTTTCTGTAGTTGCCAATCATGGAACTTCCATTAATCTCATTTAGATTCTGGAAATTAGAGTACATTTTCCTAAATGATAATTTCTTGTTTACTAACCACATCTTTTTTCTTATGTTTTTGCAGCAGAGTCTTGCTATTTTTTTTTTTTTTTTTTTTTTTT
>NW_016107319.1:16179706-16181550 GCF_001604975.1 Cebus imitator | reverse complement strand
AAAGCTATAAAAAACACTGATGTCTGTCTGGGTCCTACTTGAGATTCTGATTAGGTATTAGCATTTATAAGCCATTTCAGGTGATTCTAAAAGTTCCAGGTGAATCTAATGACTCAAGATTAAGACCCACTGAATTATTACAGCTTCAAGATGTCATTTTCTTTTCTTTTTCTTTTCTTTTCTTCGTTTATCTTTTTTTTGAGACAGAGTTTTGCTCTTGTTACCCAGGCTGGAGTGCAATGATGCAATCTTGGCTCACCACAACCTCCACCTCCCAGATTCAAGCAATTCTCCTGCCTCAGCCTCCTGAGTAGCTGGGATTACAGGCACCCACCATCATGCCTGGCTAATTTTTGTATTTTTAGTACAGACAAGGTTTCACCATGTTGGCCAGGCTGGTCTCGAACACCTGACCTCATGATTTACCAGCCTCGGCCTTCCAAGGTGCGGGGATTACAGGTGTGAGCCAACATGCCCGGCCACATAATTTTTTTTCATTAAAAAAAAACAAAACAAGTATTCAGGATGATCTGTTTTCTGTAGCCTATTGTGTGAGCACAGAGTCAGTTCCATTTCTCCTTTGTGCAAGGGTAATAAACACTACGCTGACATTTTAAGTAATCACAATACTATTTAATGTCATGGGATCAGAGTTACTCAAACTCAGGTTCCTTATATATAAAAAGTGCCTACAGGCTGGTGTGGTGACTTACACAGTTCCAAGCACTTTGGGAAGCCAAAGCAGGAGGATTGCTTGAGGCTAGGAGTTTGAGACCAGCCAGAGCAACATAGTAAGACTCTCTAGGGGGAATGGGGGAGAAGAGTATCTATAAAGAGTATGGTCAGGCTCAGTGGCTCATGCCTATAATCCCAGCATTTTGGGAGCCTGAGGCAGGCAGATCACCTGAACTACATGATGAAACCCCATCTCTACTAAAAATAAAAAAAAATTAGCTCGGCATGGCAGCACCCGCCTGTTATCCCAGCTACTCGGGGGGTAAAGCATGAGATTTGCTTGAACCCAGGAGGTGGAGGTTGCAGTGAGCTGAGATAGCACCACTGCTCTCTAGCCTGGGCACCCGAGGGAGACTGTCTCAAAAATAAATAAATAAAAAAATGTAAAAAGTGTAATCAAAGTGGGGGTGATAACATGCATTTTTCAACACATACAGAGCAACCCTTTTACTGTTCTATAGCTCTATCCAGAAGAAAAATCTAATTATTTAAGAGTCATAGTTGAATTCAGTTGTCTTCTAAGGTTAAAATGTCCAATCATTCTGGAGACTTGATATCCTGGAATAACCTTCCCAAATTTTTCATCTGGCTTATTCCTACTTATTCTTTAAAATTCAGGTCTGGTATCACCTCTCTTGGAAGTCTCTTTTAGGTTTTCATAGGCTTAACATACTGCATTGAGTCCTCAAGGCAGGGACTGAATTTTTCACTTCTTAACCTAAATGTCTAATGCAATGCTGCTACATTAGAATGCTAAAAAATATTTTTTGGAATGACTTAAGTTAATGAGTGTTTTAAATATCTTTTTGTTTTAAATATCTTTTGGTCCTATTTGGTGCGACTTTATCAATGACACATGAAGAAGAGTCCCTTTATTTATTTAAAGACAGAGTCTTTGCTCTGTCACCCAGGTTGGAGTGCAGTGGCATGATCTTGGCTCACTGCAACATCTGCCTCCCCAGTTCAAGTGATTCTCCTGCCTCAGCATCCCAAGTAGCTGGGATTACAGGCATGTTCCACTACACATGGCTAATTTTTGTATTTTTAGTAGAGATGGAGTTTCCCTATGTTGGCCAGGCTGAGTCCCTTGATTTTTTTTTTTTTTTTTT
>NW_016107319.1:16175292-16177039 GCF_001604975.1 Cebus imitator | reverse complement strand
TAAAAAAAAAAAAAAAAAACACCAACTGCTTAAAAAATAAGGATGTTTCAACTCATCCACTTAACAGATATGAAGAACATTTTAAGAGGTTGCAGTCTCTGGAAAATGGATCAAACTCACATGGCATACTAGATATGTGTGTAAATAAGCTTTTGACATGAAAAAAAATTTTTTTTTTCTTAACTGATTTTTGTCAGGTTGGAACATTTTAAAAGTTTTTATTTATTTATTTATGTATTTATTTTTAGAGATGGGGTTTCACTATGATGGCCAGGCTGGTCTCAAACTCCTGACCTCAAGTGATCCACCCGCCTCGGCCTCCCAAAGTGCTGGGATTACAGGCGTGAGCCACCGCGCCCCGCCATTTTAAAAGTTTTTACGACCAACAAACAGAAGTAATATGGTTTCCCACCCAACCCACCCCACCCAAAAAAGGTAATATGGTCAGGGATAAAACTAGATAATCTCTTTCACCTGATGTTTTGGCTTTATCTCTCTTCTATATAGAAACAACTCAAGACTCTGTAAGTTAACTGAATCCATGTTCAATTCTGCACCCCCAACAGTTAGGGATGTTGTTATCTGAAGGCTAGAATATTCAAGACGGCTTACGCATGTCATAGTTGGTGCTGGTTGTTGACTGGGAGTTCAGCTGGGGCTGTTGACTGATGGGCTTCAGTTGTTCTACATGTGGCTTCTCCAAGTAGATTGCGTTCCAAGAGGGAATGTTCCAAGCATGCTACCACATGACAGAAGTTATCTTTCTCTCTTTACTTAGAGTACTAGTAAGCAATTGAGTGTTCAACCTCCAGAGAATGAGGGCTAGGAAAAGTAATCTCCTTTCCTATCTGCTTGAAGTCAACTTCCTGGTGTCTTATTTCTTGTGTGAACTCCTACCACTATCCTGATGATGGAAATGCAAACCTACCACGTTAAGGGGATGCACCTACCTCTCAGAGACCTCAACTGCACAAGCCATTCAGAACTTAGCTGATAAATGCCAACAGCCATTCTAGTGATATGCACTTATATAGATCGGTGGTATGGCAGTGCAACATTCCATTGCAGTCTAATGGCACGATCTTACTATCATAAGTGAACACTACAAGTGGGCTACCCGTTTACATCTTACTTAAGAAAATAGAGAAGGAAAAAATAGAAAAGACAAATCAACGAACCTGTCTATGACCTTATCAACTACATGAAGTACTGCATTAATAATTTATGTCTTGGCCGGGCGCGGTGGCTCACACCTGTAATCCTAGCACTTTGGGAGGCTGAGGTAGGTGGATCACCTGAGGTCAGGAGTTCAAGACCAGCCTGGCCATCATGATGAAACCCCATCTTAAAAAAAAAAATATGTCTTAAAAGGTATGTTTTGATTAGCACATCTGCTTAAAGTGAAGTTGCCCTTTTCAAAGTCTCTACACTTTGTGTGACATACACAAGGGAAAAATGTTTTTTAAAATGTCCAAGACTGGCCAGGCGCGGTGGCTCACGCCTATAATCCCGGCACTTTGGGAGGCCGAAACGGGTGGATTACGAGATCAAGAGATCGAGACCATCCTGGTCAACATGGTGAAACCCCGTCTCTACTAAAAATACAAAAATTAGCTGGGCATGGTGGCGCACGCCTGTAGTCCCAGCTACTCGGGAGGCTGAGGCAGGAGAATTGCTTGAACCTCGGAGACAGAAGTTGCAGTGAGCCGAGATGGCGCCATTGCACTACAGCCTGGGTAACAAGAGC
>NW_016107319.1:16168732-16173617 GCF_001604975.1 Cebus imitator | reverse complement strand
AGTAGAGACGGGGTTTCACCATGTTGACCAGGATGGTCTTGATCTCTTGACCTCGTGATCCACCCGCCTCGGCCTCCCAAAGTGCTGGGATTACAGGCGTGAGCCACCGCGCCCGGCCTACTTTTTTTTTTTTGATATGGGATCTTGCTCAGTCACCCAGGCTGCAGTGCAGTGGCACCATGACAGCTCACTGCGGCCTGGAGCTCCTCAGCTCAAGTGACCCTCCCACATTGGCCTCCCCAGTAACTGGGACTACAGGTATTTTCTACCATGCCTGGCTAATTTTTAACTTTTTGTAGAGAAGAGGTCTTGCTATGATGCCCAGGCTGGTCTCAAGCAATCCTCCCTTCTTGGCCTCCCAAAGTGCTTGGATTACAGGCATAAGCCACTGTGCCTGGCCAAGACACCCATTTATACCACGATTTTCCTCCTTCTCACTGCTAACAGGTGTGTAGACTCAGACAAGGGCTTTCAGGTGAGAAAAATTAAAGCAAGTAACTTTAGAGTTTTGACTCAATCCAAATAATATGAATACTTATAATATGTAAAGTATTGTGCTATAAAGGAACTTAAGATTTTATAGGCAGATAGTCATCCTGAAGCATTCCAAGATTCTATACTGTATACCTAAATAATAATCCACAGTGATTGCATTTTAACTGGCTTGCCTAGAAGTGAAGTTTACCCCTACTACTAAGCAAATAGGGAACTATGCTGCTTTCTGCAGTGAAACTCCAATTTTTGCCAACTATTTTATTTTAACCATGGACAAAGAGGTTGAAAATTTTTACAAATAGGGCTAAGTGCAGTGGCTCACAACTGCAATCCCAGCACTTTGGGAGGCCGAATCACCTGAGGTCGGGAGTTTGAGACCAGCCTGACCAATATGGAGAAGCCCCATCTCTACTAAAAATACAAAATTAGCTGGGTGTGGTGGCACATGCCTGTAATCCCAGCTACTGGGGAGGCTGAGGCAGGAGAATTGCTTGAACCCAGGAGGCGGACGTTGTGGTGAGTCAAGATTGAGATGGAGCCATTGCATTCCAGCATTTTCACAAGAGTGAAACTCCATCTCAAAAAAATAAAGAAAACTTTTTACAAACGATTGACAATCTGTTTAGATTTTTATTTTTATTTTTTTGATGGAGCTTGCTCATATTGTCCAGGCTGGAGTGCAAAGGGATGGTCTCAGCTCACTGTGACCTCTATCTCCCAGGTTCAAGCAATTCTCCTGCCTCAGTCTCTCGAGAAGCTGGGATTACAGGCACCCACTTTCATGCTCGGCTAATTTTTGTATTTTTAGTAGAGATGGGGTTTCACCATGTTGACCAGGCTGGTCTCGAACTCCGGACCTTGGGTGATCTGCCTGCCTCGGCCTCCCAAAGTGCTGGGATTGCAGGCATGAGTCACTGTGCCTGGGCCATTTTGGTATTTTTAAAAGGTGTAACACTTTTCTAAAGAAAATACACCCTTGCTTGTTCTTTTTTTTTTTTTTTTTTTTTTTTTTTTTTTTTTTTTTTTTTTTTTTTTTTTTTTTTTTTTTTTTTTTTTTTTTTAAATAGAGACTGGGTCTTGCCATGTTGCACAGGCTGGTCTCAAGTGATCCTCCTGCACTGGCCCCCTAGTGTTGGGATGACAGGTATGAGCCAGTGCATCCAGCCCTCCCTTGCTTCTTTGAGTCTGTTATCTCTTTCTTCCCAAATTTCCATATGAGAGTTAAAATTGTCTACTTTTTTTTGTTTGTTTTTTTGAGAGAGTCTCCCTCTTGCTCTGTTATCCAGGCTGGAGTGCAGTGGCCATTCTCCTGCCTCAGCCTCTCGAGAAGCTGGGATTACAGGTGCCCACTTCCTTGCCCAGCTAATTTTTGTATTTTTAGTAGAAATGGAGTTTCGCCATGTTGGCCAGGCTGTTCTTGAACTCCTGTCCTCAGGTGATCCACCTGCCTCGGCCTCCCAAAGTGCTGGGATTACAGGCGTGAGCCACCGCACCTGGCCTCTGCTCACTTTGCAAGGTTAACTTAAATAACTTTTTCTTCAGGAACGATTTTGTTCCTCAGACCACTATGATTTTTCCTGACTCCTCCAGAATTCTTACTTTTAACCCCACTTTTTGCTTCACTTTCATTTTAGGAGCTAGGAGTATTTTAAACATTTTAAATAAGGCCTTTTGACCTTAAAGGATACACGTGGGTGAAAAACCACCTTCCTCTAAATTTATTTTTTACTCACACACTAGGAAGAATGTTTTACTGTTTGTTAATAGTGGGTGGAAGGAAGGGATACTGAGTATGATGACCTATCTGTACTACCGAATATAATTTATCTTTTGATCTCCTCTGAGAATGATGCGAGCCTAATCTTCACACTGGAAAATCACGAGGAAAAAATCCTTCGGAGATCTACAGGCACAATGAACCCTGTCTCCACGCTGTTTGCAGCAGCTGTCTCAGGAATCCTCTCCCTAGAATGAATGTGGGAGAGGTTTGGTGGGGGCGGCAGCTGCAAAGCAAGGAATCTTTCCCTTTCCTCGTTGACTCGGTCTCCTCCCCTCCTCTCCCCGTCCCGAATGGTGGCAGCTGCCGAGGCATCCCAGTGGAAATCTCCAAGTCTCCGCCGAGTGCGGCGGGGGTGACTCCTCGCTCCCCTTGGGCAGGGACAGCAGTCTCACTGGCTCCAGCGCCGCCACCTCTCTGGCTCGGAGAGGTCCCTCAGGTGTTCTTCTCCAAGTCCAATGAGACACCTTGGCAGCGCGGGGCGGGTTCTCTCCGTGCCAAGAGACCCTACGGTAACTTAACAACAGCAGGAGCCCCAGAATCCCCGCCTCAGCACTTGCAGAAACACCTTTCAGGTCCGAAAGTGAAAGGGGGGAAAGTGTAGGCCCCTGGACGGAAGGGTCTCTCCCCGCCGGATCCGGGACACACCTGGTGCTACGAGAGCAGGGCGCCCGCTGGCTGCGCGCCCTCACACCCGGTGCAGCCGGAAGCCCGAGCCCAGTGCTCCAGTCCGCTCCAGGCCCTCTCCTCGGTTCGCGCGGTTGCCTCCGCCTTCGCGCCCTCCCGCCCCTCGCGCTCGCGCACGCGCACGCCGCGCCCGACAGCCCTCGGCGCTGTCATGGCGGCCGGGAGCAGCTTCAGTGGGCACAGGGACTGCCGCGCGAGCCGTGGCGGGACGAGCTGTGGCAGTAGCATCCTCACCACTCGCAGCAGCCTCAGCCGTGGCGTCCGTAGCGCCGGCAGCGGCTGCTTTTGCAAAAGCTGAGCGCAGGGGAGGGGGCGGGCCAGGAAGCCATGGAGTTCAGTGCAGCCGCGGACTCCCGGGGAGCGGACTAGGGAAACTTGGAGGCTGCGACCAGGTGCACTGACCTCTCTGTCCTCCCTTCTCTCCTTGCGGTCGCCGCTCGGCTTCTCGGGCCGGCCCCCTCCCTTCCTGCCACCACACACACCTCCCCTCCTCTTCTCGTCGAATCTCAGGTGCTTGAGAGAGGTGCTCTACTCCTCCCCCTGGGCCGAGCGTTTAGAATAATCACCGCCCCCTTCCCCCGCCTTTTCCTGCCCTGAATCTCCGCCGCCACCTCCGTCTCGCTGCTCCCGGGCCGGGGGTGAGGACGAGTCCGGAGTATTTGGGTGAGGAGGAACTTTCTACCTCTCTGGTAGCTTCGGTGCCCCCTTCTTTCCTCCGACCCCTCCTTTCCCCGCTACAGTTTCTCTTTCTGGTGCACCTGTGAGGAGAGGTTACCCTGCGCCTAGAACCTGCACGATTGTGGGGGAGGAGTGAGCCTGTTCGGGGGCCTCTTGGACCCGCCTTCACCCAGAACCCAGCTCTTTGAGCCCGAGAGAAGTGAGTGGCTAGTACTGGGGTGCCTTTAGTAACTTATTTGACCGACAATAACTATTTCCCTCTTGCCCCCCCCCCCACAAACCCTAAAACAAAACCTAGCCTATTTAACATATATTTAATCTTCCAATAGGGTTTGGCGTTGTTGTCAGCCTCGGGGAGAGAGATTGGACAAATATTCTCCAAGACGAGGAGGGCGACGCCAAGGACTTTCCACATCTACTGCTTTGGGGTTTCTCCACAAGTTGGAAGAGAGACCCTTTGGTTTTGCGTTGCGTGTGTTGTGCTCATTACCAGTGCAGCGACTGCTGTCCCAGGGTGACTCTGAGTTGTCCTTTCTCGTGAGCTAGCAATGGCTAGCGAAGACAATCGTGTCCCTTCCCCGTCACCAACAGGTGATGACGGGGGAGGTGGAGGGAGAGAAGAAACCCCTACTGAAGGGGTTGCATTGTCTCTGAAACCAGGGCTCCCCATCCGGGGCATCAGAATGAAATTTGCCGTGTTGACGGGTTTAGTTGAAGTTGGAGAAGTGTCCAATAGGGATATTGTAGAAACTGTCTTTAACCTGGTAAGTCGATAAATATTTTATAAGCATATACTCTTTTCAGTGGGTTGGGGAACAAGACCTTAAAGCTGGAGCCATGTGCTTTACTCACATTGATCGTGACTTTTTTCATAGATAGGAACACAAAATTCGAACTTAAATGAAGCAATTTCATGTATTTTTTAGATTAAAGGGAATTGTGCAGACTTAGATGATCCAGGTTTTCTGAAAGTGAACACATCACTTTTGTGCTAAGGAAATAATTGTTGCTATGGAAGTACTGGGGAGAGGTTCTAGCGGAGGAGTTATCTATACGTTTTTTTTTTCTTGGCAAGTATGTCAAAGTCTGCGTTTCTCTTTACCACTTTAAGTTCTTGTGAACTTTTTTTGGATTGAAAATTAATGTCTTTGGGCCGGGCGCGGTGGCTCAAGCCTGTAATCCCAGCACTTTGGGAGGCCGAGGCGGGTGGATCACGAGGTCAAGAGATCGAGACCATCCTGGTCAACA
>NW_016107319.1:16164715-16168510 GCF_001604975.1 Cebus imitator | reverse complement strand
TTTGATTCTGTCGAAGTCATGTTTTGCTATAATAAGTTTAAGAATTTTTGTAGTGGTGATTAAAGACTAATTTGCTGCACAGTTAGTATTTTTATTTTTGACTAATTTTATTTTTAGACATAACGAAAGTCAAATTGGGGATGAATTTAGGATTACATTTAAAGTAATCTTGTGAAAATTGAATGGCAATATGAAAAAGGGAATTGAAACAGATACAGTATAATCTTTATGTGTTTTATAAATTCATGTCTGGCAGTAAAGCATACTTAGTCATTGGAAGTTGCTGATTATACTAAGATGAACTATGAATGCTTTTTTTTCTGGGTGGGGGGTGGGAGCGGGGATGAGGCCTCTTTGTGTTGCCCAGGCTGTTCTCAGACTTCTAGGTTCAAGCTATTTTCCTGCTTCAGCCTTCTGAGTAGTTGTGATTATAGGCATGCATCACTGTATATGGCTTAAATGGTTTTCAAATTGAGGTATAGTTCACATATTATACAATTCGACCTTTAATTTATTAACTTATTTATTTATTTAGAATGAGGTCTCACTATGTTGCCTAGGCTAGTCTTGAATTCCTAGGTTCAGGTGATTCTCCCCACTCAGTCTCCTAAGTAGCTGGGACTGCTGGCATGCATCATTGCTCCTGGCTTGGTTATCATTTGTAATGGAGACTTTTTAGATTTCTTTATTCCAGCCTCTCTTGCTCATCGATCTAAATAATCAAGAGGAAATCTGGCTCTAAAATACTTGCCCCTTTTCTACGTACCCACTTGTGTTAGAGGGTAACAGGACCAAATATAAACATGCAGTAATAGTAATAACTGTTTAGCACCATTACTTTGCCTCTGTTTTCAAGGTTAGGCTTGTTTTATTGTGGGGCAGTTAATTATTTCTTTCACTAGAGCTTCACTAATGGTCTGGTCACCGGCAGTACAACTTCTAGAATAAGAAAGTAGCTAGATGAAATTATGGCTGGGTGTGGTGGTTTACACCTGTAATCCCAGCACTGCAGGAGGCCAAGGCGGGTGGGTCACTTGAGGTCAGGAGTTCGAGACCATCCTGTCCAACATGGTGAAACCCCATCTCTACTAAAAATAGAAAAAATTAGCCAGAAATGCTCGCTTGAACCCAGGAGGCGGAGGTTGCTGTGAGCCGAGATCTGGCCACTGCACTACAGCCTGGGTGACAGAGCTAGACTCAAAAAAAAGAAAGAAAGAAATTCACTTGCTTTTGGAGCGTGAAAACGTTGAACAATTGGATATTTCTATGCCAATTTAATGGGAGTTTATGTATACACTTGTGCATATTTTTTAAAAGTGCATATTATGGATATCTTCAATTATGTGGAAAAAATAGTATAGTATAATGAACACTGGTATCCATTGTGCAGCTTTAACATTTATCAACATTTTGGGGATCTTGTGTGTCTGCATGTGTGTGAGGCTTTCGCATGTAAGTCTGAAGAAGACAAATGGTAAATTGATTGCTTTATCTCAAAATAGACTTGAACAATTTCCTTTTTGATTTTTTTTTTTCTTTTTTAAAACTTCATATCCCTTGGATGAGAAACAGAAATCTGTGATAGTAATATAATCCATAATTAGTTGTTTGTGTGTGAAGACACAACATTTTTTGGCAGAAGGAAGATTTGAACTCCTCTGTTCTTTAGAATGTGCTGTGTTGGAGTGGATGACCAAACATGAGTCATTTGCATTTTTATCATTAAAGAAAATCCAAATTCTATAGCAGTAGTTTGCTTATATGCTTCCTAGAACTATAGACCTAGTATAGATTTTAAGGTCATTGGTTAAGTCCTTCAAAGCTGCATATTTACAGGATAGTAGGTGACCGGGGAGAAGCAGAGAGAAAAGTCTGTTCAATTACACCTCATCTTTAATGTCACTCGCTTGTCAAGTAGGGCAGGGAATGTTTCTGAGAATATTAGTTAGCAGTTTCTCCCGTTCCATTGTCCCTTATAATACTTGTCATGCTCTTTCATGGATTATCTGGGATCTTGGCCACTCTAGAAAGTCTTTGGAAGCAGCTGCGCACAGTGGCTCAAGCCTGTAATTTCAGCACTTTGGGAGCTGAGGCAGAAGGTTTACTTGAGGCCAAGACTTTGAGACCAGCCTGGGCACCATAGGGAGACCTTGTCTCTATAGATAGATAGATAGATAGATAGATAGATAGATAAATAGCTGGTCATGGTGGCATATACCTGTAGTATATTGGAACTGAAGTATTGGGATTCTGTAAATAAGTCCATCTCAATATTGTTAGTACTGCTGCACCTAAATACTTCCTTATTGATAGCTGTTAGTTTTTTTTTTTTGAGACAGAGTCTCATTCTGTTTCCCAGGCTGGAGTACAGTGGTGTGATCTAGCCTCACTGCAACCTCTGCCTCCCGAGTTCAAGCAATTCTCCTGCCCCAGCCTCCCAAGTAGCTGGGACCACAGGTGTGCGCCACCATGCCTGGCTACTTTTTGTATTTTTGGTAGAGACGGGGTTTTACCGTGTTGGCCAGACTGGTCTTGAACTCCTGATCTCAGGTGATCCACTCGCCTTGGCCTCCCAAAGTGCTGGGATTAAAGGTTTAAGCCACCATGCCCGGCCTTCAGTCTTTTATATAAAATGGTGTAGTATTTGCATATAACTTACATGTATCCGTCCATATGTTTTAAATAATTTCTTCTAAAATTTCTTTGTAGACACAGGGTCTTGCTCTGTTGCCCAGGCTTGAGTACAGTGGCTTCGTAATAGCTCACTGTGGTCTCAAATTCTTGGGCTTAAGCTGATCTCCTACGTCAGTCTCCTGAGTAGCTAGGACTTACAGGTGCGTGCCACTACAACCTGCTAGTTTTTTAACTTTTTGAGTCTTGCTATGTTGCTTAGGCTGGTAAATCATCTCTAAATTACTTATAATATCTAGTACAGTGCCTTCACATCACTTTATTCACGTGGTGTATTAGTCTGTTCTCATGCTGCTAATAAAGACATACCTGAGACTGGGTAATGTATAAAGGAAAGAGAGGTTTAATAGACTCCCAGTTCCACGTGGTTGGAGAGGCCTCACAATAGTGGCGGAAGGCGAACAAGGGGCAGTCACGACTTAAATGGTAGCAGGCAACAGAGTTTGTGTAGGGGAACTCCCATTTATGAAACCATCAGATCTCATGAGACTTCTTCACTACCATGAGAACAGTATGGGGAAAACTTCCCCCATGATTCAGTTATCTCCACCTGGCCCGCCTTTTGATGTGGGGATTATTACAATTTAGGATGAGTTTTGGGTGGGGACACAGCCAAACCATGTCACATAGTGATACTTGGTGCATGGCAAATTCAAATTTTGCTTTTTAGAACATTGTGAAATTTTTTTTCCCAATTATTTTTTTATCTGTAATTCATTGAATTCCTGGATGTGAAACCCATGGATACAAAGGGCTGACTATATATGATTTAAGTTAAAATGTTTAAGCTTAAGTTATGGAATATAATTTTTCATTACTCATTATATACCCATTTTCATTACCCATTATCCATTATTGACGTATGTTCTGCTAAGTACTAATGGTGCAAACTTTTAATACCTACAGTAGCCGAGCAGATCACACAAAGGTTCCATTTCTATTGACTGTGTACAGAATGCATTTTGTAGACAGTTGCATTTGGTTCTAGTTGATTGTTGTCATGTAGTAACATGGGCCCAATGGTGTCAGACTTTTTGATTTTGTAGGAAAAAATTAGAAATTGAGATTTTAAAAAATAACATTTGATTTTTTTTTTTTTTTTTT
>NW_016107319.1:16158117-16161633 GCF_001604975.1 Cebus imitator | reverse complement strand
TTGAGGTGGACTCTTGCTCTGTCGCCCAGGCTGGAGTGCATTGGTACAATCTCGGCTCACTGCAGCCTCCGCCTCCCAGGTTCAAGCAGTTCTCCTGTCTCAGCCTCCCGAGTAGCTGAGACTACAGGTGTCCGCCACCACGCTCGGCTAATTTTTTTTTTTATTTTTTGTAGGGACGGGATTTCACCATGTTGGCCAGGATGGTCTTGATCTCCTGACCTTGTGATCCGCCCACCTCGGCCTTCCGAAGTGCCGGATTACAGGCATGTGCCACCATGCCTGGCCTAATTTTTGTGTTTTTCATAGTGATAGGATTTCACCATGTTGGCCCAGGTGGTCTTGAACTCCTAGCTTCAAGTGATCTGCCTTCCTTGACCTCCCAAAGTGCTGGGATTGCAGGCGTGAGTCCATTGGGCCTGGCTGTAAATTTTTTTGTTTTTTTGAGACAGAGTTTCACTCTTGTTGCCCAGGGTGGAGTGCAATGGCATGATCTGGGCTCACTGCAACCTCTGCCTTCTGGGTTCAAGCTATTCTCCTGCCTCAGCCTCTGAGTAGGTGGCATTACAGGTGCCCACCAGCACACCCAGCTAATTTTTGTATTTTTAGTAGAGACAGGGTTTCACCATATTGGCTAAGCTGGTCTTGAACTCCTGACCTCAGATGATCCACTTGCCTCAGCCTCCCAAAGTGCTGGGATTACAGGTGTGAGCTACCGTGCCCGGCATGTATATTTGTTTTTGATTGGGTTATGTTGCTGGAGAAATGTTATGTTCCTTTGGAGGTGTTATTTATTTTTTTTCTGTTTTTTGTTTCATCTGTCATTACATTGAAAGCTGTAATGACTGAGGTAATAGTGACTTCTTCAAATTATTTGATTTTGCTTTCATAGGGGAGGACTTTTTATTTGAAGATGTATCTATGATGTTGGTTGGATAGAGTGCATTGGCTTTGATTCTGGGTGCATATGGTAGTATAGTCTCTGTGATTTTTTTCAGATGTGAACAATATCAGTGGCGTCTGATTTTTTTGGTGCCTTAGGGTGCGGACTATTAATGGAGGCTACAGTGAAGTTTTGCTGGGGACTGAGGTGCCAATCTTCAGGCCTCAGTGGT
This sequence comes from Cebus imitator, assembly GCF_001604975.1. Classification (NCBI taxonomy): domain Eukaryota; kingdom Metazoa; phylum Chordata; class Mammalia; order Primates; family Cebidae; genus Cebus; species Cebus imitator. The sequence continues at coordinate 16,160,521 of NW_016107319.1, read as the reverse complement.
GACAGCAGTGGGCTTAGCATGCCTGTCCTTGGGCTCTAGGGAAGCATACACTGGCACCAGTATCAGTGGATTGAGGTGAACCAATTCTTGGGCATCTAGATGGGTTGCTGTGATTCTGGTAGTGGCAGTGATAGGCTGTGTGGGTGGGTACATTCTCAGTCTTCTGGGTAGCCGGCATAGTATGGGTAAAGGCAATACGAGATGACCCACTGGATCCTGAGTGGTGTATGTGGATATTGGCAGTGGGTGTGATGGTCTACATATGCCAGTCTCTAGATTTGCAGGTTGTTCCTGCAGGTAGATGCCAGCTGTGGTGGTAGCAGCTGGTGGGGGGTAGCCCTACCTTCAGGATTGATGTTGTGTTCAGGTGCCAGTGGTAGTAGACTGAGCTAGACAATCCCGACCCCTAGTCTGCATGCTTTCACACGGGAATCTGGTGAAGCTGTGCTGGTTTGTCATCAGGTCCCCCAGTGGTATGTGCAGACTCCTAGTGTTGTAAGCAGTCAAGATGATCCCCACTCCCTGGAATGATTGGTGAGGGGCAGCAGTGGCTTTGCTGTGCTGCTGCTGCTGGGGAGCATGGAGCTACCTTTAATGGTGGCAGCCTAGGTTGGCAGTGGGGGACACATGTCCTGCTTGTGCCTCAGTCCTGGGGTGGCAGCCTGTTTCTTACCTCTGCCTCTGCAGCAGCTGCTGGGCCCCAGGACAGTGCTCAGTCTGTTGTTGGCTGGGTTGTCAAAATGGTACCTTGCTGTAGCTACTTAGGACTTAGGGGGATTATGGGACCCAGTGCAGTTTTCCTCGCTGGAGTAGTGCTGTTGTGCCATTTCCAGACAGATCCCTGTGTTAGCTTCAGAGCCCATGAGGTCCTGGGGCACCCCAATGGCTAGAATTGCGGGAGTTGACAGTGGGAATGTGGACCACAGCGAGTCTCTCACTTACTCTTTTCCCACAGTGAGAAGTGTCTTTCGGCAGTGTTCCAGCTGAGCAGGCTGTCTTGCTTCCCTCTCCTTCCTTACTTTAGGTGTTTCTTGTCATTTTTCTATTGAATTCCCGTGTTGTCTATTGGATGATCTATTCAAAGTGTGATTATCTACTCCTATTTTGGTTCTTCCTACTGGCGGAGGCGAGCAGGAGATACCTCTAGTCAGCGATTCTTGAAGCCCCTGACAGTTCATAAGTTTTAAATTGTGTGCAACTCAGAGTAGTGGGATGAAATCTCAACCATTCTGCTCCATCTTGCCTAGGATGTAAATCATCACTTCGTCCAGCATATCCATGCTTTATGTATGTGCCACCTGTTCTTTAGTCACTTAGTAGCCCTCTCCACTATCAGATTGGCTGTCATGGTATTGCAGTGTTTAAGTAACCCTCATTTTACTTAATAATGTCCAGGACAAGAGTGGTGATGTTGGCAATTTGGATATGACACAGAGACATTGTAAAATGCTTCTTTTAGGTGAATAGGTGGAAATTCTTGACTTACAAGGAAAAAAAATTCGTGTGCTGAGGTTTGCAATATGTATGAATCTTCTATCCATGTACTTGTGAATTATGCAGATGCTCCTTGACTTATGATGTGCTTACATCTGTTGTTAGGCTGAAAATATTGTGAGTTGAAAATACTTGTTTGATTTATGATAATTTTGACTTTTCAACTTACAGTGAATTTATTGGGATGTAATTCCATTGTTAAATTGAGGTTTGTGCTGAATGCTTATTGCTTTCACACCATTATAAAGTTGAAAAATTGTAAGTCAAGCTGTCAAAGGTTGGAAACTGCATGTACTGTTCTAACTATTCTATTTTATTACTAGTTATTGTTAATCTCTTACTGTGCCTAATTTATAAATTAAACTTTATCATAGGTATGTGTGTATACAAAAAATCATAGTGTATATAGGGTTTGGTATCATCTGTGGTTTCAGGTATCCACTAGGGGTCTTGAAATGTATACCCCGTAGATCAAGAGGGACTACTGTTTATGTTTCATAAGAGTAGAGATTTTTGTCTGTTTAGTTTATTGCATCTCTGCCCCCTAGAAGAGTACTTGACACATAGTATGTGCCTAGGCAATGTTTATTACCAGAACATATGGGTTAAGTTTGCCTGGAGCCTTAGAAGGTATACTATACCTGAAATCCCTTTTTTTTTTTTTAATTTATTACTCTGGGGTTTGCTGTTCATGCCAGTAGTATAAATTTGGACTTCCAAGCCTATGTGAATAGCATCCCAGAATTTTACTATCTCATAGGAAACTTAAAAATAATCAGCAGTGACCAGGCATGGTGGCTCATGGATGTAATCCCAGGACTTTGGGAGGTGGAGGCAGGAAGATCATTTGAGCCCACCAGCCTGGGCAACATAGTGAGACCCTATCTCTATTGAATTAAAAAAAAAAAAA
>NW_016107319.1:16152151-16157814 GCF_001604975.1 Cebus imitator | reverse complement strand
AAAAAAAAAAAAAAAAAATAGAGAAAGGAAAAGAAATCAGCAACCCAGCCAAAGACTCGTTTATTTGTAATTTCCCATGCCAGGGAAGCTTTTTTGTTGTTGTTGGGGAGATGAAGAATCTACATTTTCACTGAGGGTCAAACTTTTGAGGATCCCATATTTATATAGAGATTTCATCTCTACTTCCCCATTTTGAGTGAATACTTAACATTTGTTTCTACAAAGGAAATAAAATTCAAGCCCCTTAGTACTAGCTTCCTCTCTCTTGCCCCTTCAGCCGTTCTAATAGCAGTTCAGATACTTATTTTTCTGTTTCTTCTTCACTTTAGCTTGGGGATTTTCCTTTCTTTCTTTGCAAACTCAAGCTGAGTTCTACAGTGAAAAGTATTTTTTTGTTATATTTACCTAATATTTGTAGGCATTTGTGAAGTGATGATTTTTTATGTTATATTATTATCTACTGGAAGTATAAGGTATAACAAAGTGATGAGTACATAATAGACATTGAATAAATATAGGACCAATTTAGGCTACAATTGAGCAAGTTATTTTTCTGCCTAGGAATACCCTTAGATAATTTCAGACAATGGGGTTCTAGTGTAGATCACTGAAGAAATTGTAGGAAGAGAAAATTAGTCATTTTTCTTTTTTCGTAAATGCTTACATGTACGTATACATACAGGCAGATGAGCAGTTGTTATTTTAGAAAGCAACCTTGTGCTATCAAAACAAAATATAGATTTATTCATGGGGAATTTATGTGTGGAAGTGGTGTTATAAAATTTTAGTAATTAATTGAATTTTCCTGTTGGGTATGGTAGTTCATGCTTATAATCCCAACACTTTGGGAGGCTCAGGAGGGAGGATTGCTTGAGACCAGGAGTTCAAGACCAGCCAGGGCAACATATTGAGACCCTATATCTATAAAAAATTAAAAGTCAGCTCTATGTTCTGGTATGTGCCTATAGTCCTACCTACTTGAGTATCACATGAGTCCAGCAGTTTGAGGCTGTAGCTAACTATGATTGTGCCCCTGTACTCTATCCTGGGTGACAGAGTGAGACCCTATCTCTGAGAAAAGAAAAAAAGAGTTTTTATAGCTTTTACAATTATAGACTGTTTGGCCAGGCACAGTGGCTCATACCTGTAATCCTAGCACTTTGGGAGGCCGAGGAGGGCGGATCACTTGAGGTCAGGAGTTTGAGACCAGCCTGACCAATATGGTGAAACCCCGTCTCTGCTAAAAATGCAAAAATTAGCTGGGCCGGGTAGCACACACCTGTAATCCCAACTACTCGGGAAGCTGAGGCATGGGAATCTCTTGAACCCAGGAGGTGGTGGTTGCAGTCAGCCAAGATTGTGGTACTGTACTCCAACCTGGGTGACAGAGCGGGACTCTGTCTTAAAAAGGATTATTTAAAAAAAAAGAATTGTAGAATGTTTTAGGATAATATAAAGGAAGCCATGTTTTTCTCCTAACTGCTACACACTTAAAAGAAACAAAACAAAATACTGCCATTTTTTTAACGTTGATTCTTTTTTTTTCCCCCCTTAGGCATCTTTCTTGCAGGATCTTCTTAATTCTTTATAAGCTCTTAGTCATTTAGATTGAATGCAAGTAATCTGCATAGAAATCCCATTTGTATCAAAAGAGAACTTGACTATTTTTAGTGAATTGTACTATCTTTATCATATTTATCTGCACAGTTATGAACTTTTGAAACAAAATAGTGCTGAGTGAGTCAAATGACCATTTGGTAGTCACTTGAATATTACACAAAATTGACAAGATGACTTTTGGCATAAAAATTTCAGGAGCCATTTCTATTTGTAGGGACTCCTGTGTCTTTATTTACATTAAATATTGTAGACAATATAGAAAATGCCTCAATTTAACCAAGTTCTACATTTACCATAACATATTTCACAACTACCTTTCTAGTTTTGATTGTTAGACACTGACTTTATCCTATAGTGCTGAATGCACTGTGTGTGAACAGTCACATCAGGTTACTTAAGTGATGCTTCAGAAGGAAAGATTGAAATTAATGCCACATGTATCCTCGAACTTAAAGTAAAATAAAATAAAAAAAGAAATTAATGCTTTGCTTTATGATCCAGTTTTAATAGAATGGAACCTAGATGTAAGTCAGGGTGTATATCTGAGTCTGCTGATAAACATAAGTGTTTTCCAGGGATTATTTCATTTAATCCATGTAACAACTCCATGGGGTAGTACTTTATTAAACCTGATTTATAACATGAAAACAGGATTGGAGTGGTTAGTGATGCTCAAATGCCATAGTTAGTAAGATGACATTTGGGCACAGGTTGTTTGAATTTGAATTTTGTGTGTGACAAATTATACTCTGCGATTATTAATATAAGTTGTGTTCTTGTATTAGAACCTAATTTGACTAAATTTTTCAAGAATTGTATTAGGTTATGATAATTAAAAACATTGTTGAGTAATAAGCTTTGAGAAATGAATTATTTTAAAACTTTAATGATTTAACAGTGCATACTTTGATTCTTTGCATCTATTTCTTCATTTGTCAAATGGTGCATGGTCGTTTATATGTATTGAAGATATTCACCAGTCGGTTTTCTGTTATTTTGCTAATCAGGAAAAAATGGAGTCACCAACTCTTTAATATTTAGGGATTGATCATACCTCTAGTTTGTGGCTTATGAATATTATTTTTAATCTGTATTACTTGTGTTTTGTTCATGGCTTTATTAGGCAATGCCTTAGTCTGAGTGTAGGAATGTGGAAGAAAAGAAAAATCAAATTAGTACTATTTTGCTACTTGTTGGTGTCTTTTGAAAATATTTAGAAAAAGTTGAGAAATAGTTAAAAAGTTTGGCATATCTTTGGGAGTTTCATTTACTCTAAATTCTCATTGTCATAGAATGTAAACGTTAACTTGAATTGTTAAATTCTTGAATACTGTGAGGATGTCCTGATTACCAATTAATACCCAAGTTTGAAATGTCTCCTACTTCGAAATGGTAATTCCATCTTGAATTTTTTTTGGTTGTTGTTGATCATTATTGTCTCCAGAAGAGTGTCTTCTGAATCACTTCATTTCTACCTTGCTCACACAAGACCCAGGTGTCTTCCTTGGCACTGGGATCTCTACCGAAGACTCTCTCCACTTCATAGAAAAGGAGTATTTTCTTATTTCCTTCTGAACCTACTTGAGATCTTCTGTATCTCTGCTCTGGCTTCTACATTGAATGCAGAAATGGTAAAGAAAAAATTATGTCTGATATCCAAATTTTTCTAATAGAAATTATGGGATAATAACTAATATTTATTGAGGTGTTCTTTGTCCTTATCTCTTCCCACTTTTCTTCCTTGTTTACTCAACTCTGGATGCCATGGCCCTTTTGTACTTCCTTTTTTTTTTTTTTTTTTTTTTTTTTTTTTTGCCTCCCCCCCCACCCCTTTGTACTTCTGAAAGCAAGCCAAGCATACTCTTACCTTAGGGCCTTTGAAATTTTATTTTTCCTTCATTTATGAAGCTTAATTTGGCTGGATATGAGATTCTGGGTTGAAAATTCTTTTCTTTGAGGATATTGAGTATTGAGCCCCACTCTCTTCTAGTTTGTAGGGTTTTAGCTGAGAGATCTGCTGTGAGTCTGATAGGCTTCCCTTTATGGGTAACCTGACCTTTCTCTCTAGCTGCCCTTAGAATTTTCTCCTTTATTTCAACCCTGGTGAATCTAACGATTTTGTGTCTTGGGGTTGCTCTACTTGAGGAATATCTTTGTGGTGGTCTCTGTATTACCTGAAGTTGAGTATTTTCCTGCCTTACTAGGTTAGGAAAGTTTTCCTGAATAATATCATGAAGAATATTTTCCAGCTTGGATTCATTCTCTTCATGACATTCAGGTACACCTATCAAATGTAAATTAGGTCTTTTCACATAGTCCCATATTTCTTGGAGACTTTGCTCATTCCTTTTTACTCTTTCTTCTCTAATCTTGTCTTCTCGTTTCATTTCATTAAGTTGGTGTTCGACCTCTAATATCCTTTCTTCTGCTTGATCAGTTCGACTGTTAAAACCTGTGCATACTTCACGGAGTTCTCGTATTGTATTCTTCAGTTCCATTAATTCACTTATATTTCTCTCTAGATTGTCTGTTCTCGTTAGGATTTCATCAAATCTTTTTTCAAGGTTCTCAGTTTCTTTACATTGGGCTAGAACATGCTCTTTTAACTCTCAGAAGTTTCTTATTATCCACCTTCTGAAACCTAAATCTGTTAATGGAACATACTCGTTCTCCATCATGCCTTGTTCCCTTGTTGATGAGGAACTGTGATCCCCTGTAGAGGGAGAGGCATTCTGATTTTGGGTACTCTCAGCCTTTTTACACTGGTTTCTTCCCATCATTGTAAATTTATCCACCTGTCGTCTTTGTAATTACCGACTTTCAAATTAGGTCTCTGAGTGGAGGTCCAACTTGTTGATTCCCGGCGCTGGAATCTGAGCAACCCACTGCGCTGGCCAAAACAGCCACATTAAAGATTCGTGGTGCTTTTCTGCCTGGGAATCTCTGGTCTGGCTTCCTTCTTGAGTCCCTATTTGAATCAGCTGAATAGGCAACTCTGCCTTCCCGGAGCTCCAAAGGTCGGCCAAAAGGGGACCCAGTCCCGTTTACTCTGCACCAAGAACCGCTGCACCGGCCACAAGAGTCGTGCTGACAACCCGTGGGGCTCCTCCGCTGGGAATCTCCTGGTCCACGAGCAACAAAAATTCGTCTTAAAGTGTGGCGTCCTCTCGTTCTCTGCGCTTTCGCTGGGAGCTACCATCCTGAGCTGCTAGTAATCAGCCATCTTGGATCTCTCTCCTCTATACTTATCTTTCTAAAACATAAATCTTATCATGTGTGGCATGACCACTGAGGCTCTAACTCATCCTACACTTTGTTTTCTGTCTCTCACTTGCCTTTATATACCTCTGTGCTTTTCTTTCAGCTGTTCTCTCGGCTTGGGTGCTTTTCTTTCTTCTTGGTCTGTCATCGTCATACTTGTTACTTTTTATTTATTTATTTATTTTTTTGAGATGGAGCCTCGCTGTTGCCCAGCTGGAGTGCAGTGGCGAGATCTTGGTTTACTGCAACCTCTGCCTCCCTGGTTTCAGCAGTTCTCCAGCCTCAGCCTCCTGAGACGCTGGGACTACAGGTGCACTCTACCACATCTGGCTCATTTTTGTATTTTTAGTAGAGACAGGGTTTCACCATGTTGGCCAGGCTGGTTTTGAACTCCTGACCTCAGGTGATCCACCCACCTCGGCCTCTCAAAGGGTTGGGATTATAGGCATGAGCCACTGTGCCCGGCCTTGTTACTTTTAAGACATAGCCTAGGCTGGGCGTGATGGCTCAGGCCAGTAATCCCAGCACTTTGGGAGGCCGAGGCGGGTAGATCACGAGGTCAAGGGATCAAGACCATCCTGGCCAACATGGTGAAACCCTGTCTCTCCTAAAAATACAAAAATTAGCCGAGCGTGGTGGCACGTGCCTGTAGTCCTAGCTACTCGGGAGGCTGAGGCGGAAGAATCGCTTGAACCCGAGAGGCGGAGGTTGCAGCGAGCCGAGATTGCGCCACCATGCTCTAGCCTGGTGACAGAGCAAGACTCCGTCTCAAAAAAAAAAAA
>NW_016107319.1:16145670-16151180 GCF_001604975.1 Cebus imitator | reverse complement strand
CTCTGCTCGCTGCAACCTCCCCCACCCCTGGGTTCAATGCCTCCCTGGTTTAAGTGATTCTTGTTCCACAGTCTCCTGAATAGCTGGGATGACAGGTGTGCACCACCACGCCTGGCTAATTTTTGTATTTTAGTAAGAGACAAGGTTTTGCCATGTCGTTGAGGCTGGTCTCAAACTCCTGGCCTCAAGTGATCCTCCAACCTCAGCCTCCTAAAATGCTGGTATTATAGGGATGAGCTACCATGCCCAGCCATGTGACAGGGTCTTGCTCTGTCACCCAGGCTAGAGTGCAGTGGTGTGATCACAGTTCACTGCAGGCTTGACTTCCTGGGCTCAAGCAATACTCCAACCTCAGCTATAGGCACATGCTACCACACCTGGCTAATTCTTTTGTTTTGTTTTTTTATAGAGATGGGGTTTTGCTGTGTTGCCCAGGCTGGTCTGAAACTCCTGGCCTCAAGCAGTCCTCCCACTTTGGTCTCCTAAAGTGCTGGGATTAAAGGCATGAGTCACCATACCCTGCAAAGTATTACTTTTAGATGCTTGCCTTAACCTTGGAGTGTTGGAGTAGTGTATTTGTACAGCAAACTTCACATATAAGGACTATATGATAAATTCTTCTGGATGATAGATATAGAATACTACTTTAAATATGTAAGGACACTTTTTAGAGCCTTTTCTTAATTTATTCTAAGTTGTAGTTTGTTAAATTCAGGTTTAGGGAAGTTTTGATATGGATGTGTATGTGTGAATTTATATATGTATATGTGTAAACATATACACACACACACAGCTGGTTAACATCATGACTGAAATGGGATTTCTCCTCCAGATTCCAGTCCCCAAGATATCTGTCCTTACAGTGTAGGTTTTTAAATACAGTTGTGTTTTTTCTTTTTTTTTGCTTGAATATTTGTTATTGGATACTTTCATAAGAATCTTTTACCTCGTGACGTTTTCTAGAAATTATATTTCTCTAATTTAAAAAAAAGTTAAATTCTAATTAAAAAATTTTTCTCATAGAGATGGGGGTCTCACTGTGTTGCCCAGACTGGTCTCAAACTCCTGGCCTTAAGCCATTATCCTTCCTTAGCCTTCCAAAGTGCTGTGATTACAGGCATGAGCCATCATGCATGCCTGGCTTATTTCTCTAATTTTTTCTTTTGTATGTCAGTGCCAAAACGGGCTTTCCCCCCACTTTACCGGTCTATTGTCTTCCTTTTTTATTGCCTTCTTTCTTCCTTTGGCTGTGGGTCTCACTTCAGCTCCTGTATGATATTGAGGAAGATTAAATTTACTCTCTTGATTCTTTTCTTTTATGGTAAAATTGGGCTGATTCTTTCTATCTCATGGACTTCTTTTTTTTTTTTTTTTTTTTTAGACGGAGTCTCGCTTTGTTGCCGAGGCTGAAGTGCAGTGGCACCATCTTGGCTCACTGCAACCTCTGCCTTCCAGGTTCAAGTGATTCTCCAACCTCAGCCTCCTGAGTATCTGGGACTATAGGTGTATGCCACCATGGCCAGCTATTTTTTGTATTTTCAGTAGAGATGAGGTTTCGCCATATTGGCCAGGCTGGTCTTGAACTCCTGACCTCATGATCCACCCACCTCGGCCTCCCAAAGTGCTGGGATTACAGGCGTGAGCCACTGTGCCTGGCCATAGAATTCTTACATATTAAAACACATAGTTGGGTGCTGTGGCTCACACCTGTAATTTTAGCACTTTGGGAGGCCAAGGTGGGCAGATCTCTTGAGGTCAGGAGTTTGAGACCAGCCTGGCCAGTGTGGTGAAACCCCATTTCTACTAACAGTACAAAAATTAGCCTGGCGAGTGTGGTGGTGCTTGCCTGTAGTCCTAGCTACTTGGGAGGCTGAGGCAGGATAAATTACTTGAACCCCGGAGGCAGACATTGCAGTGATTCGAGATTGTGCCACTGTGACAGGTTGAGACTATGGCTCAAAAAAAAAAAAAAAAACCAAAAAACCCATTTTATAGGCACTTAGTTAATACTAATCACCTTGTCCTCCCTCCCCCATTTGTAAAAGCCAATAAAAACTCATTTTGGTGAGTTTGATGTACTGTTTATAATATTTGATATACTGTTTTTCATAGAAAATTTTAGACATACACAAAAGGATGAAAGAACACCTATAAACTAATCAGCTAGCTTTAATCATATCAACATTCTTGCATTTTTTCATGTCATTTTAGCTAATGACATCATGGGCTGCATATGTTTGTTTTCTTTGAAATGATTATACTTTAATTAACGTTACAAAACTTTGGGGAACAGTTTTCTAGGAACTTAAAGTTGGCTGCTAAAGTTTATATGAAATCGATGAAATAATACCCACGGTGTTTTGAATGTAGTACTACCATGCTCAACAATGGGATCCAGTGTGTCCTGTACAGTTCTGTATTGAGGGTGCTGGCAATTTGCTTCTTTATCCCTTCAAATGATTTTGGATTTAAAATTGCCTGAGGTCATTATGGGTTTATATATAGGGTTTCACTTTATTATTTTTTCTTGCGCATTTGAGGTAGAAGTCTAATAATCTACAATGATGGATGCTGATTTGGGTTTGATATTACAGGAACAGTTTTCAATAAGGTGAATGAACTTTTTTTTTGAGATGGAGTCTCTCCCTGTCACCCAGGAGTGCAGTGGCGTGATCTTGGCTCACTACAACTTCCGCCTCCTGGGTTCAAGCGATTCTCCTGCCTCAGCCTCCTGAGTAGCTGGGATTACAGGTGACTACCAGAACGCCCACCTATTTTTTTTGTATTTTCAGTAGAAACAGGGTTTCCCCATGTTGGCTAGGCTGGTCTCAAACTCCTGACCTCAGGTGATCTGCCTGCTTTGGCCTCCCAAAGTGCTGGGATTATAGGTGTGATCCACCACACCTGGCCTGAATGAACTTGCTGATTGGCATTTTTATCTTTTCTGGTAGAGATTTATATGCATACTTCTGTAGGTACCTGATCTTCAGTAATCTTAAAGGCATTAGCACAATTTCTTCAATACTTACGGTATTGGCTTTGAGAAAGACCTGATGTATTTTTGTTTTACTCTTGTCATTACTGGAGTAGGAGTAAAATATTCTTGTATTTTTAATTTTTGAGATGGAGTCTTGCTTGGTTGCCAGACATCTCAGCTCACTGCAACCTTTGCCTCCCGGGTTCAAATGATTCTCATGCCTCAGCCTCTTGAGTAGCTGGGACTATAGGTGCGTGCCACCACGCCCAGCTAATTTTTGTATTTTTATAGAGACGGGGCTTTATCATGTTGGCCAGATGGTCTCCATCTCTTGACCTTGTGGTCCGACTGCCTTGGCCGCCCAAAGTGCTGGGATTACAGGCATGAGCCACTGGCCAGGAGTAACTTTTCTTAATTGCAAATCAAGGTCTGTTACGTTCCTGAGAGCTTGTAATCATTGGGACCACTGTGTAATTTAAATTCTTTTTTCTAGCTGGAAATGCCAATTAATTGGTTATGGATGAGGAAAACCCTTCTTGTATAAATCTGAAGACGTGAAAACTTAATATGGAACAAAATTTTAGACATAATTTTGCCTGAGACATGTCAAATTTTGATTCTAATGAGACTGTTTTCAGCTAACTTCTCTACTCCCTGGCCCCATAGGGTATATTGTTGGTTGACTGGAACATCCTATTGTTTTTTCTGTTCTTTAGAAGAAGGTGGAAATTTCCACAGATTCCCTTTCTCTCCTTTCACCTGTTGCACAAGTATCATTTTCTTTACTGCTCTTCCACTCACATCCTCGCCCTTTGGGCTGCTGCTTTTCCTTGGGTTCTGTATTCTGTTCTCCTGCAGTTAGAAGTTTCCTTGGCATCCTAACTCAAGTAAAAAGGCCTGTTAATTTTTCATTGTTGGTTTTTTTCTTTTTTTCACCATGTTGGCCAGGCTGGTCTCGAACTCCTAACTCTGGTAGTCCACCTGCCTCAGCCTCCCAAAGTGCTGGGATTACAGGTGTGAGCCACCATGCCTGGCTGTTTTTTTTTTTNCTTGAGATGGAGTCTTGCTCTGTAGCCCAGGCTGGAGTGCAATGGTGCCATCTCAGCTCTCTGCAACCTCTGCCTCCTGGGTTCAAACAATTCTCCTGCCTCAGACTCATGAGTAGCTGGGATTATAGGTGTGCACCACCACGCCTGACTAATTTTTGGATTTTTAGTAGAGATGGGGTTTCACCATGTTGGTCAGGCTAGTTTTGAACTCCTGACCTCGGGATACGCCTGCCTTGGCCTCTCAAAGTGCTGGGATTACAGGCGTGAGCCACTGTACCTGGCCTAAATCTTTGTTTTCAGTCACGATAACATGAGTAGATCTCTGTTTAGTTTTTCTGGTGTGTTTGCCACCCTATATGGAATGATATAAATTAGCATGATGGCTTTGGTTTATATATTGGAGATTTCAGCAATTGGTTTGGAAACATTTGGTATAGCAGTCTACTTCCCTCCCTTTATTTTAACTATCTTACAAGATTGACAGATTTTGCCATATCTGTCTACATTCTATTTCAGACCATATTTTAGCATCCTCTGTTGGTTAAAATGGAGGCCAAAAGTTGACCAAGTCTCTATAGTATGTCAGGTCTATGTACGTATTCTCACAAGCAGCACACAACCTCCTTTGTGCTCCTGTGAGAATCTAATTCCACCAGTGATCTGACAGGAGGCAGAGCTCAGGTGGTAATGCTCTCTCGCCTGCTGCTCATCTCCTGCTGAGGTGGAACGGTTTCATCCTGAAAGCATCCACCCACCTCTGACCCCTGTCCAGTGGAAAAATTGTCTTTTATGAAACTGGTCCCTAGTGCCAAAAAGGTTGGGGACTACTGTTTTAATGTTTAATTTTAAGATTCTGATGACCTGAAAGCACTCTTACCAGACTATGTTCAGTTCTATATTGTAAATAATTTAGATGGATTTTCCTGTGTGAATATAAAAAATGTACCTTTAAGGAGTTCAAGATCAGCTTGGTCAACAAAGTGAGATCCTGATCTCTACAAAAAGAAAAATATCACTTTTATATATTTAAAATGTTCTAGTTATAACATGTATTAAATATACTGGGAGAACTTTAATGTTGGTTTAGAATTAGAGTGGTTAAGATAGTAAAGAACCATTTGGATTTTAAACTATCATTCTTGGGTATTTCATTTTTTCCTCCTGACAGCAGGATATAAAAATATGACCATTAAAAATGTGCAGTTTAGTCGGGTGCGGTGGCTCACGCCTCTGAAATCCCAGCACTTTAGGAGGCTGAGGCGGGTGTATCACCTGAGGTCAGGAGTTTGAGACCAGCGTTGCCAACATAGTGAAACCCTGTCTCTACTAAAAATACAAAAAATAACCAGGTGTGGTGGTACGCATCTATAGTCCAGCTACTCAGGAGGCTGAGGCAGGAGAATTGCTTGAACCTGGGAGGTGGAGGTTGTGGTGACCTGAGATCATGCCATTGCACTCCAACTTGGTGACAGAGCAAGACTCTA
>NW_016107319.1:16137504-16145652 GCF_001604975.1 Cebus imitator | reverse complement strand
TAAATTATAACAAACCTGTTTCATAGTTTAATAAATAATGTTTTTTCTTTCTTGGTTGTACAAAAAATGATGCATCTTACAGTAGAATCTTATAGAATCAATGAAAAACAATAAATGCAAAGGCCAAAAACATCGTTTTCTTCATCCAACTAACAAACATAGAAAAAAAGAAGACCCACCATGCACACTAGATTAAAGCTACTTAGAGATGAGAGACAGTGGTATGATCAATCTGGTCTTCAAGTAATTGGGACTTTAGTTATTAATTGTTCTTTAAGTCTCATTCTATAATAAATGTGCTTAAGTATAATTTTAAAAGTACTTATGTACATTTTGAGGAAATCAGTATACAGCTATTAAAATATGTAATGTTCTAAATGGGCTTTAAAGGTTCAAAAAATAAAATGCCACTTGAAAACTATGTTTAGAGAGAACTAAAAACTACTAGATTGTTTAACAGGGGATTGTCCAAAATAAAATTCGTATAACAAACTCAAAACAAGAGGAAACAATATAAGGTTACAGAAATGTGGGATTGAAATATAGTAAGAAGACAATTCAACTCTTAGTAAAATCCCTGTGAAAATAAAATGAATGCTATGATTATCAGAGATTTTAAAATTTCATGTGTATTTGCCCCCCTCAAAACAAAAAAACCAACCAAACCACCCATAGAATAAAAAATGCCAGTTTATTTTGTAATTTGCATTTTTTATCACCACATTTCCCCTTCTGGAAGGAATTAAAGGAAAATTACTAAGATGGGTCAAGTAACTACAGAGGACAGCAAGTGCACAGAGAAGCCACAGAATGTAGGGCAGTTCTTATCAGTATAACCAAGTGAATCAGGGGACTATGAATGTAATGGAACAAACTTAGACATAAATTCACTGAGCTAGGAAAATCATCTGAAAACCTGCATTGTAAACTATGAATTTACACAAATAGGTGCAGAATTGGAAAGTGGGAGAAGAAAACTGTATACCAAATGGTTTCCTAGGAATTATCCAGTCTAATGATTTTTCCACTTTAAAACTTTCAGATCACCTGAGCCCAGGAGGTCAAGGCTGCAGTAAGCAGTCACTGTGCCACTGTACTCCTGCCTGGGCAACAGAACAAGACCTTGTCTCAAAGAAAAAAAAATGAAACTCAAATATTTCTACTACAAAATTAAATAAGAGATTAGAAAAGTAAAGTTTTTAGCCGGGCGCAGTGGCTCACACCTGTCGTCCCAGCACTTTGGGAGGCTGAGGCAGGTGGATCACTTGACACCAGGAATTCAATACCGGCCTGAGCAACATGGCAAAACCCCATCTTTACAAAAAATCAATAATTAGCTGGGTGTGGTGGAACATGCCTGTAGTCCCAGCTACTCAGGAAGCTGAGGTAGAAGGAGTGCTTGACCCCAGGAAGTCTAGAAGTCTAGGCTGCAGTGAGCTGTGTTCGTGCTACTGCACGCCAGCCTGGGTGACAAACCAAGTATTCTCTTTGTTTTTTTTTTTTTGAGATAAAGTCTTACTCTGTTGCCCAGGCTGGAGTGCAGTGGCATGATCTCAACTCACTGTAACCTCTGCCTCCCGTGTTCAAGTGATTCTCCTGCCTCAGCCTCCCAAGTAGCTGGAATTATGCATGCCTCACCACCTCACTGAGCTAATTTTTTGTACTTTTTAGTAGAGACAGAGTTTCACCATGTTGGCCAGGTTGGTCTCGAACTCCTGACCTCAGGTGATCCACCCACCTCAGCCTCCAAACCCCTGGGATTACAGGTGTAAGCTACTGTGCCCAACTGGTGAGTACTCCATCTTAAAAAAAAAAAAAAAAAAAAAAGAAAAGCTACAATGGCTGATAGAGTAAGAATTAAAGACTGGTTATCATCTGAATTCTCAAGATACTTACCTATAAAAGAAGAATTGTATGATCATACTCATCTTTCTATCAGAAATACTTCTGGGATGTTTTTAATTCATGTATGCATTCATTTATTCACTTATTTAACAAATATTTATTCAGTTTCTATTATACCAGGCTATTTCCAACCTCTGAAGGCACTTAATTCAAGCGACAAGCCCAGTTTCCTCTACTGCCCACCCCGAACTCCAACAGCTCAAAGGCAGTTAGTTTAAATCTTTCTGAATCAGAAAATAAGGGTAGTAAACCACAAAGAACCATACTAGGACCTGTCAATAAAACTAGCTAATTTCATTCAACCTGTTAAAATCTAATCAGAGAGAAAAATAAGTCATACATAAGAAAATTTTTGCATCTGAACAACTTAAATTAGGATTTGATAGCGTATTTAACATTCCAGAATAAATATAGAGCATTTAACTTACATGCTATCTGCCAATAAAATATTTAAAAGGCAATCTGCTACAAGTCTTCGTTCTTAACACTAACCTTTCTTCATATGCTACATTTTCTTCTTTACTGTGCCTTGACTTCCCAAGTAAATTTCTGTGTGTGTATGTAACAGAGTGAGAGACATACACATAGAGACATACTGGGTTTTATTTTAATGTATTCACACCTTAAGGAAGGAGAAAGGCAGAGGTAGCAAAGGAAAGGGAAAAAGTAAATAAGATTATAAAAGTGATGGCTTAAAAAAATATACAAATCACAAAACTGTTCTTCCTAGCAGCAGTTCTCTAACATTCAAATATGTATATCTAGCTATCTAACTCTTAAGAAAGTAATTAGACTTTTAAAAATAAGTCTTAAAAAGCTTATGTTTTAGCCACTCTCAGTGGCTCACACCTGTAATCCCAGCACGTTGGGAGGCTGAGGCAGGGGATCACCTGAGGTCAGTAGTTTGAGACCAGCCTGGCCAACAAGGCGAAACCCCATCTTTACTAAAAATATAAAAAAAAATTAGCCGAGCATGGCGGTGGGCACTTGTAATCCCAGCTACTCGGGAGGATGAGGCAGAAGAATCGCTTGAACCCCGGGGGTGGAGGTTGCAGTGAGCCGAGATCACGCCATTGGACTCCAGTCTGTGTGACACAGGAAGACTCTGTCTCAAAAAAAAAAAAAAAAAAAAAAAAGCTTATGTTTTAAACTAGAAAATAAAGCAAAATCTCATGTTCCCTTCCAAAATAAGACCTATGGGAAAAGGTCTACCATGGAACTAGTAAAATCAAAATGACTATTTTATGTTAGTTCAGTCTATGTAAATTGTACTATAAAGTTTTTGTATTTAGCATTTTAGCCAACATAAAAATTTAATAAATACAGATTGAAATCTAGAATTGCACATTGCTTTTTTTTTTTTTTTTGAGATGGAGTCACCATGACTGGCCTACTTAGTTATCTTTTTAGGGAGCCACAGAATTCTGCATTTTCTATTGGAAAACATGAGCAAAATATTGAAAATAAAAGGGGCAATTAAATTTCGGGCACTTTTTTCTTTCTCTAAAGTGAAAAAAGTGGAAAACTTGTGTGGTATTCCGAGGAAACCTGGAGGAAGTGATAATGGAAATCTTACTTGTTTTCTTTTAAATGTATACCTTTCTATGTGTAGTTAACATCAAATGAGATCCTGTTAGAGAAATAACTATTCAGAAAGATTCCTATAAATTTTATGCCACTTTTATATATTGTATATTATATGGTTTTGCTTTGTCTAAGCCAACATCTCATCTTGAATTCCCACGTGTTGGGGGAGGGACCAGGTGGGGGGTAATTGAATCACCGGGAAGGTCTTTCCCATGCTATTCTTGTGATAGTGAGTAAGTCTCATAGATCTGATGGTTTTAAAAATAGCAGTCTCGGCCGGGCGCGGTGGCTCAAGCCTGTAATCCCGGCACTTTGGGAGGCCGAGGCGGGTGGATCACAAGGTCAACAGATCGAGACCATACTGGTCAACATGGCAAAACCCCGTCTCTACTAAAAATACAAAACATTAGCTGGGCATGGTGGCGCCTGCCTGTACTCCCAGCTACTCAGGAGGCTGAGGCAGAAGAATTGCCTGAACCCAGGAGGCGGAGGTTGCGGTGAGCCGAGATGGCGCCATTGCACTCCAGCCTGGGTAACAAGAGCGAAACTCCGTCTCAAAAAAAAAATAAATAAATAAAAATAAAAAAAAAAATAAAAATAGCAGTCTCCCTACACAAGCTCTTCTCTTCTCTTGTCTGCCACCATGTGAGATGGTGCCTTTCACTTTCTGCCATGACTGTGAGGCCTCCCCAGCCACATGGAACTGTGAATCCAATTAAACCTATTTCTTTTGTAGCCCAGTCTCAGGTATGTCTTTATCAGCAGTGTGAAATGGACTGATACAGTGTATTTAGCTTTATTCTTAATTTTGAGAAAGATATACAAGCCATCTATAATTTCTCTTTGGAAAGCCTAGGACTTGTTAAAACTTGGAATTGTAACTTTAAACTGAGAAATCATCATTTTCCGATAAAATATGCTAGCAACAGTAGTCTCCAAAGTGGGGTGCTTTAAGATGATTCACTAAAGTACATGAAAAAATATTAGAATTTATATTCATTTTCTTTTTCTTTTCTTTTCTTTCTTTTTTTTTTTTTTGAGACAGAGTCTCACTTTGTTGCCCAGGCAGGGGTGCAGTGGTGTTATCTTAGCTCACTACAGCCTTGACCTCCTTGGCTCAAACAGTCCTCCTACCTCAGCCTCCTGAGTAGCTGGGACCACAGGCATGTGCCACCATGCCCAGCTAATTTTGTATTTTTAGTTGAGACAGGGTTTCACCATGTTGCACCAGCTTGTCTCAAACTCCTGAGCTCAAGCAATCCACCTGTCTTTGTTTCCCAAAGTGCTGGATATTACCACGACTGACCTATATTCATTTTCCCAATGGATACTAATTAAGATAAACTAAGCTTTACATTGGTGCACTTCATTCTGTCAGATGGTCAGCTGATATTTATAGCTTGTATGACATCCTGAGGAAGCCTGGAGTAGATGATAATAAAAGCCTTTCAAGTATTTTAGGTTTTTTTTTTTTTTTTTTTTTTTACTTGATGTGTTTCCTCGTGTCTCTAGGTAAATGGGTTTGAAGATTCTATTATTTTAAATAATAGACTTAAAAAGTTTCTTGTGATGAGATGAGGTGTGATTATTAAATCTGTTTATCGAAAGTGATTGTAAAATTTTTTGAATACTCAAGTTCAATAATTATAGTGATGGCAGAGTATTTAAATCTGTAACTTAGCCATTTTTCTATTATAGAAAGATCTTCTGAATTTGTTTACCTTTTCTAAGTAATAGTGTTTATTTTTATAAGTAAAACACATTTTAGCTATGAATAAGGAAGTTGCCTCTTTTTGAATGGCATTTGTCCTATGAAAATGGGATGTTTGGAAAATTTATGTTATTTAGTGACTTTGGTGCCGAAAAAGATATGTCACTTATAAAAGTGTCTGTATTTCAAAAAGGACTACAAAAACTTGAGTAAATTTTTAAAATCAATTGAGGTTTATTAAACAGAGTCATAGTGAAATTTGAACTTAAATTTTAAAAATGAAACAAAAACTTACACGTTTGTAAGAAAAAGTGATAACTGAATTTCAGCAAAGTCCATGAATCCCATTGTACGTTTGGATTTACATATATTTGTGAGGTATTCCTTTTTCTAATCTATTTTGACATAAACACTGAAAACTAAACTTAGACTCTATCTTCTTATTGCTGTATCATAAAATGTTTAAACCAAGATAAAAACGTGGATTTAGTTATTCACATTCCTTTCTCTTAAACAATAATTTAAAAAAGTGAAAACTTTTTTTTGTATCAGTGTAAATATTTTTAAAACTTAACTTTTCTGTTTACCTCCATTTTTTTCTTTAAATTTCTTTTTTTTTAACTTTCTGAGACGGAGTCTTGCTCTGTCACCCAGGCTGGAGTGCGATGGTGAGATCTCTGTTCACTACAACCTGGGTTCAGGCAATTCCCATGCCTCAGCCTCTAGAGTAGCTGAGATTACAGGTGCCTGCAGTCACACCCAGCTAATTTTCATATTTTTAGTAGAGATGGGGTTTCACTATGTTGGCCAGGCTGGTCTTGAACTCCTGACCTCATGATCTACCCGCCTGGGCCTCCTAAAGTGCTGGGATTACAGGTATGAGCCACCTTGCCTGGCCTTTTCTTTAAATTTTAAATTTTCATGGGTGTGTAGTAACTGTATATATTTGTGGGGTATATGAGATATTTTGATACAGGCCTGCAATGTATAATAATCATATCGGGGTAAATGGGGTATTCATTACCTCAAGCATTTACCTTGGTGTTAAAAACAATCCAATTATACTCTTGATTATTTTTAAAAGTATGATTAAATTGACTATAGTTACCCTCTTGTGCTATCAATTTCTATTCTTATGCATTCTAACTATTTTTCTGAACTTATTAACCATCCCCACTACTCCCAACCCCACTACCTTTCTCAGTCTCTGGTAACCATCCTTCTACTCTGTATCTCCATGAGTTCAATTGGTTTAATTTTTAGCTCTCACAAATATGTGAGAACATGTGAAGCTTGTCTTTCTGTGCTTGGCTTATTTCACTTAACATAATACTCTCCAGTGCCATCCCTGTTTTGCAGATGACAGGATTTCTTTCTTATGGCTGAATATTACTCCGTTGTATATATGTACCACTTTATCTGTTCCTCTGTTGATGGACACTTAGGTTGCTTCCAAATGTTGGCTATTGTGAAGTGCTCCAACAAACATAGGAATGCAGATATCTCTTCAGTATATAGAGTTCCTTTCTTTTGGGTTTATACCTAGCAGTAGGATTGGTGGATCATATGGTAGCTCTGTTTTTAGTTTTCTGAGGAACCTTCAAACTGTTCTCGTAGTGGATATACTAATTCATATTCCCACCACTAGTGGATGAGGGTTCTCTTTACTAAATATCCTCGTCAGCATTTGTTATTGCCTGTCTTTTGGATATAAGCAGTTATTACTGGGGTGAGATGATATCTTGTTGTAGTTTTGATTTGCATTTCTCTGACAATCAATGATGTTGAGAACACGTTTTCATATGCATGTTTGCCGTTTGTATGTCTTCTTTTCAGAAATATGTATTCAGGTCTTATGCTCATTTTAAAATCAGAATATTAGATTTTTTCCTATAGAGTTGTTTGAAATCCTTATATATTCTGGTTATTAATCCCTTGTCAGATGGGTAGTTTGCAAATATTTGGAGGTTTTAGATTTAAGTCTTTATTCCATTTTGATTTTATTTTTGTATATGGTGAGAGATAGGGGTCTGTTTTCTTTTGCATATGGATGTCCAGCTTTCCCAGCACCATTTATTGAAGAGACTGTCTTTTCCCCAATATATGTTCTTGGCACCTGTGTTGAAATTTAGTTCACTGTAGATGTATGGATTTGTTTCTGAGTTTTCTGTTGTGTTCCTTTGATCTATGTGTCTGTTTTTGTGCTGGTACCATGCTGTTTTGGTTACCATAGCTCTGTAGTATAAATTGAAGTCAGGTAGTGTGAGTCCTCCAGTTTTGTTCTTTCGCTCAGGATGGCTTTGGCTATTCTGGGTCTTTTGTGGTTCCATATAAATTTTAGTTGTTTTTTTCTATTTCTGTGAAGAATTTCATTAGTATTTTGATAGGGATTGCATTGAAACTGATTGTTTTGGGTACTGTGGACATTTTAACAATATTGATTCTTGCAATCCATAAACATGAAATACTTTTCCAATTTTGGTGTCCTCTTCATTTTCTTTCATCAATATTTTATTTTTTTCATTGTAGAGATCTTTCAATTCTTTGGTTAATTCCTAGGTATTTATTTGTAGCAATTTCAAATGGGATTACTTTTTTGATTTCATGTTCAGATTGTTAGCTGTTGGCATATAGAAATGCTACTGATTTTCGTATGCTGATTTTGTATTCTATAACTTTACTGAATTAGTTAATCACTTCTAATAGTTTTTTGGTGGACTCTGGGTTTTTCCAAATATAAGATCATATCATGTGCAAACAAGGGCAATTTAACTTCTTCCTTTCCAATTTGGATTCCGCTTCTACTTCCCCTTACTTTTCTTTTTTTTTTTTTCCCATTTATTTATTTTTTTGCATTTTAGGTTTTGGGGTACATGTGAAGAACATGCAAAATTGTTGCATAGGAACACACGTGGCAGTGTGATTTGCTGCCTTCCTCCCCATCA
>NW_016107319.1:16114257-16131700 GCF_001604975.1 Cebus imitator | reverse complement strand
TGGCGTCCACTCACCCTCTGCGCTTTCACTGGGAGCTGCAATCCTGAGCTGTTCCTAAATGGCCATCTTGGATTGTCCCCCCCCTTACTTTTCTTTTCGAGTCTTGCTCTGTCGCCTGAGTGCAGTGGCGTGATCTTGGCTTACTGAAACCTCCGCCTCCCAGTTTCAAGCAATCCTCTTGTCTCAGCCCCACAGAGCAGCTGGGGCCACAGGAAAGTGCCACCACCCTTTATTTCTTTCTCTTGTTTGATTGCTCTAGCTGCGGCTTCCAGTACTATGTTTAATAACATTGGTGATAGTGGGTATCTTTGTTGTGTTCCAGATCTTACAGGAAAGGCTTTCAGTTTTTCCCCAGTCAGTATGATGCTATCTGTGATTCTGTCATAGATGGCTTTTATTATGTTGAGGTATATAGATCTCTTCTCTACCTAGTTTTTTAATTTTTTTTGTTTTTTTTAATCATGAGGAGACATTTAATTTTGTCAAATGCTTCTCTTCAGGATCTATTGAAATGATCTTGTGGTTTTTGTCCTCCATTCTGTTGATCTTATGTATCACACTGATTGATTTGCATATGTTGAACCATTTTTGCATCCCTGGAATAAATCTCACTTGGTCATGATAAATGATCTTTTTCTTTTCTTTTTTTTTGAGATGCAGTTCTGCTTTTGTTGCCCAGGCTGGAGTGCAATGGCATGATCTTGGCTCACGGCAACCTCTGCCTCTCACGTTCAAGCGATTCTCCTGCCTCAGCCTCTTGAGTAGCTGGGATCGCAGGCATGCACCACCACACCCATCTAATTTTGTATTTTTAGTAGAGATAGGGTTTCATCATGTTGCCCAGCCTGGTCTCCAACTCCCGACCTCAGGTGATCTGCTCACCCCGGGCTCCCAAAGTGCTGGGATTATAGTTGTGAGCCACCGCACCCAGCCAATCTTTTTCATGTGTTGTTAAATTCAGTTTGCTATTGTATTTTATTCAGGATTTTCGAGTGAATATTCATCAGAGATATTGGCATGCAATTTTTTTGATGTGTCTTTGTCTGTTTTGATATCAGGGTAATACTGGCCATGTTGAATGAGTTTGGAAGTATTTGTTCCTCTATTTTTCTGAACAATTTGAGTAGGATTGGTATTAGTTCTTTGAATGTTCGTTAGAATTCAGCAGTAAAGCCGTCAGGTCCTGGAGTTTTCTTTACTGTGAGATACTTTATTATGGCTTCAATACCATTACTTGTTATTGGTCTGTTCAGACTTTGGATTTCTTCCTGATTCAATATTGGTAGTTTGTATGTTTTTTGATTTGAGGTTACCATGAAGCTTGCAAATAGTATCTTATAACTTACTTTAAACTGGTGACAGTTTAGCACTGATTGCTTAAATAAACAAACAAGCAAAAAGAAAACTAATAAAAGCTCTACACTTTATCTCCCTGCTTTTTAACTTTTTGTTGTTTCAGTTTATATTTTATTGTACTTTTCTTCAAAACTTGTAATTATAATTTTTGATTGGTTCATCTTTTAGTCATTCTATTTAAGGAGTAATTTATATGCCAAAGTTACAGTGTTATAATATTGTGTTTTTCTGTATACTTTTGCCAGTTAATTTTGTACCTTCAGATGATTTCTTGTTGCTTACTAACGTCCATTTCTTTTTGATTGAAGAACTGACTTCCTTTAGCATTTCTTGTAGGACAGGTCTCGTGTTGTTGAAACACCTCAGCTTTTGTTTGTTTTGGAAAGTGTTAATTTCTCCTTCATGTTTGAAGGATATTTTCACTGGATATAATATTCTAGGGTGAGAGTTTTTTTCCTTTCAGCACTTTAAATATAGTCATACCACTCTCATGTGGCTTTAAGGTTTCCACTGAAAAGTTGGCTGCTGGATATATTGGAGCTCCATTATAAGTTATTTGTTTCTTTTCTCCTGCCCCTTTTAGGATTCTTTCCTTATTCGTGATCTTTGGGAGATTGATTATTAAATGCCTTGAGGTAGTCTTCTTTGGGTTAAATCTGCTTGGTGTTTTGTATCCTTCTCATACTTGAGTATTTTAATATCTTTCTCTAGGTTTACAAAGTTCTCCGTTATTATCCCTTTGAATAAGCTTTCTACCCCTATCTCTTTCCCCATTTCCTCTTTGAGGACAATAACTCTTAGACTTGTCCTTCTGAGGCTGTTTTCTAGATCTTGTAGGCATGCTTTGTTCTTTTGTATTTGTTTTTTTGTTTTTGTCTCCTCTGAGTGTGTATTTTCAAATAGCCTGTCTTCAAGCTTACTAATTCTTTCTTCTGCTTGATCAATTCTATTAAGAGACTGATGCATACTTTAGTATGTCAGTTTCATTTTTCAATTCTCAAATTTCTGCTAGATTCTTTTTAATATTTTATCTTTTTGTTAAATTTATCTAATAGAATTCTGAATTCCTTCTTTGTGTTATCTTGAATTTCTTGAGATTCCTCAAAATAGTTATTTTTAATTCTCTGCCTAAGAGGTGACATATTTCTATTTCTCCAGGATTGGTCTCTGGTTCTTTATTTAGCTTTTTGGTGAGGTCATGGTTTCCTAGAAGGTGCTGATGCTTGTGGATGTTTGTCAGTGTCTGGCCATTTATTTCAGTCTTCACAGTCTGGGCTTGTTTGTGCCAGTCTGTCTTCGGAAGGATTTTCAGGTATTTGAAGGGACTGGCTGTTGTAATCTAAGCTGTATCTGCATTAGAGGACATCCCAAACCCATAATGCTTTGGTTCTTGAAGACTTACAGAAGTACCGCCTTGGTGGTCTTAGATGAGATCTGGAAGAGTTCTGTTGGTTACCAGGTAGAGACTCTTGTTTTCTTCCACTACTCTGTCTCAAACAAATGGTGTATTTGTCTCTCTGTGCTGAGTCACTTGGAGCTAGGTATAGGGAGACACAAGTACTTATGTGGCCCCCACCATTGGGACTGCGCTGGGTCAGACCTGATGCCAGCACAGCACTGGGTCTCACTCAAGACCTTCTGTAACCTGCCTGGCTACTGTCTATATTGTCTCAAGGCCCTAGGGCTCTACCATTAGTAGTTGTCAAAGTCAGAAAGCCTTATGTCTTTCTCTCTAGGGTAGCATGTTTCCTCAGGCCCTTCACAGGTCAAGAGAGGCCATCCAGGAGCCAGAGAGTGGAATAAAAAGTCTTAGAAATCTGACTGGTGCTCTATTCTGTGGCTAAGGTGTTGCTCAGTCTTTCCCACTCTTCCCTTCTGTTTCCATAGGTAGAGGAGCATCTCCCCTTAGCCACCACCACCACAGACCCATGGGGCATACTGCCAGGCTGCTGCCAATGTTGACTTATGGCCTAAGGACTCTTCAGTTAGCTTGTGGTGAATGCTGCCAGGCCTGGAACTCTCACTTTTGGGCAGTGGGCTCTCTTCTGGCCTGGGGCACATCCAGAAATGCTGTCCAAGAGCCAAGGCTTGGAATTGGGGATCTCAGGAGCCTTCTTGGTCCTTTTCACCACTGTGTCCAAGGTGATTCCTGATGCCAGCTTGTCTCAGAGTCTCACCCAAGGCCCATGGCATACTACTTGGAAGTTGCTTCTGGTTCTTCATGGCCTAAGGGCTCTTTAGTCAGCAAGTGATGAATCCTGCCAGGATTGGGTCATTCCCTTCAAGGCAGCAGGTTCCTTTCTGGCCCAGGGTATGTGTAGATATGTTGCCCGAGCTTGGACCCGGAATGGCGTCCTCATGACTGCCCGATTTCCTATCCAATTATGGCCAAGCTAGTATCCAAGATGCTAGACAAAGTCCTCTTAACTTTTCACTCCCCTCAAGTGGAAGGAAGGAGTTACTTTTGTTGTTGCCAGCTGCGCTGGCAGGAGTTGGAGAGGAGTGGTGCAAATACTTTCTTAGCTGCCCCTGCTGGGGTCTTACCAGATTACATGCCTCTCATGTCCACTGGCTCAGCACAGCACTAGGACTTGCCTAGGAATTTCAGTCCTTGTGGCCTAGACTGCCCTTCAAATTTATTTAGAGGCCTCGAGCACTTTAACCCCCCATGGAGAGGCTTGTTAATACTCAATTTCCAACCACTGGGATGCAAAATTTTCTTCTGGCTAGGGCCAGTCTAAATACTCTCTCTATAGGTGGATATTGGCTTATTTTAGTCTTGTTCTGCTTTCTGCTGTGACAGGGCAGCACCGTTCAATGCAGGGTCCCATCATTACTGCACTCTCCCACTCTCAAGTGTGTAGGTTCTCCATGACACACCTGCTTTTGCGGGGATGGGGTGGGTGTATTCTCAGCAATTCAGGACTGTTTTGCTTACCTTCTTCAGTGCCCCTTTCTGTGATACAAAGTTAAAACCAGGTACTGTGATTACTCACCTTAATTTTGGTTTTTATGAAGGTGCTTTTTTGTGTATCTGGTTTTTAAATTTGTTGTTTCTACATGGGAGGGATGATCGGTGAAGGCTTGTATTTGTCCATTTTTTCTCTGCCCTCTTTAATTTCTTTTAAAAAATAACAATAAAGATTAGTAACATATATAACATATATATTAGATTAGATTTAATAACATACTTTAGTATTCAGTAACCCATATATAATTTATACATTAATATTTCTATGATCTGACTACTTAATTTTTTGCCAGTAGGAGTATGTTATCAACTGTTTGGAGATCATTCATCTTCTAGAGGAGGAATCACCTCTGTGTTCAGGGAAGAAATTTGAGCTCTGCATAATTAGTGAAATTTATTTATTTGGGGACAGCTCTTCTATTAGTTTGTATGACGTTTGAGTTTATGGTGATGCTATATTAGAAGTAATTTATATATTTCAACAAATTTGTCTAGTCAGTCAAATATTTTTCTGGTTCAGTCTCTTTCTACTCTTCCCCACCTTTTTTTTTTTATTCCAAGACAGAGTTTCACTCTGTCACCTAGGCTGGAGTGTAGTGGCATGATCTTGGCTTATTGCAACCTCTGCCTCGCAGTTTAGATGATTCTCCTGCTTCAGCCCCTCCGAGTAGCTGGGATTACAGGCATGTGCCACCACACCCAACTAATTTTTTCATTTTTATTTTTATTTTTAGTAGAGATGGGGTTTCACTGTGTCAGCCAGGCTGGTCTGAAACTCCTGACCTTAAGTGATCTGTCCATGTTGGCCTCCCAAAGTGTTGGGATAACAGGTATGAATCACCACGCCTGGCCTCTGTTCTCCTTTTTAGACTTTTGGATACTGTCCCATATTTCCTTTGAGATTATTCATTTTTCTCAATCTTGCCCTTTTTCTTTTTCAGATTAAATAATTTATATTGATTTCTTTTTATATTCATTGATTACTTTTTCTGTCATCTCCATTCCGTTAATGCACCCATCTAGGCTTAATAGATTTTTTTTACTTCTTAATATTTCTTAATAGATTTTTTTTACTTCTAAATTTTCTCCATTGAATACCTCTATTCTATCTTTCCATTCATTTCATTTTTCTGTACCCTTTATCTTTCTTTTTTCTTTTTTTTTGAGACAGAGTCTCACTCTGTTGCTGAGGCTGAAGTACAGTGGTGCAATCTTGGCTCACTGCAGCCTCCACCTCCAGGGTTGAAGGGATTCTCCTGCCTCAGCCTGCCAGGTAGCTGGGATTACAGGTGTGCATTTTTTCTATTTTTCGTAGAGACAAGATTTTACCATGTTGGCCAGGCTGGTCTCGAACTCCTGGCCTTAAGTGATCTACCCGCCTTGGATTCCCAAAGTGTTGGGATTACTGACATGAGCCACTGCACTCAGCTACTTTACCTTTACCTCCTGAAGCATGGCTATAATATTGATAGCTGCTTTAAACTCTTTCCATGGTAGTTCCGGGGTCTGATTAATGGAGGTTTTTTTTTTTTATCTGTTTATTATTGTTTCTCTTGAAATTCATATTTTTGAGAGAGAGATCCAAGATGGCCGATTAGCAGCACCTCAGGATTGCAGCTCCCAGTGAAGGTGCGGGGAGTGAGTGGATGCCAGACTTACGGACGAATTTTTGTTGCCTACCGACCAGGAGATTCCCAGCAGAGGAGCCCTATGAGTCACCAGTGCGACTCTTTTGGCTGGCACATTTGTTTTGCTGGCGTGGCGGTTCTCGGTGCGGAGTATGCGGGACTGGGTGCCCTTTTAGTTGGCATTTGGAGCTCTGGGAAGGCAGAGTCGCCCATTCAGCTGATTGAAAAGAGGACTGAAGCTGGGAGCCAGACCAGGAGATTCTCGGCAGAAAAGTGCCACGAATCTCAGCGCCACTGTTTTAGCCGGGGTGATTGCCGCTTGGGAAATTGCATAGATTCTGGCGCCTTTTCAGCGGGCGACTGGGGCACCTAGGAGAGAATTGACTGTTCAATTAGGAAAAGAAAAAGAGGCGGCTCCAAGGTGGGGAGCCAGGTGATTGGGCTCGGCTGGTACCACCCCCACAAAAAAACAGCAATTGGAAATGTTGATGGTTGAGAGTTTCACAGCAAGCACAGCTGAACCTGGGAAGGTCCAGCTCTGTGGGGGAGGGGCGTCCACCGAAGGAAAACAAAGAAACAGAAATAACATCACCACCAACAAGCTGGACCTTCACTCAGAGACCCAATCTGAAAGTCAGCAATCACAAAGATGACAGGTGGATAAATCCACAAAGTTGGGAAGAAACCAGTGCAAAAAGGCTGAAAACATCCGAAATCAGAATGCCTCTCCTTCTTCAGGGGATCGCAGCTCCTCATCAGCAAAGGAACAAGGCCTGATGGAGAATGAGTGTGATGAATTGTCAGAATCAGGCTTCAGAAGGTAGATAATAAGAAACTTCTGTGAGCTAAAAGAACGTGTTCTAACCCAATGCAAAGAAACTAAGAACCTTGAAAAAAGGTTTGACGAAATGCTGATGAGAATAGACAATTTAGAGAGGAATATAAGTGAATTAATGGAGCTGAAAAACACAATACGAGAACTTCACAAAATATGCACAAGTTTTAACAGTTGAATTGATCAAGCAGAAGAAAGGATATCAGAGGTCGAAGACCAACTCAATGAAATAAAATGAGAAGACAAGATTAGAGAAAAAAGGGTAAAAAGGAATGAGCAAAGTCTCCCAGAAATATGGGACTATGTGAAAAGACCTAATCTACTTTTGATAGGTGTACCTGAATGTCATGAAGAGAATGAATCCAAGTTGGAAAATATTCTTCATGATATTTTTCAGGAAAACTTTCCTAACCTAGCAAGGCAGGACAATATTCAACTCCAGGTAATACAGAGAACACCACAAAGATATTCCTCAAGAAGAGCAATCCCCAGGCACATAATTGTCAGGTTCACCAGAGTTGAAATGAAGGAGAAAATGCTAAGGGCAGCCAGAGAGAAAGGTCAGGTTACCCACAAAGGGAAGTCTATCAGACTCATAGCAGATCTCTCAGCAGAAACCCTACAAGCCAGAAGAGAGTGGGGGCCAATATTCAACATCCTTGAAGAAAATAATTTTCAACCCAGAATTTCATATCCAGCCAAACTAAGCTTCCTAAGTGAAGGAAAAATAAAATCTTTTGTGAACAAGCAAGTACTCAGAGATTTCATCACCACCAGGCCTGCTTTACAAGAGCTTCTGAAAGAAGCACTACACATAGAAAGGAACAGCCAGTATCAGCCATTCCAAAAATATACCAAAAGGTAAAGAGCATCAACATAATGAAGAATCTACATCAACTTACAGGCAAAACAGCCAGCTAGCATCAAATGGCAGTATTAAACTCACATATATTATTATTAATCCTAAATTTAAATCAACTAAATGCCCCAATCAAAAGACACAGACAGGCAAATTGGATAAAAAGCCAAAACATCGGTATGCTGCATCCAGACCCATCTCACATGCAAGGATACACAAAGACTCAAAATAAAGGGGTGGAGGAAGATTTACCAACCAAATGGAGAGCAAAAAAAAAAATAATAATAATAAAATAAATAATAATAAAAAGCAGGAATTGCAACTCTTGCCTCTGATAAAATAGACTTTAAAGCAACAAAGATCAAAAGCGGCAAAGAAGGGCATTACATAATGGTAAAAGGATCAATGCAACAAGAAGAGCTAATGATCCTAAATATATACGCAGCCAATACAGGAGCACCCAGATATATAAGGCAAGTGACTAATGACTTATAAAGAGACTTAGACTCCCACACAACCATAGTGGGAGACTTTAACATCACATTGTCAATATTAGACAGATCAATGAGAAAACTAACAAGGATATCCAGGACTTGAACTCAGACCCAGAACGAGTAAACTTAATAAACATTTATAGAACTCTCCACCCCAAATTCACAAAATACACAGTCTTATCAGTACCACATCACACCTACTCTAAAAGTGACTACATAATTGGAAGTAAATCACTCCTCAGTAATTGCATAGCATTTCACAGGTTTAAATCAAAAGAGGAAAAAAGAAAGAAATTTATATTTTTTTTGATTTTTTTTTTATATGTCAAGTAATTTCTGGATTGTATTTCTGATTTTGTGAAAGTTAATGTTGGTAGACTCTGAGTCATGTTATATTCCTTGGAGAAAGTTGATTTTTGTTTGTTTGTTTGTTTAGCAGGCAATCAATCTGATTAGGGTCAGACCACAAGTTTTGGCTTGCTTTCTATATTTAGTGGTTTCAATATCCGTTCAGTTTTCAAAAGCTTTGCCTTGCTTTTTTGGGGGGTTTGTCCTGTGCATATGCCACTGAGGAGCTAGTCTGGGATTTGAGTTCAGTTCTCAAGCTTTTGCTTTGCTGGTTTGAGTCTGTCATATGCTTAGCACAGGGATGAGTCTTGTATCTGTTCATGGAGAACTTTCTTCTCTCCGTGACTTTCCTACCCTCTTCAATCTTTACCCAGTTTGTCTGGCTTGAAAGACAGGGTCTCTGTCATTGTAGCTACCCCTTCTATTGCTCAGCTGTACAGTTCTTTCGAGGCAGAGTCAAAACTTGTTTTTAAACATTGCAATGGTGGTATAGTGTAGGCTTTATTCTAGTCCTTCTTTAGTTGTACAACTAAAGCTTTGTCCAAAGCCTTGGATGTTTCAGATCTTTCTACTTTGAATGGAATTCAGACTTCTCTTAGCCCTGTGTGACCTGTAGAATTTTTCAGCTTGTAACAATCTCAGTAGTTGTCCTCCTCTTGATGATGTTCTAATTCTCACCCAAAGCCCATGCAGTTTAGTATTCATACGGATACTCAAAGGGACCACTACTACTAAGATTTCTAGAACATTTATCAGGTAACTTTGTTCTCTGGTACTCTACTTCTTGAATTCCAGCCATCTCAGCCTCCCTGAACTCTGATCTATGTCTCTTCAATTCATTAGAATGATGGTTGTCTCAACTCAATGGTCTCATTGTCTCAAGGTCACATTGAGTTGAGACCTTGTTTGTTTTTGCGTTTTCAGTGATCATAGTCCAAAGAATTGTTTTATGTATTTTGTTTAGTTTTCCAGTTTATGGTGAGAGAGTAAATCTGGTGTCAGTTACCCTTTTATAGCCAGTGGCAGTACTTTGCATACTGTACTCATTGTTATTTTGCCTGCTGAATGTGAATATTTTCATGAATCAATGAATATGTCTTACATTTGTTCTTTTACATAGTAGCTGCTTGATTAATGCTTGTTGATAGATTCATTTGTAGTGATCCATTTTTTGTGTTGTGCTCTTTTAAACTTTCCTGCACTGCTGTTGCTCAAGTTTCTTTTGCTTTTTCCTTTTTGTAGAGACAGGGTCTTGCTGTGTTGCACAGGCTGGTCTTGAATTCCTGGGCTGAAGTGATCTTCCTGCTTCAGCCTCCCAAAGTGCTGGGGTTATAGGCACAAGCCACCATACCTGGCCATGAGTTGGCTTCTTTAAAGAGAATTAATAGCCTAACTGGCAAAAACCCACACCAATTTTTTTTAGCCATCCTTTTATCTTATATGTAATCACATAAATTATTAGAACAGAATTATTAGAAGATTTTACTCTATATTATACACATTTGATTCTATACATTTTGCTTCTTTTGAAATATTCATGTAAAACAAGAATGGACTTGATAACAAGACTGATTATTATCATTTAAAACATTTTAATTTTGAAAATAGAGACAGGGTCTCACTATGTTGCCCAGGCTGGTCTTGAACTTCTGGCCTCAAGCGATTCTCCTTTCTTGGCTTCCCAAAGTGCTAGGATTACAGGTCCCCATCACTATGCCTGGCTAAGACTAATTATTGATGTTTTTTTTAAAGGACAATTTTTGTTCTCAAAGTTTGTTACTCCTTCTAACACTATTAGAAGATACTTGATCTAACTATTAATTTACAGAAAGTGAGTTCATGTAATCTGAACCAAGAGAGAATGTGACACTGAAGCACTTCAGTGAGTGTATGTTGCTATTGGATGAAATTTCAGGTAGGAAATAACTGCATTGTTTAGTATCAGGTAGTCCAGTTGATATATTCCACTTGATTGCTTTTAGAAAATGAATTTTTAAATGAAGAGCCAGGGAAACTAGCAAAGATTGCTTTAGTCTTAAAGTAGTACTTGTTTTTCTTTGAATAGGAAATGCCTTTCCTTTTAAATGCACAACATTAGAGGAAATATGAAATAGGGTTTTTAAAACATTTCTTCTGATTTTTAAAAATTGATACGTAATATTTTACATATTTATGGTATACCTATGATATTTTGTTACATGCACAGAATGTTATAATGATCAAGTCAGGGTTCTTAAAATGGAAAATTTGTAGTCACTGTAAGAGTTAGTTTATGTTGCTGAGCGCGGTGGCGCATGCCTGTTGTCCCAGCTGCTTGGGAGACTGAGGTGGGAGGATTGCTTGAGTCCAGGAGTCCTGGGCTGTAGTGTGCTATGCCAATCGGTGTCGCACTAAGTTCAGCATCAGTATGGTAACCTCCTGGGAGCTGCGGACCACCAGGTTGCCTAAGGAGGGGTGAACCGGCCCAGGCTGGAAATGGAGCAGGTCAAAACTCCAGTGCTGATCAGCAGTGGGATTGCGCCTGTGAATGGCCTCTATACTTCAGCTTGGGTAACACAGAGAGACCCTGTGTCTTTAAAAAAAAAGAAAGAGAGTTGGTTTATGTTATGTTACTTTTAGATTTGCTGAATCTACTTAAAAGCCTGCTTTTTTCTTTTTAATTACTATTGAAGTTTTTTTTTTTTTAAATAGTTTTGGATTTTGCTTCTATTTAACTCTTCTACAGTGTTTTATTAGAATCATTTTACATCTCCTACCCTTATATTTGTTGAGGCTATTTAAATACTGGCTTAAATATTATCTCTGTTTGTTTAAAACCCTTGTTAACTTTTTAGGATATATGTGCAAAATTTGAAATTTTAAAAGAAAGTTTTATGATTAAACCTTTACTAAGTAGCTTGGTTTTTTAAAGCTCTTAAAAAGGCTGGTTTTACACATACTACTTCAAATGCCCATGAGATGGTGCTCATTAGTTTCATTTTTGGAGCACTGTTTTTTGTTGTTGTTGTTGTTGTTGTTGTTTTTGAGATGGAGGGAGTCTTGTTCTATTGCCCAGGCCGGAGGGCAGTGGCGTGATCTTGGCTCATTGCTCACTGCAACCTCTCTGCCTCCCAGGTTCTAGCAGTTTTCCTGCCTCAGCCTCCTGAGTAGCTGGGATTACAGGCGCGTGCTACCACGCCTGGCTAATTTTGCATTTTTAGTAGAGACGGGGTTTCACCGTGTTGGTCAGGCTGGTCTCGAACTCCTGACCTTGTGATCCTCCCACCACGGCCTCCCAAAGTGCTGGGATTACAGGCGTGAGCCACTGCGCCTGGCCGTAGAATTGTAGTTTTTTTTTCTTTTGTAAGATGCTTATAAGAAAATCTATAAACATATTGTGCTGTAAATTTCTAACTATTTTTCTCAGTATTTATGGAATGGAGGTATATTATGCTGGCATACCTTTGTGCATTTTTTTCTCCCTAATCTGCATGTTGTCTAATATTGCACATTGATTTGCTGCAAGTTTTCTAATGATGATACATTAAACATGTCTAAATTTTTGCCTTCTTTCTTTAACATAAGCTTCAGATTGCATATCTGTGTGTGTTTTTTTTTTTTTTTTAATATAGCATGTAAATTCTTTTTCCCTTCCTCTTTGGGCCAAATCTGTAACTCTTGTAAAACAGTAAATAAAATTTAGAGCTCTTAGTGTTTCATTTGTTTATAGCTATTTGCTACATAAACTTTAGTATGAAATGTATCTTGTGATTAGAAAAAGAATGGTATTTTGTGACCTAAGTATTCTGTACTGAAAGCTTTGTTAGTTCTTTGACTTTATTTCAGTATAGATTTTATTAAGACACGAGGAGCCAAGTATGTCTCTGTATTGTCACCCTTATGCCAAATATTCCTCTTGCAATTATTGAACTTTTATCAAGTTTGTGTTGGTTTGAGTTGGGAAAAGAGAAGATGGCTTGGATGAAGTTAGAAGCAGAATTATTCCAAGTAACATAACGAAAATGCTTAGATCCCTGAAGGATTCAGACTGGAATGGCTTACATCATGGCCCTACAGCTAAAACAATCATTATATCTGACAGTATGTGTCTGATTGCCTAATCTTTGTCATGCGCCACTCTGTATGAAATTGGGCACCATGATTCACATCCCTGCCAGGACTATTTTGAAGTAAGGAAAGATTTCCTCAAAGGAACCAGAGGAAGGGAAATGTGAAATTATGCTTGCCAGAGAAAAGTAGTAGCAACCATAACTAATACATTGCCTCTAAGGGTTGTAACAAAGATAAGATGAGTGAGCACACTTTGACATATTCTGTATACTGTATAGCTTTCTAACAGTTTTGTTTTGAAGTTTTCTTTTTGAGAGGCAGTATCTTGCATGGAATCAGATAGACTTTCAGTTTGACTCTTAGGTCTGTCACTTCTTGGGCTATGATCTTGGTCAAGCTATACAATCTTTCTGATCTAGTTACTGTATCTTTAAAATGAGAGTAACAGTACCAGTTTCATAGGGGTCTTAGAATCTTTGAAAATAATGCCCAGCATGTAGTAGGTGCTCACCAAATGCAGTATTCCTTTGCAGAAGCTTACATTCTGATGGAAACAAGACTCATATAAAGATAACTAATAATCCAGGTACAGTCATACCATCCTGACCATACCTAGTCATGTCTGATCTTTGAAGCTAAGCAGAGTTAGGCCTGATTAGTACAGGAATACCTTGGAGATACTGCAGACTTGGTTTGAGACCACTGCAATAAAGTGGTGAATATGAGTCACACGTATTTTTTGGGTTTTCCAATGTATATACCCCCCATCGCCACATGTATATGTATATCTATGTGTGTGTGTGTGTGTGTGTGTGTGTGCACACACACATATATATATATATATATAAAATTTCTTTTTTTTCTTTTTTCTGAGACAGGGTCTTGCTTTGCTGCCCAGGCTGAAGTGTAGTAGTATGATCATGGCTCACTGCAACTTCAACCTCTCGGGCTTAAGCGATCCTCCCACCTCAGCCTCCCAGGTAGCTGGGACTACAGGTGTAGGCCACTATGCCCAGCTAAGTTTTTACTTTTTGGTAGAGACGGGGTCTCCCTGTGTTGCCCAGGCTGATCTTAAACTCCTGGGCTCAAGTGATCTGTCTGCCTTGGCCTCCCTAAGTGCTGGGATTACAGATGCGAGCCATTGCACCCAGTCTGTTAGGTGTATAATACTATTATGTCTAAAAAAAAATGCAAACACCTTCATTAGAAATTACTTTATTGCTTAAAAATGCTAATGATCGGCTGGGCATGGTGGCTTATGCCTATAATCCCAGCACTTTGGGAGGGTGAGGCAGGCAGATCACCTGAGGTTGGGAGTTTGAGACCAGCCTGACGAACATGGTAAACCCCCATCTCTATTAAAAATACAAAATTAGCCAGGCGTGTTGGCACATGCCTATAATCCTAGCTACTCAGGAGGCTGAGGCAGGAGAATCATTTGAACCCTGGAGGCAGAAGTTGCAGTGAGCCGAGATTGTGCCATTGCAACAGGAGCGAGACTCTGTCTCAAAATAAATAAATAAATAAATAAATAAATAAATAAAATAAATACTAACGATCATCTGAGCATTCAGAGTGTCCTTCCCTTTTGGTGGTGGGGGATTTTCCCTTGATCGGGGTGATGGTAGCTGAGGTTTGGAGTGGGTGTGAAAACTTGTTAAAAAAGACCACAATGAAGTTTGCCCTCAGCCGATTGACCTTTCTTTTATTGTCTTGAGGTTTCTCTGTAGCATGCAGTGCTGTTCAATAGTGTGTTATGGATGGTAGAACTTATTTCAGAATTGGAGTCAATCATCTCAAAATCTGTTATTGCTTTATCAACTAAATTTATGTAATATTCTAAATCCTTTGTTATTTCAACAAGGATCATGGTGTCTTCACCAGTTGTAGATTCCATCTCAAGAAACTGCTCTGGTATTTTTTCATTTCACTCTGTCACCCAGGCTGGATTGCAGTGGTGTGATCATGGCTCAGTAGCTCAGACATCCGGGGCCCAAGTGATCCTTCCACCTCAGCCTCCTGAGTAGCTGAGATCATAGGCGAGCACCATCACACCTGGCTGATTTTGCATTTTTTATAGAAATGGGATTTCCCCATGTTGCCCAGACTGGTTTTGAACTCCTGAACTGAAGCAATCCTCCTCTCTCAACCTCCCAAAGTGTTGGGATTATAGCTGTGAGCCACCCTGTGTGGCCTGAAATTTTTCCTGGTTTGAAATATGGGTCACATTTTTTTCTATAAATGTCCATTTGAACGTATGTAGAAAAAATACTGAATTCCAATTTAATGCTTTAATTGAGTTGTTTATCGTTCCTTTGTGATTTGAGATGGCACCTGAATGAAAAACAGAAAAACTATAGTGCATACAGGTTAAGAGTATGGACTTTGGAGCTGGATTACCTAGGTTGAAAGTCTAACAGAGTCATTTCTTGCCTCTGAGAACTTGGGCAAGTTCTTTCATATGTCTATGCCTCAGTTTCCTCAAATAAAAATACAAGATAATAATTGTACCTATCTCATGGAGTAGTCAGACATTTAATATTCATAAGATTCTTAGTGTCTGGCACAAATAAGTGCTCTAAAAATTTCTGTTATGGTATAATAATTTCCTGCTGTATTTGGCACTATGTGTGGACTTTCTGTTCTGCATCTAGCAGACATTCATCTACTGCTACTGCTTTTTTTTAAAAAGTTATTTAATTTTATATTATGTTTTAATCTCTGATAGAGCTAGCTTCCCATTTTTGTCCTTCTTTTTTACAGCTTCCTGGCTATTTCTGTTTGCTTACTTTTCCTAGAGAAATTTAGAGTCAGCTTGTCTACTTGCTTCTTGTCTATCTTCCTACCCCTTCTAATAAAAAAATACGACTAGTATTTTTAAAAGTAGTTTGTTTGTTTTTGAAATTAAATTTCTGGAGCTGTTAAATCTTTTGAAATATATCAATGTTGCTTTTTCTAGGCTTTGTTTTTTTCTGGCTTGTTATAAATTTTTTTGACATGTGTAAGCTGTTTTTTCTTTCTTAGCTCCAGGTTTTCTTGGGATATCATGGATGCCTTGCAGTATTTCTCTTTAGCTCTTATGCATAAGGTTATAGCATTTTAAGATCTCTTTGGTGAAGATTAGGCCTGCAAATATGAGTTCTTTTTAAGGACATTCTCTTGTTTAATTATTTTAGGTAGATTCAGTGATTCAAGAATGCATTTGTGAATGTGGCTATTATCCCCCTCCTTCACCTGTTTGAGCCTAGGTTTGACTCTCAACACCAAGACAGTGGTTGGTGAGCTGAGGTCACCCACAGCTGAATCTCATCTACCACCACAGCCAACAGGGGGATGGGGGAGGTGGGGGAGGGCCGGTAAGGGTAGAGGGGTGTGATTGACAATCAAAGCCTGTCTTCCCCATCACCATCAGGATGCAGTGGGTGTCCAAAGTGGCTGTACATAACTCAGCAGACAGGTGGCGCCATGTCCCCCAAGGCAGCTTGAGAGCACTATTATTGTTTTGAGGTAACTTACATGTGAAGATTAGTTATGCGTTAGAAGCTTCTTACAAGTAACTGAAAGAAATAAACATTATATGTATTTAATACAGGCTGTGAGTTGCAAAAAAGTTTACAAAAACTGAAACTACCTATTTTATGATGGAATTGTATTGCCTGAATATATTTTAAAATATGAAATTAACCATTTGACAGAACTTTCTCATAAAAATTTTTATTGTAAATCGATTACTATTGAAAACTAAGCCAAAACAAATATAAAACTAAACAGCAAATAACCTTTAAACCACCTCATAGGTCAAGAAATAGAATTTTGCCAGCCATCCTAGAATTTCTCTAATTACAACTGCTCTCTTCCTCAAATGTAACCTCTATCTTGACTTTACAGTAATCACTTTCTTTTATTTCTTTATAATTATATAATCTAAGAATACACCCCTTATCTATAATTTAGTTTTGCTTATTTTTAAAAAACATGTTTTTTACATCTCAGATCATTCTATCTGTTCAAGGACCTGGACCTGTTGACATTTAACATTTCCCACAATCTGGATTTTGTTGAGTGCATATTCATGATGTAGTTTAACATGTTCTTGTGTCCTCTGTATTTCCTGTAAATTGGAAGCTGATTCCAGAACATTTGGTTTCCATACCTTTGGCTAGACTCTAGGTGGTGCTGTGTTCTTTCATCAGGAGGCTGTTATGACAGGTTGTCTCTTTTTATGAAGTTATCAACTTGATTCTCAACATCCAGATCCATTAAATCACTGGAGTCTGAATAATGTTGACATTACATATTTTTTCATGTATTAACTGGAATAGTCCTATGAAAAGATGTATTTAGTTATCCAGTGGTTCAGTTAATACACAGATAAGCTAGGCATGCTGGTGCACACCTGTGGTCCCAGCTAGTTAGGAGGCTGAGGGAGGATTCCTTGAACCCAGTAGTTCAAGGCCAGCCTGGGCAACCTGGGACCCTGTTTCTTTAAAAAAAAAAAAAAGATAGGTATACATACATACACACACACACACACACACACACACGCCTTATATGTATATTTATGTATACTTTATATAGATTTATAAATATATTCTTTGTGTATTTTCTTTTATATATTTATATACTTTTTATGTGTTCTTTATATCCAATATATAATAAGTATTAGATATATATGTTATATAAATATTATATAAATATATAGTTGGAACAGGTTTATTCCTTTTATTTACTAGTCTTTTTTTTTTTTTTTTTTTTTTTTTTTTTTTTTTTTTTTTTTTTTTTTTTTTTTTTGTGACGGAGTTGTTTCACTCATGTTACCCAGGCTGGAGTGCAATGGCGCTATCTCGGCTCACCGCAACCTCCGCCTCCTGGGTTCAGGCAATTCTCCTGCCTCAGCCTCCT
>NW_016107319.1:16094452-16114242 GCF_001604975.1 Cebus imitator | reverse complement strand
ACGGGGTTTCACCATGTTGACCAGGATGGTCTCGATCTCTTGACCTCGTGATCCACCCGCCTCGGCCTCCCAAAGTGCTGGGATTACAGGCTTGAGCCACTGTGCCCGGCTATTTACTAGTCTTTTAAGTAGCAGCCATTTCTCTTCTTATCATCCTCCGTAGGAGACTGATTAGTTGTTATTGTCTTTTTGAAATATTATGAATTAATAGATTTAAACATATTTTATTGCAATTATTGCTATCTTTATTGAACCTCAGACTGTCTTTTATTTTTTGCCAGTAGGCACTTCTTCAGGTTGACACCTGATTCCTTTTGGTATAACCCTACTAGACTTTGATAAGGTTCCTGCTTTTATGGCAAGATATTTCAGGCTCATTTTTTCATTTCTAGTTCCAGACCCTGAACCAGCTGTGATATGGTTTGGCTTGTCCCTACTGAAATCTCATCTTAAATTGTAGCTCCCATAATCCCCACATGTTGTGGGAGGGACCCAGTGGGAGGTAATGGAATCAGGGGGACGGGTCTTTCCCATGCCATTGTTGTGATAGTGAATAAGTCTCATGAGATCTGATGGTTTTATAAAGGGGACTTGCCCTGCACACACTCTCTTGCCTGCCACCATGTAAGACGTGCCTTTGCTCCTCCTACGCCTTCAGCCATTTAGAACTCTGAGTCTGTTAATCCTCTTTCATTTGTAAATTACCCAGTCTCAGGTATGTCTTTATTAGCAGTGTGAGAACAGAGTAGGACAGTAAATTGGTACTGGTAGGATGGGGTGCTGCTGTAAAGATACCTGAAAATGTGGAAGCTATTTTGGAAGTGGGTAACAGGAAGAGGTTAGAACAATTTGGAGGGCTCAAAAGAAGGTAGGAAAATGTGGGAAAGTTTAGAACTTCCTAGAGACTTCTTGAATGGCTTTGATGAAAATGCTGATAGTGATATGGATGATAAAGTCCAGAATGAGATGGTCTCAGATCTCCATCTTGTTGGGAATTGAAGTGAAGATCATTCTTGCTATGCTAAGAGACTTGTGGCATTTAGCCCCTGCCCTAGAGGTCTATGGAACTTTGAACTTGAGAGAGAGGATTTAGGGTATCTGGAGGAAGAAATTTCTAAGTGGTAAAGCATTCAAGAGGAAGCAGAGCATGAAAGTTTAGAAAATTTGCAGCCTGATTATGCAATAGAAAAGAAGAACACATTTTCTGAGGAGAAATTAAAGCCCGCTGCAGAAATTTGCATAAGTAATGAGGAGCCAAATGTTAATCACCAAGAAAATGGGGAAATGTCTCCAGGGCATTTCAGAGGTCTTCACAGCAGCTCCTTCCATCACAGACCTGGAGGCCAGGGAGGAAAAAATGGCCTTAGGGCCTTGCTGCTTTGTGCAGTCTAGGGACACAGTGCCCTGCATCCTAGCTGTGGCTGAAAGGGACCAATGTACGGCTCAGGCCATTGCTTCAGAGGGTGCAAGCCCTAAGCCTTGACGGCTTACATGTGGTATTGGGCCTGTGGGTGCACAGAAGCTCAAGAATTGATGTTTGGGAACCTCCACCTAGATTTCAGAGGATGTATGGAGATACTTGGATGGCCAGGCAGAGGTGTGCTGCAGGAGTGGAGCCTCATGGAGAACCTCTGCTAGGGCAGTACGGAAGGGAAATGTGGGGTGCAAGCCCCTACACAGAGTCCCCACTGGGGCACTGCTTAGTGAAGCTGTGAGAAGAGGGCCACAATCTTCCAGACCCCAAAATGGTAGATTAACTGACAGCTTGCACTGTGCACCTGGAAAAGTTGCAGTCACTCAATACCAGCCCATAAAAGCGATGAGGAGTGGGTGTGTACCCTGCAAAGCCACAGAGGTGGAGCTGCCCAAGACCATGGGAATCCACCTCTTGCATCACTGTGACCTGAATGTGAAAGTCAAAGGAGATCATTTTGGAGCTTTGAGATTTGATTGTCCCACTGGCTTTTGGACTTGCATGGGGCCTATATGCCTTTTGTTTTGGCCAGTTTCTCCCATTTGGAATGGGAGTATTTACCCAGTGCCTGTACTCTCATTGTATCTAGGCAGTAACTAACTTGCTTTTGATTTTACATGGTTCATAGGCAGAAGGGACCTGTCTTGTCTCGGATGAGACTTTGGACTTTGAACTTTTGAGTTAATGCTGAAATGAGTTCAGACTTTGGGGAACTGTTGGGAAGGCATGATTGGTTTTGAAATGTGAGAATATGAGATTTGGAAGGGGCCAGAGGTAGAATGATATGGTTTGTTTGTGTCTCTACCCAAATCTCATTTGAATTGTAGCTCCCATAATTCCCACATGTTGTGGGAGGGACCTAGTGGGAGGTAATTGAATCATGGGGCCAGGTCTTTCAGTGCTGTTCTCATGATAGTGAATAAGTCTCATGAGATCTGGTGGTTTTATAAAGGGGAGTTCCCCTGCACATGCTCTCTTGCCTGTAAAGACATGTCTTTGTGCCTCCTTTGCCTACAGCCATGATTGTGAGGCCCCCCCGCTTATGTGGAACTGTGAGTCAGTTAAACCTCTTTACTTTATAAATTACCCAGTCTCAGGTATGTCTTTATTAGCAGCATGCGAACAGACTAATACAAGCTACTCCTTCAAGAAGCCCTGGTTTTTAGTGAGAAATGGTATTTCAAGGCCACAGTCTGGGCAATAGGCATGTTCATTGTTACTGTGTTGGTCATTGTTCATACCTCTTTTCAGTAGATAAAACTACACATACACACACGTTACATATTTATGTATGGGTGTGTGTGTGTGTATGTGTGTGTGTGTGTGTGTGTGTGTGTGTATGTATGTGTGTGTGTATATATATTCTAAGATAAAATACCTAATTGGTTCATAGTGTAACTTCCATTAAGTAGGATGTTAGCTGAGGATTTTTGTATATGCCCTTTATCTGGTTGAAGAAGTTTCTTTATATTCTTAGTCTGTTAAGTGTTTTTATAATGAAAAGTACAGATTTTGTTAGATGCTTTTTTTTGTCTATTGAGATGATCATGTGGTTTTTCATTTTATGGTGTATCACACATATTTCTTTTTGAATGTTAAACCAAGCTTGCATTCCAGGAATAAATCTCATGTAGTCATAGTATATAACTATTTTTATTTGTTTCTGGATTTGTTTTGCTAGTATTTTGTTGAGGATTTTTGTGTTCATAGTCATAAAATATATTGGTCTATAGTTTTCTTTTGTGATGATTTTGTCTGATTTTGGTTTAGGGTTAGTACTGGCCTCATAGATTTACTTGGAACATGTTCTCTCCTCTTCAGTTTTTCTAAAGAGTTTGTGAAGAATTGTATTAATTTATCTTTAAATGTTAGGTAGAATACACCAGTGAAGCAATACAGGTGGCTTCACTGGTGTATTCTACCTAACATTTAAAGAAGCAAGTTTTTTTTGTGTGTGTGTGAGTTGATTTTTTATTAGTAATTTATCTCTTGTTGTAGATCTGTTTTCATTTTGTATTTCTTTTTGAGTCATTTTCCATAATTTATATCCCTCTGAGGAATTCGTTCCTTTTATCTAAGTTGTCTAATTATTGGCATACAGTTGTTCAGTGTTTCTTGGTTTCTTTATAATCTTATTTATGTAAGGTTGGTAGTAATGCACTCTCTTTCACTTCTGATTTTAGTAATTTTAGTCTTCTCTTTTTTTCTTGGTTAGCCTAACTAAAAATCTGTCAATTTCATTGATTTTTTTTTTTTTTTTAAAGAACCAAAGAAGCCAGGTTATGTTGATTTTTTTTCTCCCTTTTTTAAAAAATGCCACTAATTTTATATTGCTAAATGCATTTCATTCTCATTTGTTTCATTCATTTCTTTTGTAATCTTTATTATTTTATTCTTTTTACTTGCTTTAGGTTTAATATACTCTTTTGAAGTGTTTTAAGGTGGAAGGCATTAGTATTATTTTTTGTTTTTGTTTTTTTTTCGATGGAATATCACTCTTTGCCCAGTCTGGAGCACAAT
The DNA here is from genome assembly GCF_001604975.1 of Cebus imitator. Lineage (NCBI taxonomy): Eukaryota > Metazoa > Chordata > Mammalia > Primates > Cebidae > Cebus > Cebus imitator. The sequence goes on along the minus strand of NW_016107319.1, from coordinate 16,110,248 downwards.
GGTGTTATGTTGGCTCACTGCAACCTCTGCCTCTTGGGTTCAAGCAATTCTCTTGCCTCAGCCTCCCAAGTAGTGGGATTACAGGCGCCCACCACCCCGCCTAGCTAATTTTTGCATTTTTAGTAGAGAAGGGGTTTCACTATGTTGGCCAGGCTGATCTTGAACTGACCTCAGGTGATCTGCCTGCCTCAGCCTCCGAAAGTGCTGGGATTACAGGTGTGAGCCACTGTGGCCAGCCTACGTCATTATTATTATTATTATTATTATTGAGATGGGAATTTGCCTTGTGTTGCCCAGGCTGACCTTGAACTCCTAGGCTGAAGCAGGCCTGCGTAGCTGGACCACAGGTGGGTGCCACCAGATGTGGCTTGGCGCCATCTCTTTATGCATGTTCAAAGGTTATATTGTTGATTTGATATCTTTCTTCTATTTTAAAGTAGACATTTACAGCTATAGAAATTCCCTATGAACACTGCTTTAGCTACCTCCCTCAGTGTATTTTCTATTTTTTCTTTCCTTTTCTTTTTTTTCTCTTTTTTTCTTTTTGTTACTCTGTCAGTCAGGCTGGAGTGCAGTGGTGCGATGATGACTCACTGCAGACTCCACCTCCCAGGCTCAGGTGATTCTCACAGGTGTCCTGAGATGCTGGTACTACAGACACGCACCACCACACCGGACTCATTTTTTAATTTTTTGTAGAGACAGGGTTTCACCATGTTTCTCAGGCTGTTCTCAAACTCCTGGGCTCAAGTGATGTGCCTGCCTCGGCCTCCCAAGTGCTGGGATTACAGGTATATGCCACTGTGCCTGGCCTAATTTCTTCGTTTCTTCTTTTATATAGGTTATTTAAGAGTGTGTTGTTTAATTTCCTTGTAATTGTTGAGTTTCCAAAATTTCTTTTTGTTATTGATTTCTAGTTTTATTCCCTTATGGGCAAATGATATACTTTGTATTATTTTTATTCTTTTAAATTTATTGAGATTTGCTTTATGGATGAGTAATATGATCTATCCAGGAGAATGAATGTTCTATAGATGTTCGTGAGGTTAGCTGGCTTATAGTGTTGTTCACTTCTTCTGTTTTTCATGTAGATCTTCTGCTGAGTTGTTTTACTATTAAAATGAGGATTATTTAACCTAATTTTAATTTAGCTAGCATATTATAGACTCTTCAGATAGAAATGATTATTTATGATCCAATTGAAGATAATTTATCAGGGTTATGTACACATTAGCACTCTAGCAGTGTGAACTTTGCTTATATAAAAACAACTGGGGAGGTAGTAGAAGAAGACAAGATGGGGGAAGGGGTTGATGGAGAGAGATGAGGAGTCAGAGAAGCAGATGAGGAAAGGAAGTGAAATAATTGTAAGTGAACAAGTGGCAGATGGACACATACACAGAAATATAAATGAATGCAGTAAGACTGGGAGGAAGTCAAGGCCCATGCTCCCGTCTGTGTTCCAGGAGGAAGACATTCAAGCATACATGGAGAGACAGATACTCAGAGAGTAAAGCACAGATACACATCATTTCAAGAGAGACACACTCAAAGAAGGGATATGCAGACACTAAGAACAAGAGAGAGATAGGTACAGAAATTCCCTCCATACCCCCCCTCCCCCGCCCTCAAACACATAGAGAAAGAGAGAGAGAGAGAAACAGAGACAGCGTTACAGTCAGGATGAGGCTCAGGCAGATATTGACAGACACAGGCAAAAAGGCCACTGGGAGGGAGAGAGAGAGAGACATGGACACACACACAAACACACAGAGAGACATCTCGATAGAACACTGAAAATTTGAGCAGGAGACCTAATAAATTTAAAAGACTGACTTAGGAGAACAGTTCATGAATGATGTAAACCTCATGAAACATGTCCTTTAGTAGTTTGATTTTAAAAGTTTTTTTTTAAATTGTTTAAAGTAGTATATGCTCATTTTAAAAAGTATGAAGTAAAAATGAAAGACTGACTCTCTGATCTCCCTCTCCTCAATCCACTTCTTTGAGGTAGCCATTGTAAATAGTTTATTATCTACCCTTCTAGGAGCACACGCCTTATATACATCCTACACATTTATATATATGTTATCAGCATCTGTCTCCATTTGTCTGTACCAGTCTCTCTCTCCAGACATATATACACATATACAACAGGTTATGTTATACATATCTGCTTTTTTTTCCTTTAACCATGTATCTTGAACATCTTTCCTTGTCCAGTCATATACATGAGTGGTTCTCAGTGAGACTAGTACTGCTCTTTGGAAGTGTTTAGGAAATTTGGTGAATATTTTTGGCCCTTAGAATGATTTGGAGTTGGTAGTGGACAACTAGTGTTCTGGACTAAGGCTGCTAAGGGCCTTGCAATGGAAGATACATTTGCAAACAGCGAAGTGTTATATTCTCTGTTCTCCTAAACTTATTAGACTTTAACTTCATTTTCCATATCTGTAGAAACTGTTTTTGAATACTTTTAACGTATGCTGAGTTTACTAGAAATATAAGTGAGCTTTAAAAGAAAGACAAATCACACTTTATTTGGAACTTTATGAAGAATTAAAAATGATGTCTAATTGGAATATCATAGTATTTGATTATCTAATACACACCTGAATCGCTGTACATTGTGTCTGTAATATACACTAATGTAGATTCTGTACATAGTTACCAGGATCTAACTACTTTATTATTTGGTTATTTACAAGGATTTATATATGGAAAAAACTACTGAAAAATATATTTTAATTATTTTTGTTTTTCTTTTACTTTGTTTACTTTGTAGATTTTTGTTGTTGTTTACGGGTAGGTCTTATTATCTGTTGTATTTCTTCAAATCTAAGATGTGCCAAGTTGTAAGATTTGTCATTATTTTTATGCAACATTAAGAAAAAAAACCCTGCAATTGTAATTTTAGGTGCCATTGATTATGGACACATTCTGATCTCTGATCTTTTTAAAGAATTGATAAGGCCAGGTGTGGTGGCGCCTTGGGAGGCTGAGGCAGGCGGATCACGGGTAAAGAGATCGAGACCATCCTGGCCAACATGGTGAAACCCTGTCTGTACTAAAAATACAAAAATTAACTGGGCGTGGTGTTCTTTGCCTGTAGTCCCAGCTACTTGGGAGGCTGAGGCAGGAGAATCGCTTAAACTGGGAGGTAGAGGTTGCAGTGAGCCGAAATCTCACCACTGCACTCCAGCCTGGCAACAGAGCGAGACACTGTCTCAAAAAAAAAGAATTGATAAAATGGAATATGTCACTTTTATTTCAGGTTAGCATAGGGACGTTACGAAGAATTTTTTGTAAAAAGATGATGTTGGGTCTAACATAGACTGTCAGTGGAGAACTGTGCATGAAAATAAAAAACTTCATTAAAAAATTGCTGTGTTATATACAGCTGTATATATGTGTGCCATAATTCAGCTAGTTCCTTCTTTTTTGGAGTGAATTGGAATTTTCTTGTTGTAAGAGATAGAATCGTACATCAAAGTAGCTTAAGTATAAAAGAGAATGATCAGCCTATGGCCATACCACCCTGAACGCGCCTGATCTTGTCTGATCTCGGAAGCTAAGCAGGATTGGGCCTGGTTAGTACTTGGATGGGAGACTACCTGGGTATACCGGGTGCTGTAGGCTTAAAAAAAAAAAAATAAATTAAATTAAAAAAAAAAAAAAAAGAGAATGATCAGTGTAGGACCAGGCTAAATCATTGAATGAAGCTGCAAGAACTAGGGAAACTCTGGAAACAGGGAGTTGATATCACTGTTACAGCTAGGCCTTCTCTATCCACATGGCAGGAAAGATGTCTGCTGGAAGGCTTCAATTTACATATTTCTCCTACTTTTGACCAAAAGGCCAAGAGCCCTTCTTTTCCACCTTATAAGTTAAAATCTCGGTAGTGATTCCGATTGGCCTGACTTAGCTCACATTCTCATTCTTGTGTTAATCACCGTGACCAGGAGAATGGGGAACTATGTATGCCAGGCCTGGCTTAAGTGACCTCTTAGTGGCCTGGGTGTGAGGTACTGAGACTTTCTTGCCAGAATTCCATAAATGGAAGAGGATGAAAGGAAGAGTAAATACAATACAGACAAAAACAACAGTGTCTATTATAGTGGATCTTTTGGTAATTTCCAGTTTATTTCCCTATTAATATAATCTCTGTTTTCACATCTGATAAATCTTCCTACATAAGGGTATTGGTATGAAATTATTGTAAAGATCTAAAAGTACATTTTTTTGGTGGAGAAAACTTAATATATATATCTTTCTTTCATATACCCTAAATTTTGCTGTTCTTCAAAGTAAGATTTGTAGTCTTCAAATTATGAACTATCAGATTTAACAATGTGTTTAAAAATACAGGTAGTTTGGGCACATTGAGGGAATCATGACATAAAATATTTGAGGTACTAAAGTAATAAGTAATATATGTGATGCTATAGTTTTAAATTGTTGTAAACACATAAACTCAAATTGATTTGAATATGAAATGCATGACATTTTGCTATCTCTTTCATATCCTGTGATGTTTGAGTCCAGGTAATATAAGTTCAATGGACTTTGACTGGTTGTCACATAGTGAGAGATTTCTGATTTTTGAAATATGTCACTGCTATAAATCACTAGTTTGCTAGATTGAACCAGCAAGCTATTAAAGAACATGACAGTATTTACTGTAGATAAATGCAAATTTAAAAAGGTTCTGTGTATGAAGGTTTAGATGATTTATTAGCCTTCAGTGCACACATGAATCTGAAGTTATGTAATGGATTTAGAAAATTTCATTTCCTGTTTGAAGGTTCAAATTTGCATATTTATTCTATAATGTAAGTATTAGATGTGAGTCTGTAGGATATATAGTTAATTTCGGTGTGATATCAATATATGCTTTATCTTTTTTGTATAGTACATGGCAAATGTTTTTTAAGGTGTAAGGCAAGTAATTAAATATACTTTTTCTTTTGGCTGGAGTAGGGAGGGAGGGATAAGTAGAGAAGCTGAGATTATGTATGTCTGTAGGTGGCTTCAGAATTTGTGCTTATGAGAGTTTCTTTGCCTTTTAATTTGGCTCTCATTTTTCTACCAATTGAAGATTAATTAGGTTAATATAATTTTCTTTTTAATGGGAAATAATTGGTGGAACAATTAATTCTATGACAATTTTTACCTCACATAGAATTTCTTCTTTTTAAAAATTAGGTCTTTTATTTTGAGAGAATTGCTGATTCACATGCAGTTGAAGAAATAATGCAGAGAAATCCTTTGTACTCTTTATCCAGTTTCCCCCAATGGGAAAATCTTGCAAAACTAGAACAATATTGACATTGATATAATCAAGGTACAGAAAGATTCCTCCTGTTGCCCTGTTACAGCTATATTCACTTTCCTGTACTCCATCTTAACTCCTGGCAACCACCAATCTATTCTCAATTTCTATATTTCTGTCAGTTGAAGAATCTCCAGAGGACTGTACCAACTTAAGAAAAAAATCACTCTCTTCTCTGGAGATTCTTCTAGATTGTTGTGTGTGTCCATAGTTGGTTCCTTTTTATTGTTGAATAGTATTTTATGGTATGGATGTACTACAGTTTGTTTAACCATTTAGCTGTTGAAGGACATCTGGGTGATTTCTACTTTTTGGCTATTACTAACAAAACTACTGTAAATATTTGTGTACAGGTTTTTGTGTGAACATAAGTTTTTATTTCTTCGAGAAAAATGCCAGGAGTGCACTTGCTAGATGGAATAGTAGTTTCATGTTTAGAGTTTTTCCTTCTTTTTTTTTTAAGATATTACCAAACTCTTTTTCACAGTGGCTGTGTCATTTTACATTCCCACCAACAACATAAGAATGATCTGGTTTCTCCACATCCTCACCAGTATTTGGTGTTGTCATTATTTTTTTAGTCGTTCTGATTGATATGTGGTGATAGCCACTGTGGTTTTAATTTGCATTTCTCTTATGCCTAATGATGTTAGACTTTTTTTTTTTTTTTCATGTGCTTATTTGTATTCTCTGTCTTCTTTGGTGAAATGTTAGTTCTTCTGCACATTTTCTAATTGGGTATTTGGTTACTCTTGACTTTTGAGAGACCTTATATTTTTAAGATATTATTCCTTTTTTTTTTTTTTTTTAAAGATATTATTCCTTTGTCAGATATGTAGTTTGCAGATATTTCCTCCTAGTTTATAGCTTGCCATTTCATCTCCTAGAAAGGTTTTTTGGTGAGCAGAATTTTTAATCTTGATAAAGCCTAATTTATCAGTTTTCCCGGTATGGATCTTGCTTTTATATCAAGTCTAAAAACGTCTTGCTTGTCCGTAAATTCTGAAGATTTTCTTATGTTTTTAAAAAGTTTTATATTTTACTTTTAAATCTGTGATGAATATTGAGTTGGTTTTTGTGTTTTTTTATAAGGTGTGATACTTAGGTAAAGAAAAGTTCATTTGTTATTGTTCCAGTACCATTTATTGTAAAGACTGTTAATCCTCCATTGAATTGCTTCTTGTACCTTTGTCGAAACTGTTCGGCATATTTGTGTGGGTCTAGTTCTGGGTTCTCTATTCTGTCTCATTGATTTATGTGTCTGCCCCTCCACCAGTTCCTTACAGTGTTGATTGCTGTAGCTACATAATAAGTTTTGAAATTGGGTAGATGGATTTTTCCTGCTTTATCTTTCTCTTTCAAGATTGTTTTTTGTTATTCTAGTTCCTTCGCTTTTTCATATAAATCTTAGAATAATCTTTTCTATATCTGCAAAAGTTTTGCTGGGATTTAGATGGGAATTATGTTAGATCTGTATATCAATTTGAGAGGAATTGACAGCTATGTTATGAATGCAGTGTACCTCTTCATTTATTTAGATCTTCTTTGATTTCTTTCATCATCATATTATTGTTTTCAGCATTCAAGTCCTGTATATATTTTGTTAGATTTACATTTAAGTACTTCATATTTTTGAGCGATTACAGGTGGTATTGTATTTTAAATGTCATTGTCCCCATGTTTCTTGGTAGTATGTAGAAGTATAATTGATTTTTTAACGTTTCCTGTTACCTTGCTGAACTCATTATTTCTAGGAGGTTTCTGTTTTTGAAAATGCCTTTGGATTTTCTATGTAGATAGTCATATTATCTGTAAATAGGGACGGTTTAATTTCTTCCTTTCTCATCTGCGTACCTTTTATTTCTTCTTGCTGAATTGCCCTGGCCGGAACTTTCAGCACTAATTTGAATAAAAGTAGTAGGATGTTCCTGATCTTTAGGGGAGAAAGGATTCTGTCTTTTATCATTAGGTTATCATTATGTTACTCGTAAGTTTTATGCAAATGCTGTTATCAAGATGAGGAATTTTTTTTCCCATTTTTCTCAGTTCTTATCCTCAATGTTATTGAATTTTTGTCAAATACTTTTTCTGCATCAGTTGATATGATTGTATGATTTTCCTACCTTAGCCTATTATTTTGGTGGATTACATTAATTGATATTGAAACAGTGTTGTATCCCTGGAATAAAATCTAGTTGACCATGGTGTAAAATTCTTATTTATTGCTGAATTCTACTTGCTAATTTTTTGTTAAGACTTTTGGTGTCTATATTTGTGAGGGATATTGGTATATAGGTGGGGTTTTTTTTTTTTTTGTACTCTCTTGGTCTGGTTTTAGTATAACAGTAGCTTCATAAAATGGATTGAGAAGTTTAAAATTTGCATTCTTTTTTAAACATTTAGAAGAATTCTCCAGAGCAACCATGTGAACTTTGAAATTTCTTTTTTGAATTTTAAAATTATGAACTTAATTCCTTAATAATTATAGGATTATTCAAATTATTTCATATTGGGCAAGTAGTGGTAGTTTCCAGCTTTTGAGGAATTTGATTATTTCCCCTAAGTTGTCACATTATATGTTTAGAGTTGTTTGCAGTATTCCCTATTTTTTGTTTGTTTGTTTGTTTTTGTTTTTTGTCTGCCTCTAAGGCCTGTAGTGATATTCCATGTTTTCGCCCTTATACTGGTAATTTGTGTCTTATTTCTTGCTTCTTTGCCAGTCTTGCTAAGGTTGATCAATTCTATTGATCTTTTCAAAGAACTAGCTCTTTATTTTATTGATTATTGTTTTCCTACTTTTCTACTTCATTGACTTCTGCTTTTGTCTTTATTATTTCCTTCTTTCTGCTTGTTTTGGGCTTATTTTGCTTTTCTACTAGGTTCTTTAAAATGGAAACTTAAATTGTTGATTTGAGACTTCTAGTTTTAGTGCTACAAATTTCCCTCTCTGGTATAACCCACAAATTTTAATATGTTGTATTTTTATTTTGATTCAGTTCATGGAATTTAAAAAATTTCTTTGAGACTTCCTGTTTTCACCCATCAGTTATTTAATAGTATAATAGTTTCCAAGTGTTTGAACATTTTTCTGTGGTGTTTATCTTTTTGTTATTGATTTCTAGTTTGATTTCCTTGTGGTCAGAGAACCCACTCCATATGCTTTCAATACCTTTAAATTTATTGAGCTTGTATTATGTCCTTGAACATAATCTCTAGTCCATGGGCACTTGTAAACAATATGTATTCTGCTGTAATTGGATGGAGTCTTATATAAATATCAATTAGTTCCTCTTTGTGATAGTGTTGTTGAGTTCTTTTAATCCTTTTTGATTTTCTGTTTATTTCTACCAATTATTGAGGAAGGCACAGTTACTTTTATAAGATACAATGAGTAGCTTTCATAGTAGTGTTTATTTCATAATGAATAATTATTATAGCATTTTATTCTTATAATCAGAAATATACCTTAATTCCTCACTTTTACCATGTAAAGCACATAACGAGATTTTTCCTCAAAAATTTGTATTTGAAAGTGAATATTCAGATATTAAATTCAAATGACTTGCCTTATCTATATTACTGACATTGTCATACAGATTATATATAATGTTAATATTCTTGATAATACAATTATTTATCACCTGCACTTTAGGAATGTCAAAAGCAATGCATAAGTGGGCACTTAGCTGAACATATTTTGGCCACTACCTAGGCTGAAACTGCAGTTTCATAATCTCTGATTTAAATATAATTTTATCTTTTAAGGAAATGTGGTCATACTGTAAATACTGTCTGCACCTTTAAAAAATATACTATTGTGTCTTGAACATTGTGGCATGTCAGCATGTATTGATATATATTCTTTTTAAAGGCTGTATGATATTCCATTACATGGCCATCTTATGGTTATAAAAATCTCTCTATTGCTGGATATTTAGTCTGTGTCTAATGTTTCAGTTTCACAAATAGCGCTACAATAGATATCTTTATATCTTATTTTCTATATGTAATTTTATAGATGATATTTATATAGGTACTTGAATTGATTCTGCCTTTTTTCCCTTGAACTCTAAATGCCTCCCACCTTGCAGAGTGACTTGGATGTTTGAGATGGAACAAAAGAACTTACCAGTTGTATTAGTCCATTTTCATACTGCTATGAAGAAATACCTGAGACAGGGTAATTTATAAAGAAAACAAGGTTTAATGGACTCACAGTCATGGTGGAAGGCGAAGGAGGAACAAAGGCGCATCTTACATGTGGCAGGCAAGAGAGCGAGTGCAGGGGAACTGCCCTTTATAAAACCATCAGATCTCATGAGACTTATTCACTATCATGAGAACCCCCTGCTCCTGTGATTCAGTTACTTCTCACTGGGTCCTTCCCACAACATGTGGGGATTATGGGAGCTACAATTCAGGATGAGATTTGGGTGGACACACAAATAAACCATATCCCCAGTATTCACATTTATAAAGTATAACTTCATGCCAAAGTACAAACTGTTAGCCACTCTTACATGGAATTTTTTTCACTGCTTTTTCTCTTCCTAATATATAGGTATAGAGTATGATCTTAAAGCCTGGCTATATGTTTTTGTTTCATTTTTCTCATTGCCAAAACTGTCTTCTTGCCACATGAACTGTTCCTTTTTTTTTCATTGATACTTTCTTTTCAGTTTTGTCTGATAGACTCTGAGGAATTGGTGTTGGGTAAGCTGCCTGCAGTAACTGTCACAAGTAATTAAATACAAGTATTATGCAGTGTCGAAACTCACTTGTATTTCATGTTCCTCATCTATTAAGTGGGAGTAATACAGGAGTTTTATAAGAGGTAATCAAATATGATAATCCATGTAAAGTACTTATGTAAAAAGCTATGCTCTTAGCATAGTGCATAGCTTGCAGCAATCATTTATTCTGTACATTTTTATTATAATATTTGAATTAAAAAATATATAATACATGGCTGAGCATGGTGGCTAATGCCTATAATCCCAGCACTTTGGGAGGCCGAGGCGGGTGGATCACGAGGTCAAGAGATCGAGACCATCCTGGTCAACATGGTGAAACCCCGTCTTTACTAAAAATACAATAATTAGCTGGGCATGGTGGCGCGCACCTGTAGTCCCAGCTACTCGGGAGGCTGAGGCAGGAGAATTGCTTGAACCCAGGAGGCGGAGGTTGCGGTGAGCCGAGATCGCGCCATTGCACTCCAGCCTGGGTAACAAGAGTGAAACTCTGTCTCAAAAAAAAAAAAAAAAATAGTATAACAAACTTTTCCCTGACTACTAATTTGTAACTGTACTAGTTATGTATTGCTGTGTTACAAATTACCCCAAAACCTAACAGTGTAAAATAATGATGAACATTTATTAGCTCAGTTTCTCTGGTTCAGGAATTTGGGAGTAGGTTGGCTAGATAGTTTTGGCTCAGGGTCTGTCATGAGGTTGCTTGCATTCAAAATGTTGGCTGGAGCTATAGTCATCTAAAGACTTAATTGGGGTTAGAGGACTTGCTTCCAGAGTTACTTACATGACTGGCGGGTTGGTGCTGGGTGCTGGCTGGTAGACTCTTCCTCTCTAACTGAGCCTCTCACAGAACTGTTTGAATATCCTCATTTGTGGTGCCTGATTTTCCTTAGAATGAATGATGTAGAGGGAGGCCTGAAGCTCTAATGACCTAACTCCGTAAGTCACACATTACTTCTGCTGGCACACAGACCAGCTGTGATTTACGGTGAGAGGATATCTGTCTTGCTTCACTTTTGGACTGACTGGTTCAGGAAGTAATGAGAGGTTAGTGTGATTTTGATTGCTCATATTTTCTTTTTTCCTAAAGTAATCTTCATTGACGATGTCTTTTTTTGTTTACTTATTAACTTTAATAAGTCATAAAAGGAAGGAAATCTGTGAAAAAACAAACAGGTTGCCTTAAACTACTTACCTAAAAACCTTTTGAAGGGCCTACTAAATGTTTGCTTAAAACATAGTTAATTCTATGATATTTATTCATCCAGCTGCCTATCTAGCCCTTTAAACACTTTTATTTTTAAGGATTTAGGAGTCTGAGTGAAGCTTATCAGAATAAGCTTCAAGAACATAAATACATTACATCATCAAATGTTTCTCAAAAAAGCTGAAAAATGCTATTTATGCAAAAATCTCTTGTTTGAAGAAACAGCAATCTGGGAGGCTGAGACAGGAGGATTGCTTGGGCACAGATGCTCGATTCTAGCCTGGCCAACATAGTCAGACCCTATCTCTAAATCAAATAAAAAGGAAAGAGGTTCCATTGTGAAATAACTTTTGGGAAGTCCATATTGGTTATATATCTTCCTTTCAAGATGTCTACTGCACAGTTACATATTAAAGCTCTGGCAATTCTATCATATAAACATCTCTTTAGCATTGTGTATTTCATTATTTCTTAGACTTATTTGATCATGGTGCCTTTTTTCCTAACACTTTTGTAGACATACCATTATTCTGTGAAAATTTTTAGCTCTTATGAAGGGTATGATAAACAATGAGAGGAGATTTCTAACTCTTATGAAGGGTATAATGAAATGAGAGGAGATTTAGACTATTTTGTAGTATATTTGGGGATTTAAATAAATATAAAGATGATACCTCTAATTCACTATCAGTAACATATATTTTGACTAATTCTTTTTATAGATAGTAAAGTTCACAAATTTTTCAAATACTTTTTTTTAGATCACTATTTAAGGAAACAAAAAAAAATCTAACTTAAATATTAGGTTGTTAGTGAAGCTGTAAGGAAACATTAGACAATGAGTCAGATAGTCTGATTTTTAGTCTTGTCTGTGAATGGACACTTTTGGTTTTTTTGTTCCTCTATTAGCTAGATGTGATAATTGACTAATCTTTATGACTTACAGGGTTATTGTAAGGATTAGTTATAATAGAAATAGAAATTTTATATGATTGTGAGTTTGTTGATAATGTTATTGAAACTACTAGAGCTTCTGTGCTTTCTAAGAAATAGTGAAAGACCCAGAAGATAGTAAGTAGAAGAATAAAAACTTCAAAGGGAATATTTTAAGTTCAGAATATTAAATGACTATATCGTATTGGTAATATATGTATCATTGTAGTTTACTGTAGACTGGAGAGGTCAAAATGGTTCTCAGGGAGATATTTCTTGAGTTGAGGCTTAAGAAAATGTTAAGTTATGGTTATTTAAAGGAAGCATGAAAGAGGGAAGACAATTGTAGAGAATACCAAATTTAACTTAATTTTCTGAAATGAGAAACTTGTAATATGAGACTAAATGTTCTGTGATTCCTGGGACACGAACATAGTTTTTTACAATTATGGTCTTAGAGAAGGGGCAACGGAAAACCAGAGTGAGCTGAAATTTTGTCTACCCACCCCATATTGTTATATTGCATAAAAACATTTTAGAATTCAAATTGGGTCCTGAAACATCAGATTTGATTTCCAGTGCCTAATAGTTAGGAAATATTTTGGACTCATATTTGTATGAAGGTCTTTGTGTGGGATATGTTGAAAATTTATAAACTTGCTATTTTTCTTTTATATATTATATCTAGCTCATAATTGTCTTTATCTGTGAGAAAAACACTTTACTATCTTTACCTAGAGAGATTTAAAATCCCAGTAGAGACAAATATTACTAATAATTTTTTTTTTTTTTTTTTTTTTTTATTTTATTTTTTTTTTTTTTTTTTTTTTTTTGAGATGGAGTCTTGCCCAGGCTGGATTGCAGTGGCTCGATCTGTACTCACTGCAACCTCTGCCTCCCAGGCTCAAGCGATTCTCATATCTCAGCCTCATGAGTAGCTGGGATTACAGGCGCCCGCCACCAGGTCCGGCTAATTTTTGTATTTTTAGTAGCGACCGGTTTCCTGATGTTGGCCAAGCTGGTCTCGAATTCCTGACTTTGGGTGATTGACCTGCCTCGGCCTCCCAAAGTTCTGGGATTACAGGCATGAGTCACTGCACTCGGCCACTGTATAAGAAATTTTTGTTCTGAAAGTAAACAAAAAAAAGTATTAAAAAAAATTGGTATTTAAAAAAAAAAGTCTGGATTGTATTACCATAATACCTGTAGTGTTAAATTTTGTGTAAGAATTACTTGGCAGCTGGGTGCAGTGAAACATTTCATAATAAAAAATATTTTTTAAGTCGTTCCATGCTGAAGACATCCCTAGGGTAGGTTGCAGAATACACAATTCAACCTAGAGAGGCACAGGCTGCATGAGAGTCTCTCAGATAAAGCCTCACTGAAAATAAACTCATAATCAAAAATTTAAAAACACATTAGAAAACAATACAGCATGAGGAGTCAGTGGATACATTGATAGCAAGATTAAGTCTTTAAGACTTTCAAACAATAAAATTTAGAAAATTATAATAAATTATTATATAGAAAGTCGAAAAGGCATCAAAGAAAGAAAACAAAAAAGACACTTAAGGTTACGTAGGAAAGAGAGGAGATTACCAAGCAGATTTGAAAAACTACAACAAATTGAATTTATTTTAAATAAAAAGACATAGAAATTAAAAACTCAACAGATTGAAAAGTAGATTAGAAAGAATAGAATGAAGAATGTGGGAACCAAAACACTGAGGAAATTTCCAAAAGATAGCAGAGAGAGGCAAGGAGATAGCAAACACAAAAGAGGTTGTATTTCAAAAAGATACGTGTAAAATATATAAAAGTACCTAAAAACTATTAAAAAGTACTTTAAAAAGATATGTGTAAAATATATCAAAGTACTTAAAAATTATTAAAATGTATCTGCATATACCCAATACCAGGTTAACAATAGAACAATATTTTTACTTGGAATCTCCTAACAATTATCTTTATTCTAACTTGAGAAAAGGTCTTGCCCTGTCACCCAGATTGGAGTGCTGTGGCATGATCATAGCTCATTGCAGCTTTGAACTCTTGGGCTCAGGCAGTCCTCTTGCATCAGCCCCCCTGAGTAGCTTGAACTATTGACATGTGCCACCTGCCAGGCTATTTTTTTTTTTTTAAGAGACCAGATCTCACTGTGTTGTCCAGCCTAGTCTTGAACTCCTGGGCTCAAGCAGTCCTCCTGCTTTGGTCTCCCAAAGTACTGAGCACCATGCCCAGCCCTTATGCTAACTTTGATGTGAGTTATTCCTTTGCTTTTTTTTTTTTTTTTTTAAGTTTATTGTCTATGTGTATATTCCTCAGCAATATATTGTTCTTTTTGAAAAAGTGAGTACCAATCACAAACCTATTTTTTTGACGTTGAAGTTTTTATTTTTATGAATTTAGGGATATAAGCTCAATGTGTTACCTTGATATATTGAGTCGTGGTGAAGTCTGGGCTTTTAGTGTACCCATCACCTGAATAGTGCACATTGTACCCAATAGGTGATATTTCAACCCTCACCTTCTTTCCATTATTTGGAGTCTCCAGTGTCTATTATTTTACTCTGTATGTCTGCGTGTGTCCATTCCACAAACCAATTTCTTTAAAGAAAGTGCATTGTTTTAGGAGAGTCTGGGTGAAGATAAGCTGAACAGAGTCTCTGGGTCATGGTCTGGGTTTTCTAAGAGTTCTTGAGAATGTTTACTGGGGAATTTAGTGGGTAACATCAGAAATAAACCCTGGGAGATACTGGGATGTATTAGTTTGTTAGGGCTCTGTAATAAAGTACCAGAAATTAGGTTGCTGAAACAATGGAAATTTACCACCTTACAGTTCTATAGGCTAGAAGTCTAAGATAAGTGAGTTGTCAGGGTTGGTTCTGAGAATTGTGAGAGAGAATCTGTTTCATGTTTCTTTCCTGACTTCTGGTGGTTGGCTAAAAATCTTTGGCATTCTTTGGCTTATAGAAGTATCACTGTGATGTCTATCTTCATTTTCACATGGTATTTTCTCTGTGTACATGTGTCTGAGCACAAATTTTCCCTCTTTGTAAGGGTAACAGTCATATTGGATTAAGGCCCACCTTAATGACCTCATCTTAATTACATCTGTAACAATCCTATTTCCAAATAAGATCACATTTTGAAGCTCTGGAGGTTAAGAATTGAACATATGTCCTCTTGGGGGACACAATTCAACCCATAACAGGGGGTGTCTGAGAAAGTATCATAGTGGCACAGTGGTGTAGAGCATATATGAAGTTATCCAGTAAGAATATAGTCAGGGAGGCCAGGCATGGTGGCTCAAGTCTGTAGCACTTTGGAAGGCCGAGGCAGGTGGATCACAAGGTCAGGTGTTTGAGACCAGCCTGGCCAATATGGTGACACCCGTCTCTACTAAACCTACAAAAATTAGCTGGGCATAGTGGTGTGCGCCTGTAGTTCCAGCCACTTGGGAGGCTGAGGTGGAAGAATCGCTTGAAACTGGGAGGTGGAGGTTGCAATGAGCCAGGATTGCACCATTGCACTCCAGCCTGGTGACAGAGCAAGACCTCCATCTCAAAAAAA
>NW_016107319.1:16093421-16094400 GCF_001604975.1 Cebus imitator | reverse complement strand
TTACCAGGACACATAATCAACCATGAAAAGTAGGTCAAAAAAGACATTTTTGGTGAACTAACACCTGCCATGGTATAAGAGTGAGGAACAAGGATATGTCATTTGACATATAGATAATATGTATTTTTTGATTTCTGAGAAAATGCAGTGAATAGTATTTATGTTAGTCAGAATATAGGCTTTTAGCTGATAGAGGGGCCTAAAATAACAGTGGTTTCTGCAAAACAGAAATGTGTTTGTCCTTCAGGTGAAAGTCTAAGTAGCGGGCTGGTGTGGCAGTTCTGTGATTGTCAGGATCCATAGATCTATTTGTTCTTTTATCTTCAACTAAGACTTATACCTTTGATTCCAAGATGGCTACTTGAGCTCTTGCCGCTATTCTGCATCTTAAGCAATAGGAAGCAGCGTAGTTGGAAAAAGGGGTCAGGTTTCTTTCTTTAAAAAGTAGTACCTAGAGGTTGTACATATTTCCGCCTTTTGGTGAGAACTTGGTCACATGGCTGATCAGGAATGCTTTCCACTCAAGAAAAGTTGGCGAGTGAGATCTTTTTCCTGGGCTCTGTGTGCCAAACTAGAAACTCTTTATTATTATGGAAGGAGGAAGTATAACCTGGGAGTCAGTGCAGTATGTGCCGTAGCACTGTAATTTTCCCTCAGCTTCTCCTTGTTGGTAAGTTTCCATTGGCTGTAAATATACACAAGGTCACATTCACTTAGGAAAGGATTCCTGGGGAAAAATTAGATATCTTGAGATTGGCACTTTTAAAACCTGAATATTTTTCTGAAGGATGCAGTTAAATAAAAGAAGCTTACTCTTAGTTAATTTTATAAATAATTAGGTTCAAGAGGAAAAAGCAATTTTTGACATTTTTAGACAGATGTTAACTACATCTGTCATAGATAGGTCACAAGAAACAGCAAGTATCTAGTTAGGGTCAGAAGCTATGATTACATCCTGTCCTTTTTTTTTTTTTTTTTT
>NW_016107319.1:16090155-16093155 GCF_001604975.1 Cebus imitator | reverse complement strand
GATCTCTTGACCTCGTGATCCACCCGCCTCGGCCTCCCAAAGTGCTGGGATTACAGGCTTGAGCCACCGCGCCCGGCCATTTTTTTTTTTTTAAGCTATACCATATTTCTGCCCCATCTTTAAGGAAAAATTTAGCAAGTTTCCAGCGAGTGGTCCAGGGAAAACACAGCTTTACTTTGAAGTATCTGAATTTTCCAAGTCACACAATATTCAAGTTTTATTAATCTTTTGAGGAGAAGATAATTAGTTTTGATCTCATAGAGATCAAATTACTTGTATATTTGAGCTCTTGGTTTTCCAAATATACAAGTAATTTAGATTAGTGACTAATGTCCACTTACAGTGTTTTGTTAGTATAATTATTGAGAAGAAAAATAATCATCATGCCCAATTAAAGTCCTCATATAAAACTTATAAAGGTTTATTTGAATTCTTTGAGTAAGTTCCTTTAAAATTTCTGCAATCTTATACATTAAAGTATAACCTATAGAAAGCATGTTATGCCACTCTGAAGCCTGCTATAAAAATTGTTTATGAAGTTCAGGCCAAGACTAAAATATGTTGAAATGGAGAGTTTTGAAAAATGTTCTATATAGCAAAGGAGATCAAATCATGCTAAAATGTAGAAAAAGACTATACATCAGTTTCCATGCTACATTATTCAAAAAAATACAACCATAAAAAAGGTAATAAGATTACATTTTCACATTTCATGGCTAGTAAAGTGCATTAGGCTGCTCAGATATTCATAACTTACTGTGACATTTGGGAAGATTACATTTTGTAGTGCAGAGCCATTACTACAGCTCAGATAATAACTAGCCAATGCCTGTACCTGGATTATGATCCCTGTCATTGAAAACAAATTTGTGTTTTGAAGGTTGATCAGCTTCAAATAACTATTAGAAAGGGTTAACATGACATAGTGTAGACCCTATGCATGTTTTTTAGGTATAATAGCTATGCATACATATAGTACATCAAATATGCCACACATGTGTATGTACAAATTTCTGCCATCAATTTTCTCCTTGACAGGCATATTTTATAGTATTTAAAGCAATGGAGGAATATTTAAAACACCTGTCTGGGTGTTGCCCTCACAGTATAAACTCAATTTAAAAGCTGTTGAAATATTTGAGTCTTTTTTGGAAATTACTTAAAAAAAAATCTATAGCTTCTTGAAATGTTGGTTACTTATAGCAATGATTGATGTGAGTAATATTAAGGTGAAGGTAAGGTCTCTTAAGTTAGTTGTAATGAGGTTTTTGACCAATTTAGATCTGCATGGAGGATATATAATTGTTAGAAGAAAATTTTACACTGTGAAAACTCTCTTCAGACATTATCTTCCTGGCAGTAAATTGTTTCAAATGTATTCGTTGGTTTTGCTTATATTAAATGATGTACAATTGTACGGGGGTGTCTAAGGGTTACCTTATTGTATTCAGCGGACAAGGTTTAGTTTCTGTCTTCTAGAAAATACTGTTGAAGGGTTTGTTGTCTTTATTACTATTGTATCTAGATGATTTTCTTAAAATATTTTCTCTTTGAGCTTTCCTTTTACCCAAAAGTTATTTTGAGATTAAAATCATTATATATAGTATTATGGAATTATTAGTTTCATATGGCCTTAGAGATTTTTGTTTTTTTTCTGCAACAGTTCTGAATCATTGCAATTCTTTTCCACAAGAAGTTTTTCTTCTGTCTAAAGAGTCTGTCACTCCTTAATTTTACATTCTCCTATGTGGATTCTCTCAAATTATCTTTCAGAGAATGCTGGTGTTCTTATACCTGGACCAGACCTTTCTACTGCTAAAATTGATTAAAAATTATCTTTATCAAATTTACAGGTTGAAGTTCATGGAATTAATTTTCTCAATTTTGAATCTTACCTGTTAATTTTTCTTAATCATTGGCATCTGCTGCTGATTGTTATTACCCAAAATTAAATTTTTTAATTTAATAAAAGATTGTCTTAACAGAATTATATGTTTAGTTAGTATTACCATATTGCTTCCTGGAAATATTTCAACAGGAGTGTATGAAAGTGTCTGTTTAATTTTGTTCTCACCTACTTTGAGTATTACTTTCAAACAAAGCTAAATTTATTTAGTAAATTTTTTTTCATGTATCATTTGGATTTTTTAATGAATTGACTGCTTATGTCTTCCTAAAACTTTTTTTCACATTGAAAATACTTTATTTCTACAGCTTAATGATTTTTGTACTCTTTAAGAATTTCTTGTATTTTGTGGCTTCTAATTTAACTTTTGATATTTTAAGTTACCTGGAATTTATTTTGGCATATGTTATAAGATAAGGATTGTCTTAATTTTTTAAAATGAAAATTTCGTAGCACCATTTAATGCTTGTGATGACACTAATCCTATATTCAATTTATTTGTTCCAATCTCTTAATTAGGTTATTTTCTCTCTAGTACCATACAGTTTTAATAATTACTTTATACTATTTGTTTAATGATTCCAGCATTCTTTTTTCATAGAATTTCCCTTCACATTTTTCATATATTTAATTCCCAGATAGAAATTAGAATCACTATTAAGTTTCAGAAAAAAAATCATATTGGGATTTTAATGGTAGTGTGCTGAATTTATAGATTAATTTGTGAAAAGTTAACAACTGGAACAGATTTAATATTCCTATCCAGAAACAGGTCTGTTCATTTATCAAAAGTAGAAAAAAAAATTTTTGCTTTTAAGTCTTATGTATGTTTTATTTCACTCCTAGTTACTTTATACTTGTACCTAAGTGTAAAGTATCAGAAATGTTGTTTTAAACTCTACTGTATTTTCTATTAGATATTACAGGTATTTAGGAAAACTTAGCAATGTTACATATTTTGTATTGATACAAAATGACATTTTGAGCTGAAGTTACTACTTGGTGTCATTCTTATATATTTTCATGGAGAAAGAGATTTCCAATTTGGAAACCAGAAGTCTACTATTTTCTTTTCTTTCTTTGTTTTTCTTTTT
>NW_016107319.1:16083287-16090135 GCF_001604975.1 Cebus imitator | reverse complement strand
TTTGTCATCTAGGCTGGAGTGGAATGGTGCAATCACGGCTCACTGCAACCTCTACCTCCTGGGTTCAAGCGATTCTCCTGCCTCAGCCTCCTGAGTAGCTGGGACTACAAGCGTGAACCACAGTCATGTGCCACCACGCCTGACTAATTTTTGTATTTTTAATGGAAGTGGTGTTTCACCATGTTGGCCAGGCTGGTCTCGAACCACTGACCTCAGGTGATCCACCCACCTTGGCCTCCCAGAGTGCTAGGATTACAGGCATGAGCCAGTGCACCCAGCCATTTTGTAAATAAGCAATTAAAAAAAATTTCTGTAGAACTTAAGACTCAGTTTTGATTCCTGCAAATTAGGGTAGACTATTTCTGTCTTACTGATCACTGTTCTTCTATTTCCTCAGGGCCTGGCATACTGTAGGCATTCAGTAAAAGTATGTTGAATGAGTTTATACATTTTTTATATAGTGGAGGCTTGTATTTTGTGATTGTTTTCTGTAGATGTGTTGTATCTGTCATTTTTTACTAAAGCATGGTCTATTAAGGCCTATATCTAGCCAGTGTGCCTCAGTATGTAAGTATGAGATGTTCACAGCTTGAGCTCATCTTGATAGGTTTCATATGTGTTCTGATTGCTTGGTGCCTGCACTGTGCCAGTTGTTAAATGTTTGAATAATGCCTCTCCAGTGTCATTATTATATCATGCAGAATTGTTTTTGACTCAGTGAGTAATTTGTCAGAAATAGGTTACCTGAGAAATTCCAAACTTTTGTATCCATACTGTTTGTATTTATGATTATTTCATAAGCTCTACAGCTCACATCAGTGGTGTTTTGTGCATTTGCTTTTTTTTTTTTTTTTTTTTTTTTTTTTTTTTTTTTTTTTTTTTTTTTTCAGACAGGGTCTTGCTCTGTCACCCAGGCTGGAGTGTAGTGACACAATCTTGGGTTGCTGCAACCTCTGCCTCTCAGACTCAAGCCATCCTCCCACCTCAGCCTCCAAGCAGCTGGGCCTACAGCCACATGCCACCACACCCAGCTAATTTTTTATTTTTGGTAGAGATGGGGTCTTGCCATGTTGGTTTAAGACCCCAGGCTGGTCTTGAACTCTCTGAGCGAAACTGATCTGCTCTCTCAGATTCTCAGAGTGCTGGGATGTGTCACCATGCCTGGCTGCATTTGCCTCTTTTTAAATTGTTTATTAAAATAAGTAATATATGTTCATATCACAAAATTCAAATTGTTCAAAAATGGATGTACTAAAATATTTTTCTTTGCCTTCTATGCAATACAACTTTTCTTTTACAGAGGCAATCAATAGTTAGTTTATTCTTAGACATATTTAGCACATACATAGGTCTATGTGTAAATGTTTTACACCCAAATTGTAGCCTGCTGTTCACACTTCTCTCCACCTTGATTTTCTCAAAGTATCTTAGAGATCTTTTCATATCACATAGAGTGGCCTCATTATTTTCAGTTTGTACATCATATTCCATTGTATAGTTAGATACAACTGTATTAACTTTTATCTTGTAATTTTAAAAAATTCAATACAGTGAAGGTCTTGTATCTAACATCGTTATCTAAATGTATCTATAATATAAATTTCTAGTTGTTTGATTGCTGTTTCAAAAATAAAAAAATTTGATAGATATCACCAAACTGCTGTTTATTGTTTTTCTTTTTTTTTGAGACAGGGTCTCACTCTGTCAACCAGTCTGCAGTGCAGTAGTGTGATCTTGGCTCACTGCAACCTCTGCCTCCCTGGTTCAAGTGGTTCTCGTGCCTCAGCGCCCCAAGTAGATGGTACTATAGGCGTGCGCCACCATACCTGGCTAATTTTTCTATTTTTAGTAGCAACTGGGTTTCACTGTGTTGCCCAGGCTGGTCTTGAACTTCTGTGCTCAAGAGATCCCTCCGTCTCCCAAAGTACTGGGATTATAGGTGTGTGCCATCGTACCCAGCCCTAATTGCTCTAAGTCATATTGTACCTGTTTCCTCAACAACAGTAATATATGACAGTACTTGTTTCCTCAACAACAGTAATGTATGACAGTACCTGTTTCCTCATGTTCTTGCACATAGTATGTATTATTTTTATATTTTGTTAGAAATTTGGAATTTGTTAATCAAGTGTATAAAAATGTTATATTAGTGTAGTTTTAATATTAATTCATTTTGTAAGCAAAGTTGAGTTTCATGTTTTAGTGCCACTTGTAGTTCCCTTTTTGTTCATTGCCTTTACCTAGTTCCCACAAGCAGATAAATTTCCTTAAAAAAATTTTTTTTCAGGAAGTTATTTGTACTTATGTAATGATATGAGTTGCAGATGATTTTTCTAAGTGTATAATTTACTGTTTGATTTTTTTTTTGCTTATAGAGTTTCTACTTATTATATAGTTAAATGTGTCAATATGAACTTCAGAAGTCTGAAAAACTCTTAGTTAGAAAAGCTTTTACCATTTGAAGTTACAAAATAATTTTTGCATCATTTCATTCCTTGCTTTTATTTAATTAGTTTTTATTTTTAGAGACATGTCTTGCTCTGTCACTCAAGCTAAAGTGCAGTGGTGTAATCATAGCTCACTGCAGTCTTGAAGTCCTGGACTTATATGACTCTCCTGCCTTGGCCTCCCAGAAGTACTGGGATTACAGGCATGAGCCACCACGCCTGGCCCATTTAGTGCTTTTATGACTTTTATTTTAGACTCATTTTATGACTTCAGTTTTACATTTAAATCTTAAACTCATTTGGAATTTTTTTTTATGGTATGACAGATTGATTGATTTTTTTTCCCAGATATTTGAATATAGCTGTCCGTAAACTTTTTTTTTAAGACAGGGTCTGGCACTGTTGCCCAGGCTAGAGTGCAGTGGTGTGAGCATAGCTCACTGTAGCCTTGAACTCCTGGGCTCAAGCGATCTTCCCACCTCAGCCTCCAGAGTACTAGGGCTACAGGTACTCACCACCATGCCTCGGTCATTTTTTTGTTTTGTTTTGTTTTGTTTTGTTTTGTTTTTGAATGTAGAGACAGAGTCTGGCTGTGTTGCCAGACTGGTCTCAAATTCCTGATCTCAAGTGATCCTCCTGCCTTAGTGTCTCCCAAAGCTTTGGGATTATAGGTGTGAACCACCATGCTCAGCCACCAACCTTTTGATTAAATGATCTTTGTTATATTTAGATGTCACTTTTATCATATAACAATGTACAAATATAGATATGTAATTATAAAATTTATAATAATCACCAGCCAGGCATTGTTAGATGCACCTTATTTATATAAATGCCTTTTTTTTTAAACCTTTTTATGGTAAGAACTTTAGATTGGTTAATGGTATTATAAATGTTAATTTCCTGGTTTAAATGGTTGTACTATGAGTATGTAATATATATACATTGGGGAAGCTAGATAAAGAGTATAAAGGAGTTTTGTACCTTTTTGAATGTTTGAAATTATTTCAAAATGAAAAGTTACAAAACAAGGAAATAATACAACCAAAACAGTTATATTAAAGTTCTTATTTGAATTATGTATTTTTAAAATCTACAAACATGATATTTATGGCCAATATAATTTAATTCAACCAGTTTAAGAATGGAATATTTCATATTATGATAGATAGCTTATAATGTTTATCCAGGAGGACTAGCGAATCAAGCACATATACTTTATAGTCAGGGCCATGCAACTAGGAGAATTGACTCAATCACAAAGAGAGACTTTTTTAGCAAGATCCCAACTATCATCTCATAATACTGCCTGGTAGTGATGATACAAAGCATTGTATCCTGAAATCTCTGCCACAGCTTTCCTAGAAAGATGAACTGTCCTTATTGCTGTGCTTGCCGGGAGTTCTTTTCTTTCTGCATGCAGATAATGGTCCTCACATTGTTCATTTCTGCTTTTTTCAGTCTCATGTCTGTGTATATTTTTGTCAGAACCTGGGATACATGTTGATCCTGCAGAAAGGAATTTTAATTTATTTCCTAGTTTTGAACCTTCCTTGCTTTCCTGGACTAAACTCTACTTGGTTATGTCTGTTATTCTTTTATAAGCCATTGGATTTGCTTTTTAAAGTTCACTTTCTTCTTCTTGCATACCTTTTGGGTATGCTGTTTAGAAATGCATAATGCATAATGAAAAACCAAGAAGTATTCAGAAAGAAAGAGTAGGTGAATCATGTGTGTAACTATTTCTGACTCAGATCTTTTAAAAATCTAGTTAAGATGTATTGTATACCTTAAATGTAGGTATTTTTTAAAAAATCAAATTTTAAAAAATGTATTTAAAAATCTAGTTTAATGAAATACCTCTAAAAGGTAATTCTAAAAGTATTTTAATTCCTTTAAATAATTAGGATTTATTTAAAATTTACAAACCTTCCTTCTGTGTGGGGAGGCTCTGGGTGAGATGACAAGGTTGGTATAGGTATAGTTTTCTAGCAGTAATATCAGTGGAATACATTTTCTTGATTACTGACTTTGGATGTGCGACTAATTATATGTAAGTCATACTGATTATTGACAGAAAAGAAGAGAGGTAAATGAATAGGTATAATAAACTAAAAATTTGACTACTGTAAACTCCAATGTGTGACCACTCTGAGCCTTCTTCATCTTTTCGATTTTGCTATGAACTCATAACTTGTTGAGGTAACAAAGGAGCTTTAGGTTATTCTGTGTAGTTTGCAGATTTGCTAATTCATAAAGGAAATACTGAATGAGAAGCAATTTTAGAGCTGATTTAGATCTTTATTGGTAACAGGTTAGTAGATAGCAATTTACCTAAGACATCCTATATTTGTTTTTGTTGAAAAATATTTTAATTTTTATGTTATTTTAATTGACTTTGCTGTCTAAATTTGGACATTACTTCAGAAGTTTTTGTGCTGTGTTGTTTTTTTTTTAAATGAAACTTTTGTTTTACATGCTATGGTGATTTTGAGGATACTAATGCTTTTAATGTGTGTGTGTGTGTGTGTGTGTGTGTGTGTGTGTGTGTGTGTGTGTGTCTGTTTTTCTCTTGGAAGCTGGTAGGAGGACAGTTTGATTTGGAAATGAATTTCATTATCCAAGAAGGTGAGAGTATCAACTGTATGGTGGACCTACTGGAAAAATGTGACATTACTTGCCAAGCAGAAGTCTGGAGCATGTTTACAGCCATTCTGAAGAAAAGCATACGAAATCTTCAAGTCTGCACTGAAGTAGGACTTGTTGAAAAAGTGCTTGGGAAAATTGAAAAAGTTGACAATATGATAGCAGGTATGTTTTTTTTCTGTAGTACAGTATATGTGAAGAAATAAAGTTTGATTTTTAAATATGTATTTTTCTTATTCCATTTGGCAATATTTAAGAAATACTTGAGCCTGTAGCATGCACTTAGAACTTTAGTGTCCAAGCCCTTAAATAATTACAGTTTATTTTAAATATTTGAGAAGTATAACTAGCTGAGTTATTTTATTGTTTTCTTTTGTTTCTAGATCTTTTAGTTGACATGTTGGGAGTGTTGGCTAGCTACAGTTTGACAGTTCGAGAGCTAAAGCTTTTCTTCAGTAAACTTCAAGGAGATAAAGGACAATGGGTAAAAAAACTTAAGTACTGTTTGGTATTTTAAAGTATCCCCCCCAAACACATTAATATCTTATAAGTAACTGATATTATTATACATGGCATAATTGTCAAATTGAATAGATTATTTAAAATAGCATTGAGATCCCTATGACTACTCTTGCCCTGCTTGGACTCTAAGAGTATTTTCTAAGATAATGGTGTTTCAGGCAAACTGATAATTTAATTCTTCAAATTGTTGTTCTTTAAATGTACATTCGATATTTATTTTTTAAAATGTAGAGAAAAAAAGTATTACGTAATAGTACCTAGGTTTCTTCCTTTTGATCTAGTTTTAGCTGAGTCCCCTAAACTTGAGTAACTCACTCCGTGAAGAAAACTTTTGTTTTTAATTGGATCTACCCTCTTTAGATGCAACTTAAGAGTCATTTGCAATGGGTAGTGATGGGGGTGAACTATTTTGAACCCCAGGTGCCTTATCAAACTCTTTTTTCCACCATATAGTTATTTGTCCCATTGAGGAGGAGTAGTAAATATTTTCTCCTTTTTTGTTGCATTTCCAGGCTTATTTTAGTGCCCTTTAGAAATCATTGAACCACAGCAACAGCTCAGCCAGCTGATCCTTAATCTAGCTTTGATTAAATATATCTAAATTTGTGCTCTGCAGTTACTCTTATTCATTGTATTAAAATTTAGATTCCTCAGGAGGCTGAGGCAGGAGAATTGCCTGAACCCAGGAGGCGGAGGTTGCGGTGAGCCGAGATCGTGCCATTGCACTCCAGCCTGGGTGATAAGAGCGAAACTCTGTCTCAAAAAAAAAAAAAAATTTAGATTCCTTAGTATATGTCTCTCAAACTCCAGTTTGCTGGCTGTTTAATTTTAGAGTTTTATTATTGATTTTCATTGAATTTGATTATATTTCTGGTTCTAGCTTACCTTGTATTTATCTTAGAGTTTTTGCATCTGTGGGTTTATAAGATAGTTGTCATAAAATTTGGAAACATTTTAGTAATTGTTTCTTCAAATAATTGTCTTCTTGTCTCTACTTCCTATCTTTTCTGGGACTCCAATTATAGATACATTAGACCTCTTGATATTGTCTCACAGGTTACTGAGCTCTGCTAACTTTTTTTTTTAGTCATTTGTGCTTTATTTTAGATTGTTTTTATAGCTATAGTCTCAAGTTAACTGATACTTCCTTCAGCAGTGTGTTAATTCCATCCACTGAAATTTCAGATAGCATATTTTTCTTTCTGTAAATTCTATTTTGTTCTTTTTCTTTTT
>NW_016107319.1:16048615-16083070 GCF_001604975.1 Cebus imitator | reverse complement strand
GGGATTTCACCATGTTGGTCAGGCTGGTCTTGAACTTCTGACCTTGTGATCTGCCCGCCTCAACCTCCCAAAGTGCTGGGATAACAGGCTTGAGCCACCGCGACTGCCTGTTCTTTTAAATATTTTCCATTTCCACTCATTTGATTCCTTTAAATCCTTGATAGTATTTAGCATATTAGTAGTTGCTTTAATGCTCTTGTTTTTTCATTCTAGATTGTCATTTTCTACATCAGTTTTTTAGTGATTTTGCTCCTGTATGTTTTTCTGCTGCTTATGGCTATTGAATTTAGGCAATATATCAGACATAGCAAATTGTATATTGTTGAATGTTGGATTTTGTCATATTCCTTTTGAGATTGTTAGACTGGTTTTGCGGGCAATTAAGTTATTTGTGGATCAACTTTACCCTTTAAAACCAGTTTTAAGTTTATTTTTCAGTCAGGTTTAGAGTGGCTGTTACGCTAGGGCTAGTTTAGCCTACGATTATTCAGGCATGTCTCTTACAGAGTCTCTGTTGAATAACTCTTAAGTCTCAGACATAGGTTAGGAGGTAATAAAAGACTGTGGTTTCTCCACAGTGTCTAGTAGGGTCTCAACAATTCCTAGCTCTGTATTAGTTTTGGGAATTCTTTAACTTAAACCTGTTACTCTCTTAGCCCCACCGTGTTGAGTTGCATTTCCTTTAGAGACTGGGTTTTGCCATGTTATCCAGGCTGGTCTCAAACTCCTGAGTTCAAGCAGTCCTCACAAAGTGCTAGGATTACAGGCATGAGCTACCACAGTTTTGAAGGAATAATCCACATATAAAAGATTAAACATGTTAATATAGTTACTTATGGGTAGGGGGAGGAGAATGATAATAGGTTTAGATGATTTAAGTGAAAAAATAATGAACTATTTATAAAATCAGAGCAAGGCCTTGCTCAGATATTTGTTACATTTATTTAGTTATTTAATATTAGGTGTATTATTTCTATCTTTTGCTGTCATAGCAGTGCAGTGAAAAATCCCTGTATCTAAATCTCCGTCTACCCTTGTGATGATTACTTGAGCATAGATTTTTACGTGTGGAAATAGTGCATCAGTGGACATGAACGTTTTTATAGACTCTTGAAATATGACTATTACATCTTTTCTTTTTCTATTTCTTTTCCTTTTTCTTTTTCAGATGGAGTCTTGCTCTGTTGTCCAGGTTGGAGTGCAGTGGTGCGATCTTGGCTCCTTGCTACCTCTACCTCCTGGCTCAAGCGATTCTCCCACCTCAGCCTTCCAAGTAGCTGGGACCACAGGCAGTTGCCACCATTCTTGGCTAATTTTTGTATTTTTTTTACAGAGATGAAGTTTTGCTCTGTTACTGAGCTGTTTTCAGCCCCCTAGGCTCAAGTGATCCCTCCCCTTGGCCTCCCAAAGTGTTGAGATTACAGATGTGAGCCACTGTGCCTGGCCTACTAATTTTTTTTCTGAAAGGCTGTCCCAAGTACTGTATCTACTCCCCCAGCAATGTCTGTCAAGTAAAGTGCTTATCTTAATGTATTCTTTTGTTGACTGGTTTATAGGAAAATAAATTTGGAGGAATGATGTTTCTAGATGGACATGCTATAATACTGTATTTTTATTTTTGACTGCGAAGTTATTTTTGGTTTCTTTATTTCACTTTGGAATTTATTTAAAAAAATCACTGTGATTGTAGTTACTTGTTATTATGTTTTTATAATTGAGCAATATGGTTAACTGAAAATTTCTTATTCACTTAAGAATGAAGCTTTCCACTTAATATTTAGGTGAAAGGTTGCCAAACTATTTTACACAGTTAGTAATTATAATATATATCATCTCTGAAAATAAGATGAAGGCAAACTAGTGATTTTATTTGTAGTTTGACCCTATTTTGAACTTTTAAACTTGTGGGTCAAAGAAACATTCATCAAATAAGCTCAGTGTTGTAGCTTTTATATGTATATGCTATACATATAGATATATTTATATGTTATGCAGTAAAGGTATATTATAGGATGAAATATGATAGGGAATTTTAATCCACTTTCAGTTTCAAGGAGGACTACCCTGAGGAAGTGACTGTTAAGATGAGCTCTAAAGGCTGGGTAAGATTGACTTGGTTAAGAGGTGTATAGAGAAGCCCTTTTGAGAACATTTTAAGCATAAGGAATAGTTTGTGCTGAGGCCCTCTTGTGGGAAGAACACTGAGAAAAGGATGGATTGCAGAAGGGGAGAGTAAGAAGCAAAAGAAGGCTAAAGAAGATAAGCGTCTTATAGTCCACATTAAAGGTTTTGGTCCATATTTTAATGGTGAAAGTATAGTGTTTTTTTTTTTTTTTTTTTGACTTTATGGTGGTGTGAAAGTGATATGCATTCAGTACACTTCTTGACTTAGGATGGGGCTACCTCCGGCTAAACCCATCTTAAATTGACAATATTTTGGGTTGAAAACATGCTTTCAACTTACATTATTTTCAACTTACTCTAGGTTTATCAGAATGTAACTCTATCATAAGTTGAGGAGCATCTGTATAGTTTTTTTTTTGAGATCGCTTCTCGCTCTGTCTCCCAGGTTGGAGTACAGTGGCGTGATCTCTGCTCCCTGCAACCTCTGCCACCTGGGTTTAAGCAATTCTCCTGCATCAGCCTCCTGAGTAGCTGGGATTACAGGTGCGTGCCACCACGCCCGGCTAATTTTTGAATTTTTAGTAGAGACGGGGTTTTATCATGTTGGTCAGCTGGTCTCGAACTCCTGACCTCCAGTATACACTGACCTCATGATCCACCTGCCTCGGCCTCCCAAAGTGCTGGGATTACAGACGTGAACCACTGTGCCTGGCCTGTATAGTTGTTTAAAAGCATGGACTCTGGACTCAGATTGAGTTCTGATCCTGACCTTGACAATTATTACCTATGTGACTTTGGGAATGTTCCTCTGCCTCAGATTCTTCTAATATAAACTGGGGATAGTAATAATACCATCCCATAGGAAGGTTATGAGTATAAAATATTTTAATATTTTTAAAGTACCGTTTTTTTTGAAATGTTTATTTTTTATTTTATTTTTCCATAAGCTATTGGAGTACAGGTGGTATTCGGTTACATGAGTAAGTTCTTTAGTGGTGATTTGTGAGATTTTGGTGCACCCATCACCTGAGCAGTATACATACACTACCCCATATTTGTAGTCTTTTATCCTGTGCTCTTCCTCCCATTCTTCCCTTCAAGTCCTCAAAGTCCATTGTATCATTCTTATTCTTTTGTGTCCTCATAGCTTAGCTCCCACATATCAGTGAGAACATGCAATGTTTGGTTTTCTATTCCTGAATTTCTGTTTCTATTCACTTAGAATAATAGTCTCCAGTCTCATCCAGGTCACTGCAAATGGCTGTTAATTCATTTAGTTTTATGGCAGAATAGTATTCCATCATAAATATATGATACACATCACAGTTTCTTTATCCACCCGTTGATTGATGGACATTTGTGTTGGTTCCACGATTTTGCAATTGTGAATTATGCTGCTATAACCATGCATGTTCAAGTATTTTTGAAGTACCTTTAACAGTGTAATATCATAAGCATTATTTAAGTATTTGCTAAATTTTTAAGTGTTTTAATTTTAAAGAAGGGTGGGTGGTGGGTTGATGTTTGTTTTTAAAAGATCGGGTGCAGTGGCTCATGCCTGTAATCTCAGTACTTTGGGAGGCCGAGGCAGGCGGATCACTTAAAATCAGGAGTTCAAGACCAGCCTGGCCAATGTGGTGAAACCCTGTCTCTACTAAAAATACAAAAAAATAAGCTGGGTGTGCTGTCACACCTGTAATACCAAATACTTGGGAGGCTGAGGCAAGAGAATCACTTGAACCTGGGAGGTGGTGGTTGCAGTGAGCTGAGATTGTGCCACTGCACTTGGACTCCAGCCTGGAGACTCCATCTCAAAAAAAAAAAAAAAAAATCATTTTTGCTGCTGCAGCATGGAGAAGAGGAGTTTCAGGTGTCTAATGATATTGCCTTATATTTATTGAATACCTAATATGCCCTACAGCATTACAAAAACAGGCATAGAGTACATTTTTTCTTTAAGATATTTGAAAATAACATAAAAATTATTTTATATGCTTTTAAGCTTATAGAATTATTCTTGTATATATTAAAGCAAGACTATATTAAAAACGTGTTTTTCTTTTTGTCTTCTGGTGAATAATATGGTTAGTGAATTGTTTATTATCTTTATAGCCTCCACATGCTGGGAAGTTGCTGTCTATGTTAAAGCACATGCCTCAGAAGTATGGCCCTGATGCCTTTTTCAACTTTCCAGGAAAGAGTGCTGCAGTAAGTAATATTAATGAGGAAATCACTCCCAGTTCTTTTCTTTGCTCCTTGAAAGTACAGCCCTATGAACACCCCTGACAGGTTCTGTGCTAGGTAGAAACTTCTGCTCAACATACTTTAATCCTTATGACAGTTGTACATGTTACCTTTTGTAATTGCTTTAGAGGTGAAAAAACAGAGGCTTAACTTAGTTGAGAAAATGCCCAGTCACAGCTTGGTCAGCAATGGAATAAGAACCTCATTCTTTTAAACACAGCCATGTTTTCCTAAGTAGCTATTTGTGTGTAAAACCTTCATGTCAATCTTTGTGAACATGCTTCTTCTCACCTTTCTTTACTCTACCTCTGGTTTTTGTGTATCTGGTGTATAGAATGATAGTGAAGAAATAGAGGCTCTGAAACTTACTATGGAAGTTTTCTTTGACTTGTGAGTTTCCAAATTATGTTGGTCTCTGCGTTCTTGTAAGCTGTTAATCAGTTTATAGATAAGACAATTATGTATAATAGTGATATCTGTAATGTTTCATAATGTAGAAGCACATTATATAATATATATGTTATAGATGGAAGTTTAAAAAATCTCCTCATTATTACATTGGTCAGCCTGTTATAAGCAAAACAAACTTTTAAAAAAGGTATTTTAGTCTGTTCTTTTCCTGAGCTTATCTTTCATTCTTTTTTTTTTTTTTAAATTTTTTTTTCTTAAAAAAAAAAAAGAGACAGGGTTTCACCGTGGTCTCGATCTCTTGACTGTGTGATCTGCCTACCTCGGCCTCCCAAAGTGCTGGGATTACAGGCGTGAGCCACCGTACCTGGCCTTTGGAGTGCATTGGTGCAAACTGGGCGCACTGCAACCTCCGCCTGCTGGGTTCAAGCAGTTCTCCTGCCTTAGCCTCTTAAGTAGCTGGGACTACACTTGTGCACCACCATGCCCGGCT
Organism: Cebus imitator; assembly: GCF_001604975.1. Lineage (NCBI taxonomy): Eukaryota > Metazoa > Chordata > Mammalia > Primates > Cebidae > Cebus > Cebus imitator. The sequence goes on along the minus strand of NW_016107319.1, from coordinate 16,077,801 downwards.
AATTTTTGTATTTTTAATAGAGACAGGGTTTCACCATGCTGGCCAGGCTGATCTCGAACTCCTGACCTCATGATTCCCCTGCCTTGGCCTCCCAGAGTTCTGGGATTACAGGCATGAGCCACCATCATTCATTTTTTTTTACTTTAGTTCTCATAAAATCTTACCTTAGGCACTTTGTAGCCTGGCAATATCTGCAGAAATATAAGAATATGTTTTAATATGACCTTTGTAATATTTGAATGTTATATACACAATACACAACTTTTTTTGAAAAGTTTTATTGCCCAGTTTTTTCCTTTACAGTTTTTCCTTATAAGTCATTTTAGATTTGTAGCTTTTCAGAATAATTTTACTTTCTTGTCATACAGCCTATCATTGCCTCTAACATAAAAAAGTATTCTTATGAGATTACCTTTTTTCATGCCTCATGTTATAATTTTATTATTTACAGTTCTCTGAGTTGCAGTGTGTGCATTTATCTTAAAAGTAGGCAGTTGAGCTGAACAGCTTTTGAAACTTGAATAGATGTTTTAAATTTGTTCAATGACTTCCTTTCGTTAAACAAAGCTTTTAATGAGAATTTAAAGTATTCATGGATAAAGTATTTTTACAAAGCTTTTACATCTTTGATATCATTTTTAGTGAAAGAGAACATGTGTATACACTGAATATATATTTTTTCTAAAATTTTTTTTATCAGTCTGTGAGCTATAATTATTATTTTCCTTTTTTCTCAATGCAACAGGCATTTTAAATCAGCCTCTTCAATTCTCAATAGTGTTATTTCTGAAGTTTGGCTCTATGATGTCTTTCATGTTTTATGTAATATCTAATACATATAAAAGAATATATATATTATATGTATACATAATTGCATATGTAAGTTAAAATAGAAGCTTGTGTAGTTTGAATTTTTTAAAAAATAGCTTTATTGAGATAAAGTCACATACTATACAATTAACTCATTGAAAGTATATAGTGTAGTTGGTAAATGTGTTCATATATTTGTCAACCATCACCACATCAATTTTGGGACATTTTCATCACACCCAAAGGAAACCCCTTACTGATTAGCAGTCACTCCGTATATTCTCCATCCCTATTCTAGACCATTCATATTAGTGAAATCATACAACATGTGTTTTGTGACTGGCTTTTTTCACTTATCATGGTGTTTTCAAGATCTATCCATGGTGTAGCATGTATCAGTACTTCATTCCTTTTTATGGCTAATATTATATTGTATGGATATACCATACTTTATTTAATCATTTGTCAACTAATGGACATTTGGGATTTTCACTTTTTGGGCTATTATCAATAATATTGCTATGGACATTTGTGTATGTGTGGACATATATTTTAATTTGTCTTGGGTATGTACCTAGGATTGGAATTTCTGGGTCATATAGTCTTTGTTTAACATTTTGAGGAACTTTTAGACCATTTTCCAAAGTAGCTATGTTATTTTATGATCCCACCAGCAATGTATAAGGGTCAAATTTCTCCACATCCTTGCCAATATGGTTAATATCTTTTTTTTTTTTTTTTTTTGAGACAGTCTTGCTCTGTCACCCAAGCTGGAATGCAGTGGCGTGATCTCGGCTCACTGCAAACTCCGCCTCCCTGATTCAAGTGATTCTTGTGCCTCAGCATTCTGAGTAGCTGGGATTACAGGTGCGCATCACCATGCCCGGCTAATTTTTGTGCTTTTTGCTAGAAACGGGGTTTCACCACGTTGGCCAGACAGGTCTTGAACTACTGACCTCGAGTGATCCACCTTCCTCAGCCTCCCAAAGTGCTGGGACTATAGGCTGTCTTTTTATTGTATTAGTAGCCATCCTAGTTGGTATGAAGGGGTATCTCATCGTAGTTTTGATTTACATTTCTTTTTTGACTAATGACACTGAGCATCTTTTAATGTTTTTATTGGCTGTTTGTATATCTTCTTTGGAGATATGTATGTGTAGATCTTTTGCCCATTTTAAAATTGTATTTGTCTTTTTATTATTGAGTTGTAAGATTATATATTTTGGTTACAAGTCCTTTATCAGATATTCAGTTTGCAAATGTTTACTCCCATTCTTGTGGCTTGTCTTTTCACTTTTTTAATGGTGTTCCTTAAAGCACAGGTTTTAATTTTAATAAAGTCCAGTGTATATTTTTTTTCTTTTGTCACTTGTGCTTTTGGTGGCATAATTAAAAAGGATTTGCCTAACCAAAGCACACTAAGGCCTTATGCTAATACCACAGTCTTCATCACTGTTGCTTTATATTAATGGCAGGTTTTGAATTTGGTAATATGAGTCCTCAAATTTGTTCTACTTTTCTTCTTTTTCTTTTTTTTTATTTTTTCATTTTTTTGAGCAGAGTTTGGTTCTTGTTGCCCAGGCTGGAGTGCAATGGCACTGTTTTGGGTTGAAGCAATTCTTCTGCCTCAGCCTCCCGGGTAGCTGGGATTATAGGCACCCACCACCATGCTGGGCTAATTTTTGTAATTATTTTAGTAGAGACAAGGTTTTACCATGTTGGCCAGACTGATCTCAAACTCCTGTCCTTAGGTCATCTGCCCACCTCAGCCTCTCAAAATATTGGGATTACAGGCTTGAGCCACTGCACCTGGCCTGTTCTTCTTTTTAAAGATTGTTTTGGCTATATAAAATCCTTCTCTTATGTAGTATGATCTTTTAAATAAAAATTTAAACCAAGTGGTAAAGCCATTTGTATAGTGACTTCTGAATATAATTTAAAAATATTATGAACTAATACTCTTCAGTTTCATATTTGTAGTTTTATAAAAGCAGCATATACCAAGCTTTTTCTCTTTTCTCTTTCCATTCTTGTCCATCTTTCTCTATTCTAGTACCTGAAAATTTCATTGAATTTCTAATTTGATATCACTACCTATCTCTTTTAATTAGAATCTCTGTGGATATGTTTATTTTAAGAAATGAAGAAGACAAGATTCATGTATCCAGCGGGTTACACTGAATGTTTCGTTCATTTAATTAACATTACTATATATTTGGGAAAATTAAAAAGTTATTAAAATTCTTCTTCCAGATGACATCTTCTTTCAGATATTTTAATTGTGACATAAAGTAATGTGATGTAGTACAAATACATATAGCATTGTAAAGTCTTATTTTCAGGATTTCAATAATATGGTTTTTCATGTGAGTTAATAACTCAAAGTTTTTTTCCCTTAGGCTATTGCATTACCTCCTATAGCCAAATGGCCGTACCAGAATGGTTTTACATTTCATACATGGTTTAGAATGGATCCTGTAAATAACATCAATGTAGATAAGGATAAACCATATTTGTATTGGTATGTATTTATATAACTGATTAGTGTTAAAACCTGACTTTGAAACTGAGAAGAATGTTTAGAAGTAAAATGAAAACCTATTTTTTGTAGTTTCAGAACCAGCAAAGGTCTTGGCTATTCTGCTCATTTTGTTGGTGGCTGTTTGATTATAACATCAATAAAGTCAAAAGGAAAAGGCTTTCAACACTGTGTGAAATTTGATTTTAAGCCGCAAAAGGTACATGATTTTTGAGTCATAGTTAACGTTAATAAGCTATGCTAGTCATCAAAATGCTTTGTTTTAGTGTTACTCACATAGCATGCTAAAGCATAATTCCAGTTTTACTGTTTGAAAAGATGAAGTGTAAATCACTGGATGATTGACCTCTCTGATTTGGATGTGAAAAAGATTGCAAATTTAGTTATTTATGGAGATTAGGGAGATATAAGAAAATATCTATGGCATTTATCTTACTGGTGCACATTTAATATGTGTTTGCTTTTGTACATTAAAATTTAGAGGTACAAAAGAATTTATATTAAAAATTTTTGTACCTAAAAGTTTAGTGGTACAAAACCATTAATAAATGGTTCATCAACAAAATGTATAGGTAGATAGGTAGTCAGATAGATTAAGCAAATATGGCAAAAAATTGACAATTGTGGAATCTAGGTGGTGGGAAAAAGGAGTGTTTGTACTAGATTTTCAGATTTTGGGGGTATATATGAAATTTTTCACAATAAAAAGCTGGAAAAATAATCTAGTAGTTAAGTTCTTATCAGTTGAAAGGCCCCATGAATAGATACTCTTCCAGAAGGTAAATATTGAATTTAGCAGAGGTACTCTTGTTTTATTTTTAGGTTGAAATACAACTTATTTAACTTCTACTTATCGATATGTTTGCATTATTGGGAGAATTGTTATCTTTGTATTATTTATTGTTTTTTGCCTCTTCAGTGGTACATGGTTACCATAGTGCACATCTATAACCGATGGAAGAACAGTGAACTTCGATGTTATGTGAATGGTGAACTAGCATCCTATGGAGAGATAACATGGTTTGTCAACACTAGTGATGTAAGTCGTTTCAAAATGTTGCAATGAAAATAATTGTTTTAAAAACATGAGTTTGTTAAATAAGAAAAAGTTTTATAATTTGAATATAAAATTCTAAATATTACAATGGTAGATTTTTATAAGCATAATTTGGCTAGCATGTTAATTTGTTAGTAGAACTTAATGTGTCACTAAAATATTATTGAGTTCTTATATAAAATTATTATATAAAATATAAAATTATTCCATATAGGTAGAAATAAGGATTTATAACTAACAGTGGCTATATCTGGGCGGTGGGTCATTGGTTCATTTATCAAAATGAATGGGAGCTTCACTACAAGGAGCTGTAGTGATCATTTTTATGAATGAGTTAAATGAAGCATACTTATAAATCTTGCATATAATTCTGACTGCTATAGATAACCATTATGTTATAATCTTTACAGGGTTCAAAAATAAATCTATAGGTTAGAATGAAATTTAAATTATGTCTAATTATGTCATTTTTATAAAAGCTTGAAAAAAGTACAGACCAGGAAAATGAACATAAAGTATATTACCCATACACCTTTAACTCCTCTTTTCATACCCTTTGCTACACATATGTACATATTGTGCAATGCTAACCTTATGAGATCAGGGTGTTGAATCAGACAAACTTAGGTTTGAATCTCAGCTCTGTCATTTACTGACTGTATGACTTTACCTAATCTATTAGGCCTTAGTATTTTTCCTCCTGAAAATGGACATAAAATAACTCATACTTCAGAAAGTTGTCATCTGATTAAATGAGGTAATATCCATAAATCTATTAGTAGAGTGCCTTATATAGAATGAGTGCTCAATAAATGTTAGTTCTTTTTTTAATACAAAAAAGCACTCATATGTAAGTACTGTTTTGTAACCTGTTTTTTCTTACATTAAATTTTATTGAGTGTTTTTTTTTTATTCCAGGCATTATAATAAATAGATTTATTTTTAAAAAGCCCCAGCAACCTTGCAAGATAAGCATTATTATAATCTTCATTTTACAGATAAGGTGAAGCACAAAGAAGTAACTTGCCATGCTCAGTGGCATAGGAAGCAGGGATTTGATCTAGGTGGTTTGGCTTGAGAACACACATATTTAAAACTTTTCTATATCCCCTAATGTCATTACATACACATTTTTCAAAATTCTTTTTAATGGTCTCATGGTATAAATTATTTTAGTCCACTTAGATGCAGTTTAGAATGGACAAAACATTTATGACAATATAGGTTTTTATTATTTCTGGAGTATGTTTTTTTGGTTTCTACTAAAATTTTTTTTTCTCTTACAGACCTTTGACAAATGTTTCCTTGGCTCGTCAGAAACAGCAGATGCTAATAGAGTATTCTGTGGTCAGATGACTGCAGTTTATCTTTTCAGTGAAGCTCTTAATGCAGCTCAGATTTTTGCTATTTATCAGTTGGGCCTGGGATACAAGGTACTTTACGTACTGTTCTGTGCTTAACCAATGTTAGTTCAGCTTGATTTGAAGGTGGTTTATACATAGAGAGTTTGGTTAATGGATACCAAAAAAAAAAAAAAAGAAAAAAGAAATAATGAGATCTATTTGATACCACAGCAGGCTGACTATAGTCAATAACTGTACATTTTAAAATAAATGGTGTAATTGGATAGTTTTCAACTAAATAGATAAATGCTTGAAGGGATGGATATCCATTCTGCATTATATGCTTATTTCATGTTGCATGACTGTATTAAAACATCTCATGGACTCCAAAAATATATACAGCTATTATTTACCCAAACAAAAAAGAGATGTGTGCAAATGGTGACCAGAAGAGAGTAGGAGTAGCCTACTTATATTAGACAAAATAAACTTTAAGTCAAAAACAGTCGAAAGAGACAAAGGAAGGACATTATATGATGATAGGGTTACCCAGAAAGAACAACTATAAATATATGCACTTAACATCGGAGCTCTCAAACACATGAAGCAAACTTTGATATAATTAAAAAAAGCAGATAGCAGCACCATAATAGTAGGAGACTTTAGTATTCAACTTTCATTAATGAATAGAACAACCATACAGAAGGTCAGTAAGGAAACAGAGACTTGAATAGCAACACAGCCCAGTGTATTTAGCAGGAATATACATAACACTTGATGAAACAACGGTAGAATGTGCCTCCTCCTCCTCTTTCTTCTCCTCTTCCTTCTTTTCCTCTTCCTCCTCCTCCTGTTCCTCCTCCTCCTCCTCCTCTTTTTTTTTTTTTTTTTTTTTGAGACAGAGTTTCACTCTTGTTGCTCAGGCTAGAGGGCAATGGTGTGATATTGGCTCATGCAACCACTGCCTCCCGGGTTCAAACATTTCTCCTGCCTCAGCCTCCCAAGTAGCTGGGATTACAGGCATGTGTCACCACACTCGGCTAATTTTGTAATTTTAATAGAGACAAGGTTTTGCCATTTTGGTAAGGCTGGTCTCAAACTCCTGACCTCAGCTGATCTGCATGGTTTGGCCTCCCAAAGTGCTGGGATTACAGGTGTGAGCCACTGCGCCTGGCCTGCATTCTTCTTAAGCACATATGGAACATTCTCCAGGATAGACACATGTTATATGACAAAACAAGTATCAACAAAGTTAAGACTGAAATTATACCAGGTATCTTCTTTAACCACAGTAAAATGAAACCAGAAAGCAGTTCAAAGAAAAACTGAAAAGTCCACCAACATTTAGAAATTAAACAACACATTTAAAATAGCCATTGGGTTCAAAGGATAAATCATAAGGACATTTAGGAAATATCTTGAGACAAATCAAAATGTAAACTCAACATGCTAAAACTTATGGGATTCAGTGACCTCAGTTCTAAGAGAGAAGATTATAGTGATGATAATTTATAAAAGAAGAAGGATCTCAAATCAACAACTGAATTTATACAGCATGGAACTGGAAAAAGAACAAATAAAGTCAATGTTAGCATAGGGCAGGAAATGGTAAAAATCTGAGCAGAAATAAATGAAATAGTGCAGCAGTCTCCAGCCTTTTTTGTCCCAGGGACCAGTTTCATAGAAGATAGTTTTTTCATGGACCATGGGTGGTGGGGGCACAGTGGTGATGGTTTTGGGATGATTCAAGTGCATTGCATTTATTGTGCACTTTGTTTCTGTTATTATTACATTGTAATATAAAATGAAATAATTATACAGCTCACCATAATGTAGAATCAGTAGGAGCCCTGAGTTTGTTTTTCTGCAACCAGATGGTCTCATCCTGGGATGATAGGAGACTGATAGATTATCAGATATTAGATTCTCATAAGGAGCACACAATCTAGATCTGTTACATGTGCAGTTTACAATAGGGCTCACTGTCCTATAAAAATCTAATGCTGCCATTAATTTGACAGGAGACGGAGCTCAGGCAGTAATGTGAGTGATGGGCAGTGGCTGTAAATACAGATGAAGCTTTGCTCTCTTGCCTACTGCTCACTTCTTGCTGTGGTTCCTAACAGGTCATGTACCTGGTTGGAGAACCCTGGAATAGAAAAAAGTAAAGCAGTGGGAAAAAAATCAGTGAAACTAAGAGTTGTTGTTGCTTTTTTAAACATCAACAAAATTGACAAATTCTTACATAGACTAAGGAAAAAAGAAGAGTACATAAATAAGTAAAATCAGAAATTAAGAAGGAGGCATTATAACATGCCACAGAAATAGGATTATAAGAGAATGCTATGAAAAGTATATGCCAAGAAATTAGATAATTTAGAATGAATGGATAATTTTCTAGAAATATACAACTTACTGAGACTGAATCAAGAATAAATTTTAAAAAATCGGAAAAGACCTATAGCTAATAAGGAGATTGAATCAATAATAATAAACTTTTCAGCAAAGAAAGCCGAGGAGTAGATGGCTTTCCTGGAGAATGCTGTCAGTCATTTAAAGAAGAATTAATACCAATTCTTCTGAAACTTACAAACATTTTATGAGGAGGAAACATTACCAAACTGATTTTATAAGGCCAGTGTTACCCTGATACCAAAGCCAGATCAAGATGATGTAAGAAAGAAAACTTAGGCCAATATCCCTGATGAATATTGATGGAAAAATCCTTAATAAAATACTAAGAAATAGAATTTAACAGCACATTAAAAGAATTATATACAATGTCAAATTAAGATTTCTTTCTGGAATGCAAGGATGGTTCAACAATGCAATGTACCACATTAACAGTGAATTACAAAAATGCAATGTACCACATTAACAGTGAATTACAAAAACCATATGATCGTATATCAACTGATGCAGAAAAAGCATTTGACAGAATTCAACACTGTTGATATTTAAAAAACCCAAAACACTGAACAATCTGTGAATAGAAGGAAACTACCTCAACATAATAAAATATATATGGAAAGCCCATGACTAACACCATATTGGACAGTGAAAAACTGACAGTTTTTCCTCTAAAATCAGAAACAAAGCAAGGGTGCCTATTCTTCCCATTTCTATTCAGCACAGTATTTGGAAATCCAGTTAGAGCAATTAGGCAAGAAAAAGAAATGAAAGGCATCTAAGTTGGAAGGGAAGAAGTAAAATGATCTGTTTGCATATGGCATGGCCTTATACCTAAAAAACGGTAAAGATTTCACCAAAAACTGTTAGGACTAGTAAATGAATTCAGCAGAGTTGCAGGGCACAAAATCAATACACACAAATCAGTTGTGTTTCTATGTGTTAAGAGTGAACAGTTTGAAAAGTACAAAAATAATTCCTTTTACAATAGCATCAAAAAAATAAAATACTTAGAAATAAACTCAACCAAGGTGGCAAAAGAGCTCTACCCTGACTCCACCAAGGAGGCAAAAGAGTTGTACACTGAAAAGTAGAAAATGTTGCTCACAGAATTCAAGAGACCCAAATAAATGTAAAGACATCCCTTGTTCATGTTGTGGACGACTTAATATGTTAAGAATCTATACTACCTAAAACAATCTACGGATTCAGTGCAGTTCTTATCAAAATCTCAATGGCACTTTTTTTTTTATAAATAGAAAAACAATTCTGAAATTAATATGGAATCTTAAGGGACTCTCAGTAGCCAAAACAATATTAAAAAGGAGAACAAAGTTGCAGGCTTTACACTTCTGGATTTCAAAACTTATTACAAGGGTATAATACATAATGAAAATAATGTTAGACTTGCTTAGACACATAGGACAATGGAACAAAACAGAATGTCCAGAAAAAACTTTTGCATATATGGTCAAATGATCTTTGACAAATGAGGCAAGGCCACATACTGGGGAAAGGACAGTGTGTTAAACACATGATTTTGGGAAAACTGGATATCCAGATTGAAAAAAGTTATATACTTAATTCATATTATATATTATGTACAAAAATGAGCTGAAAATAGATTAAAGACCTAAAAGTAAGATGTAAAATTATAAAATTCCTAAAAGAGGCCAGGTGCAGTGGTTCATGCCTATAATACAGCACTTTGGGAGGCCCACATGGGCGGATCATGAGATCAGGAGTTTGAGACCAGCCTTGCCAACATGGTGAAACCCCGTCTCTACTAAAAATACAAAAAAATTAGCTGGGTATGGTGGCAGGCACCTGTAATTCCAGCTACTTGGGAGGCTGAGGCAGGAGAATCATTTGAACCCAGGAGGCGGAGGTTGCAGTGAGCTGAGATTGCGCCATTGTACTCCAGCTTGGGTGAAACGACAAGACTCCATCTAAAAAAAAAAAAAAAAAAAAACTATAAGAAGCTTTATGACATTGAATTTGGCAGTGATTTCTTGATTGTGACACCAAAAGCACAGGCAACCAAAGTGAAAACAGACAAGTAATAAGATGATGTCAAAGTTGCAAAGTTCTGCACATCAAAGGAAATACCCAGCAGAGTGGAAAGGTAACCTACAGAGTGAGAGTAAATATTTAGCAATCATATATCTGATAAGGGGTTAATATCTAGAATATATGAATTCTATGACTCAAAGAGAACAGCAGCAAAACAAATGCATAAAAGAGTTGAGTAGACATTTCTTTAAAGAAGATATAAAAATAGCCAATGAAATTAAAAAAAAAAAGCCAATGAACATATGAAAAGATGCTTAAAGAACATATGAAAAGTTATTAGAAATGTGCTCATTTAAACTACAGTGAACTATCACTTCACCTTCTAGGATGACTACTTAAGAAAACATAGTTAACAAGTGTTGGTGAGAATGTGAAGAAATTGGTACCTTTGTGCACTGTTGATAGAAATGAAAAATGGTGCAGCCGCTATGGACAACAATATAGAGGTTCCATAAAAAATTACAAATAGAACTTCCATGTGATCCAGTAATCTCACTTATGGGATATATACAAAATAATTGAAAAGAGGATCATGGAGACATATTTGCACACAAAAAATAATTGCCCACCCATGGACATATTTGCCCACCCATGTTCATCGTAATATCATTCTCAATAACGAAGAGAAAGGAGTAACCCAGATGTCCATTAGTAGATGAACGGATAAAGAAAATGTGACAGATACACACATGCACAAAGAGGACCATTATTCAACCTTAAAAAAACAAATCCTGTCATCAGTTAAAACATAGATGAGCTATGAAGACACTCTGCTAAGTGAAATGCTTTGGTCACAAAAAGACATATACTGTATGATTCCCATGGGGAGCAGGAAATGGGGAGTTGTTAAATGGCTACAGTTTCAGTTTTGCAAGATGTAAGAGTTCTAGAGATTTGTTTTTTAACAATATAAATATAGTTAATGTTCCTCAGTTATACACCTAAAAATGCTTAAGATGGTAAGTTGTATGTTTTTGACTGCAATTAAAAAGAAAAGAATATAAGGAAAAAAAGATAAAATGTGATGTATTGGTCACTTTTACATTTTTAAGGTAAGGTTTTAATGTCAATTCGTCTTGATTTCTGTTACATACATCTTTAAAATAAAATTCAGCTAATTTTACAAGTAAGCAAGGAGGGATCCTCTTATATGATACTTTTAAAAGATTATCAGTGGTCTCTCTCCTTAAAGTTTGACACCTGTGTTGATTTGTACTTAGATTCTCTTTTTGTGGCATACTATTTAACTGTTTTCTTTTTAATTCTTAGGGTACATTTAAATTCAAAGCAGAAAGCGACCTTTTCCTTGCTGAGCATCACAAACTTTTGTTGTATGATGGCAAACTCTCTAGTGCCATTGCATTCACGTACAATCCACGGGCTACAGATGCCCAGCTTTGCCTTGAGTCATCCCCTAAGGACAACTCTTCAATTTTTGTTCATTCACCACATGCACTTATGCTCCAGGTACTAACTGTGATCTTTTAAGAACATTTTTAATGGTAATTTTTGATGTGTTATTGAGATGTATTTAGTAGCTTCTGTTAAACACATGGAATGTCACATTTTACTGTTTCTCCGTTTACTGTTGTGCCTTATTTTTAATTGTTTTGGAAAAGAAATCATTGAACTCTTTACTGTGTTTTTAATCTTACAAGGATGTGAAGGCAGTTTTAACACATTCCATTCAAAGTGCTATGCATTCAATTGGAGGCGTACAAGTACTGTTTCCACTTTTTGCACAGTTGGATTACAGGCAATATTTGTCTGATGAGGTTGACTTGACTATCTGGTGAGTGTCTTTATTTGTTTCTTTAATTTGCTGTGAGCGTTACTTTCATTACTGTTGAACTACACAATATTTTGTCGTTCAGGTTCATTCTAGATTCAAAATAATTTAAAGAAACTTGTGAACTCTAAACTATTACAAGTCCATGTTAATTATGTCAGTATTAATTTAAGTTCTTGTTTATTGGTAGGAAATATGGAAGTTGTAAGGAACACAGTAAAGTGGTTTTAGATTAACGTAACAAATGGCAATAATAGGTCACTCAAAATAAATACATTTTTTTGTCTAAATTAAAATTTTTTTGATACCTGTAACTCAGAATGCAATAAGAAATTTCTAATTTTTGAAATATTTTAAATTATTTGATAATGATTTATCGAACTTAGCTTTTCATATTTTAATTATTTATTATTGATTGCATTTATGTAATTGGAAGCCAAAATTTTTAATAGTGTTGTCTGAGGTAAATTAGCCTTTTTTTTTTTTTTTTAAATGTAATCAATTTTCACTTTAAGACCTCAAATTATGAAACTACGAAAAAAAAAAAAAATAGATTGAGGAAACTCTCCAGGGCATTGGACTGGGCAAAGATTTCTTGAGTAATACCCCACGAGCACAGGCAAGCAAACCAAAAATTGTCACATGCACGAGATCACATCAAGTTAAAAAGCTTCTGTACAGCAAATTGAAAAGATAACCAACAGAATGGGAGAAAATATTTGCAAACTATCCACCTAACAAGGGATTAATAACCAGAATATATAAGGAGCTCACACAACTGTGTAGGAAAAAAATCTATTATAATAATCTGATTTAAAAACAAGAGGTACGAATAGACAGTTCTCAAAAGAGGATATAGGAATGGCAAACAGGCACAATTAGATTGTACATTTAGCACATTTTTGTCTCTTGTGTTGTAGTTCTGAGTCTAAAAAAGACAAAGGCATATAAATTCTAGGGTAAGTCATAAAATACGGGACAGGATGTCTAAATTTCTCGTATCTGTATATTCTAGTGAAACTATATATAGTGAAATTATTGTTTCATTTGTAGTGAAATTATTGTTTTGTTACTTGAGAAATTTAAGTGACTTTTACATTCTCTCATTTTGAAATTCTCCCTTTGATTTTTGCTTTTATACATAGCTTGATGTCTACCACCAATGTGTATAGTTAATGATGGAATAGTTTTGTCCTGATTATTTTTAGACAACTTTTTTTTTTAAAGAAAAAGTTATCAAATCTAGTATTTGTCAACTTATATTTTAAAATATTAAAATTTAATTAACCTTGACATATTAATACTTTATAGAATTATTTTGTGCCCTGTTCTAGCAGGGCTTACAGTTTTCCTCCTTCCCTTCCTCCCCTTCTTTTTCCCTTACCTTCCCCCTTCTCCCTTCTTTCCCCCTTCTCTTTTCTTCCCCTTCCTTTCCCCATTCCTTCCCTTTCCCCTTCCCTTCACCCTTCCCTTCCCTTCTCCCTTCCCTTCTTTCCCTTCTCCCTCCCCTTCCCTCTCTCTTGCCTACCTGCCTCCCTCTCTCCCTCCCTCCCCTTTTCCCTCCCTTTCCCCTTTCCCTTCTCCTCCCCTCTCCCTTCCTCCTTCCCCCTTTATTGGAATTGCTGACAGTGAAAGCACTGATGTGGAGGAGATGGGTTGCTGCACAGGCTTTCTCTCTCTTTTTTTTTGGGGGGGGGGAGGTGGGACTTTTCTCTGAGAAGGCTATAACAACTGACCTTATTCCTTTCCCTTCTGGGTATCTTTAAAAATTGTGGGTAGTAGAGCATGGTTGTAGCCCCTATTCAGTTTTAAAAGTGTTCAAGACTGACTGGAGAATTACAATTTTGTTGTTGGGATAATGAACAAACTTCTTAGTGTTCAAGGACCTCAAGTTTGTCTCCAAGTTAACTTTCTCATCTTTCTCTTCGTGTACCCTCTGCTCTATTCTTACTAGGCCAGTCTGGAGCCCTAACACATTTTGAGGATTTACACCTTACTGTGTTTGCTGTACTGTCTTTTCCCATCTTTTGACCCTGACTCTTCAAGGTTAAATATACTTGCTTATCTAAGTTATATCTATTCTTTAAGGCCTTACTATATTTTTATTAAGTATTTGTTATTGCTTGTTTTTGGAGGTTGCTTATTTTTCTCTGTATCATGCATATTTGTCATTGTTTCTAAGTAATTCATCTATTAATATGTTTGGGATAAAGTATATGAAATAAATATTTGAGTAACTCCTAATCCTACATTAAAAATCTAGTTCTGATGTATTGTTGGAAGCAGTTTTAGTGGAATGTCAATTTCTTTGAAATAGAGAACTTTTTATTAAGGTGAATGGAAGAGTTACCTCTATCTAACCTAATTTTTAAAAATAAAATATATTTTTTAATCATTGCCTTTTTAAAAATTCTAGTTCAACCTTGCTGGCTTTTATCATGGAGTTGTTGAAGAACTCAATCGCTATGCAGGAGCAGATGCTTGCCTGTAAGGGCTTCTTGGTAATAGGATATAGCCTTGAAAAGGTAAATTATGAAATATTTTGTGTATTTGATTCTTAATTTACAGGCCATGCATTTGTTCTCTAACTGGCTAAGGAATTTTGTCTGCAAGAATATTTCCTTGGTTGCAGAAAATTACCTAAAGTAAAATAACATTTTGTTGTTGCCTCCATTCTTCTATTAAACAAATGTAATAGTGAGCCTCCTTTGTTCCTTACATTAAACAAATGTAATAGTGAGCTTCTTTAACTTTGAGCATAATTTGTGGGCCAACTTTTTTCCTGGTAGGAATAGCCTGTAATTCACTTACTTTGACGTGAATTTGTAGTAACATTTGAACTACTTTTTTTGCAGTCTTCCAAATCTCATGTCAGCAGAGCAGTACTTGAACTTTGCCTTGCATTTTCAAAATATCTGAGTAGTCTGCAAAATGGGATGCCCCTGCTCAAGCAATTGTGTGATCACATTCTTCTTAATCCTGCCATATGGATTCATACCCCAGCCAAGGTAATATATAGCTATATATTGATATTGTTTTACTATCTTTGCTGTTTTTGTGCTTGAGAAGAGTGAAAATTTAGAGGATTTTCTTTTTTTTTTAAATGTACTATTATGCAAGATTTCAGTGGGTTGCTTTTTTTTTGACTAAGCATCCTTTTTTGCTCTTCAGGAAAAATTGCAAATCTGTGTGTGTGTATATATATGAATATATACAAAGAATATGTGCATACAAAGAATATGTATATTCTTTGTAAACTGTCATTATTTTAAAAGATACAGGTATAATCTTTATTTTCTGAAATTAAATGAAATAAAGTTTTATTTGAGACTTTATTTACTAAATATAAATCAAAGTTAGACAGTTTTAATGTAATTATTAATGTCTCCTAGTAACTGTAGCTTCGTTCTATTGTAAATATGCATATATATTTTTTCTTTTTTTTCGATTCCTTAAGAACTCACCCTGCTCCTGCTCTCTCTCTTTTTTACTTCACACTTTTGCCTTCCAACGTGATGAACTACTGAATTTCATTCTTACAGGTACCACTGAAATGTCACTTTTTCTTTGAAGGCATGATATACTAGTCTCATGTAATCATTTTCGTTTCACGTTAATTCAAATTATAAGAACATTTGTACAATTTTTTTTTCAGTTTTGTAAAAACCAATTCTACGTGAATGCAGATGAATTTGTGGTAAGGTGTGTGAACAACATATTTAATAAATCTTAATGTTGTAATAAATTGTCCTGCTGGGCGCGGTGGCTCACGCCTGTAATCCCAGCACTTTGGGAGGCCGAGGCGGGTGGATCACGAGGTCAAGAGATCGAGACCATCCTGGTCAAAATGGTGAAACCCCGACTCTACTAAAAATACAAAAAATTAGCTGGGCATGGTGGCGCGTGCCTGTAATCCCAGCTACTCAGGAGGCTGAGGCAGGAGAATTGCCTGAACCTAGGAGGCGGAGGTTACGGTGAGCCGAGATTGCGCCATTGCACTCCAGCCTGGGCAACAAGAGCGAAACTCCGACTCAAAAAAAAAAAAAAATTGTCCTAAAAATTCAGTAGTGGCACTATTAAGCATGACTTGAAACAGAACGTTTTATTAAACTGAACAGTTGTATCTATCTTATGTACAGTTTTTGTTAGAAGTTGTATTATTTCAATCCCAC
This sequence comes from Cebus imitator, assembly GCF_001604975.1. Taxonomy (NCBI): domain Eukaryota; kingdom Metazoa; phylum Chordata; class Mammalia; order Primates; family Cebidae; genus Cebus; species Cebus imitator. The sequence continues at coordinate 16,061,609 of NW_016107319.1, read as the reverse complement.
TGTTTTCCTCTCTCCCCTTCTGCTTTTGGGTCCACTTGCAGTGTATCTCATTGATTAAGTTGGAATAGCTCTTACTTATTCTAGTTGTCAGAAAAGTCTGCAGACTTTTTTTTTTTTTTTTTTTTTTTTTGCTTTTCTAGAGTCTTAATACCTTATTTTCAGCTGGTCTTTTCAAATGTTAAAGAGAAAAACAGCTGCTGACTCTGATTGCCATTTGGAAATAATCAAAGGAGGCAGCTGGAGGTTGTAGCTTTTTATCTCCAGGTCGAATTTGACCTCATTTTCTTCCATGACCCTCAGTCTTATTTCTTCTTGAGGATTGTTTAAAGTTACTTTTAAAACCTTTTACTAGACACTTTTTTGTCTTACTAATCAGCATATTTGTAAGGCTTTGTGTCTCTTTTGATGTGGTCAGAAAACCTCTTATTTTATATGCTTAGTTGGAGGGGAATTAAAAAAACTCATCTTATGGTTTTCTTAGTTTCCTAGTATTATTATACCCTATTTCTTTTACTTTTTAATAACTTTTCTTAATTTCTTTTTTAGAATTTGCAATGAGTCGATAATATTAACATTTTCTCCTGTTTTAGCCATCTGCTTTATGTATCTACGAGGGGTTTTGTCTGCTTTTATTTTATTATAAAGACAGTAATAAAAAAGGGCAGATCCAAATTTTGTTTGACTTGAAGGTTAAATGTTTATCACATGGGAAACTTTTTAAGAAGAAGAGTACAATATAATGCATACAAAATTAGGTTGAGGGTCTTGGAAGAAACATTAATAGATCAGTGGTCATAAAGTTTAAGCTTTATCAGCTTCACAGTCAATCCACCTCTGGTTAAAAGTCTGGTTGTGTGGATGTGAAAAGCTTTGCTTTTAGAAAAGGGAGCTACCAGCAATTTATAATTTCCATTTATCTTAGATCTGCTCAGAGACCATCTTTTTAATGACCTGGCAGGAGAGATGAATTTTCTTGTCTACCATGGTCCATTGTTTACTCAGCAAGTATTTGTTGAGTGACTACTTTATGGTGGACACTGTGGATATGGTGATGAACAAGATAGACTTGACTCTTGCCCTCATAGAATTTAGATCTAGTGGGAAAGACAGATGTTAACACACAATTTGTATGGCTATTAGAGTATATAATGAGTGAATGAGGAAAGGCTTATTCATAATTAGCATATGAATAATCTTGAGGTCTTTCATTCATCCCTATATGTTGCTGTTAAATTCTGTTTGCTTATTTTTTTGACACAGGGTCTCACTGTGTCACCAAGGCTAGATTGCAGTGATGTGATCTCAGCTCACTGCAAACTCCACCTCCCTAGCTCCTCCTGAGTAGTTGGGACTGTAGGTGTGTACCACCACACCCAGCTAATTTTTGTATTTTTTGTAGAGATGATGTTCTGCCATGTTGCCCAGGCTGGTCTTGAACTCCTGGGCTCAAGTGATCCACCTGCCTCAGCCCCACAGAGTGCTGCAGTCACAGGTGTGAGCCATCAAGCCTGGCCTCTGTTCATTTTTCTTTTACCACAGTATCATTCTCAATGGACTGACTTTCTCTAGTTTTCCATTTCTTTGTGTAAATAATCACTATTCTACCAGAATTACAACATGTTCTTCTATTTTGTTTGAGACAGAGTCTTGTTCTGTCATCCAGGGTAGACTACAGTGGTATGGCCATGGCTCAGTACAATCTTGAACTCCTGGGCTCAATCAGTCCTCCTGCCTCAGCCTCCTGAGTAGCTGATACTGCAAGTGTGCATCACCATTCCCAGCTAACGTTTTACATTTTTTGTAGAGACTGGGGTCTTACTTTTTTGTCTAGGCTGGTCTTGAACTTCCAGCCTCAAGCCATCCTCCTCTCTCAGTCCCAAAAACTGTTGGGATTATAGGGTTTAGCCACCATGCCCAACCCCAATATATTCTTAACATATGACTCATCATTTCTTAGCCCCAGAAGTTTTAATCGTTTTCCATTGCTCTCAGTAGTCCTTTATCTAGCATTAAGCCTTCATGTAAATTCTTATTTCTAGATTTTCTAGATTAAAAATGGAAATATCCTCTGGATAGGGAGGTACCAAAAGGTTTCCCTAGAGTGGTGGTTCTCAGTCTTGACTGCTGATAGAGTCAGTTGGGGTATCTTTTTAAAAACAAACAAAAATAGAATCTCACCACTTCCACTGCAGATTCTGATTTTATCAGTCTGGTGTTACTGGTGGAGGGTGTCCAGGTTCGTGGCGTCTTGAACAAAGAATTGGACAAAATGCACAAAGCAAGGAAAGAATGAAGCAGCAAAAGCAGAAATTTATTGCAAATGAAAGTACACTCCACAGTGTGGGAGCAGGCCTGAGCATAGAGGCTCAAGACCGCTGTTACAGAATTTTCTGGGGTTTAAATACCCTCTAGAAGTTTCCATTGGTTGCTTGGTGTTTGCCCTATGTAAATGAAGAGGGTGAAGTAAAGTTACAAAGTCATTTACTTGGTGTATGCCCTGTGTAAATGGAGCGGATATTTCCTGTCATAGCTGAAGCATTCTATTTGATTTAGTTCTAAGAAGCCCTTAGGCTCCCTGCCTCCAGATCCTATTCTCCTGCCTCACTGGGATGGGACTCAGGCATCAGTATTAAAAAAAAAATGTTTTTCAGTTATTTTAGTGTGCAGTCAAGATTGAGAACTGTTGTTCTAACTATAGGGCAATCTATTTCAACCATCATCTTTCTTGCTTGAAATTTCCTCTTGTATTCTGTCTATTCTACTACTCATCTTCAAAGCTTACCTTAATACCTACTTTATTAGTGAAGCTTTTCTTCACTATTTCAGTTTATCCTATGATAATTTGTCTGTCCTTTGAATTAGTATTTCCTAGCTCTATGTCAATTACACATTGCTTCATGACTTTTTTCATGTTTTGGTAGGCATATTTATTATCTTTGATTTGTTTTGCTTAAATATAAGTGTACTTTTTAAAATCTTTTCCACTGTATTTCAGCTACTTAGGGGCAGTATATGTGCCATTATATTTCCATGATACAGTGTTTTGCATATAGTTAGATTTAAATATTTGCTAAGGGACTGAAATAATATGGTTAAGAATTTGAGCCATGTCATATTGCCTCAATGACAAGTAGATTGGGCCTATCAATTTGAACAGCAATAGCTACATCAAAATAACATTTTGCAGCAAATCAGTAGATCACAGTGTGTGTGTGTGTGTGTGTGTGTGTGTGTGTATGGTTTTGTGAATTACAATCATCTTTCAAGCTCCACTTTTAAGTAATTCAGAACCTGCCACTTTTTACCATGTAGGATTTATTCATTGACACTCTAATTCATTTAGCCTTGTTTATTTGTAGGGCACCTGGAAGATAGGTACCTAGTTTTCACTCTCTAGAGAGATCCCCTAAGTAACACTGAGGTATCTTGCAGGGTTGAAAAGGAAAATGCCCTCATTGTCCAGGAAGGTAGCATAAATGTTCAATTATAAATGATCAGTAGTTTGGTCTGTGGTCAAGGGAAGAATATATATATCCTATGCTTAAAGTTGTTCAGCTTATAAAATATACCCACTACAATAAAATGAAAAATTCTTGATTTCAGCATGAGAGTAGAACAAAAGCTGTCGTTATGTTTGCTGCTGTAAGTAATGAAGTATAGTTGATGAGTTTGAGACCCATAATTTTACTGAAAAAAAAAAAAAATTTTTTTTTTTTTCGAGGCAGGTCCTCATTCTGTCGTCCAGGCTGGAGTGCAGTGGTGCTATCTCGGCTTACCGCAATTTCTGCTTCCTGGGTTCCTGCCTCAGCCTCCTGAGTACCTGGGAGTACAGGCGTGCATCAGCATGCCTGGCTAATTTTTGTGTTTTTTGATAGAGACGAAGTTTCACGATGTTGGCCAGGCTGGTTTTAAACTCCTGACTTTAAGTGATCTGCCCGCCTCAGCCTCCTAATGTGGTGAAATTACAGGTGTGAACCACTGTGGTGGGCCAGTTTTTTGTTAAGAAGAAATGTGCAGTCATGGAGTAGCACATGTATTATTTCTTTCTCTTACATATGAAGAGCTGATATTTTGAAGTTAATATAAACATATACAACTTCTTATGTATTTTTTAGACTATGTACGTATCAATGAGGTTAGTAGAATCCTTTTCTAATTGAGGGACATGATATACATGTTGAGAGATTATAATGTTATGATGAAAATGCTAGATTGGAATGTTTCTTGTAATGAGCTACTGTAACTGAATTTTGTTTTTCTAGTATTCCTCAAGGTAAACTCTATATCTTTTTCTATGATTTTCTTTCTTTCGGTTTATTTCTATTTATTTTTTCCTTTTGAATTACTACTACTTTTTTCTTTCTTTTGAGCCATTTCAGCTTCTGATTTTCTGCAAAAGTTACATTTGAAAGAAAATCTAGTGTTTTCAAACAACTATGCATAGATAGTATAAGTAATAAGTCTGTTATAAAGAAATTACTCATGCTCAGGAATAATTGCTGGTTGCTAAATAGGAATCACAAAATTATTTCCATGGAATAATGTAGCAAAAAATTATATATTTGATGGTGTTTACTTTATAATGCTGCTATAAAAGAAGAAATTACCTGGCTTGATTTTATAAGGAGTGTGTGTGCATGTGCTTGTATGTCAATGGGTATGTGTTATCTAATACGTATATTATTATCAGGCTCAGCATCTTACTTTTTGGAAGAAGTATGGTGAAAATAAAACAGCCTGAAAGTGTTACTGGAAACAGAAACTCTGCTGGTGGGATTCTCTAAGTTCTTCATTTTTCTTCTGTAGGTTCAGTTAATGCTCTATACTTATCTGTCCACGGAATTCATTGGTACGGTAAACATATATAATACCATTCGGAGAGTCGGAACAGTGCTTCTCATCATGCACACGCTGAAGTACTACTATTGGGCAGTGAATCCTCAGGATCGAAGTGGTATCACCCCAAAAGGATTAGGTATATCTGTATATTACTAAATGCAAATCAGGATTTAATTTTTCATTTTGTTTTAACCAGTACTGTCATATTATTTGGGCAGTTTCTCTATATTCCATTATGGTAAAATTTTTTTAAATCTCATTGATAATGTTAATAGTTTGTCCTACATTATAGTTTCTAGAGGTTAATAACTTGCTACTTGTGTGGAAGAAGAATACTTGTGCTGGTATGAGTTGTTGGGGGAACAAATATGACTAGGATGGTTGTTGTAAGGCACTGAAAATGCTGAGAAATTCTTAATTAGTTTTTAGTAATTGATATTGAGAATTGATTATCACAATGACATTTGTAGAAATGGTGTTTTGGAAATATGGGGGTTTCTTACAGAGTAGGAGGTATCTGCTTCTCTTAAAGATATAATTATTAAATTACAAAATGTTAGTAATTATTTTCTTACATAATGAGGACTAACTAGCTGAAAGGGTAATATTTATTCATCATGTCCAGAAGTTCATGTTAAGGGGTCATAATAGAACATTTGACATATAGTGGCTGTTTTGCTTGTAATTATTGCAATCTCCTTGGAATTGGCTTACATCAAAAAGGGAGGTATCAGCTTGTATAAACTGGCAGTTTCAGATACAACTTGGTGTAGATATTCAGAATATGGCCACAGGACCGAATTTGTCTTGCTGCATTTACCATTTCTGCGTTGGCTGTTTTTACATATTCTTCCCCTTTGTAGTAGCAAGCAGCCAGTCCACTTTCACATCCATAATAACTTAAATCCAGTGTAAGAGCATCTGCCTATATAAAATATTTCCAGTGAAAGTCTCTTTTAGTCTCTTTCTTGCTCATTGGCTTTCATTGTATCATGTGTCCATTTCTGTGGTTAGAATTGTTCTGATTGCTTAGAAATGGAGGCATCCTATACCTTGGAGACATGATCTGAGAGTGAAGATGACTTCAGTCACTTGGTAAAAATTAAGGACTGTTGCTTGAAATTAAGAAATAGATGCCGAGGAGTCAAATAACATGCATTCTGATTGTAGTAAGAGGCTTTGGTTGTTTGCGATTTACAAAGATTGTCACATTTGCATACTACTTTTTATATCACTTTCAAAATAAGCTTGGTTTAGTCTCAGATAATCTGGTATCTATAATTCAGCAAGCTATGAACTTTTTAAGCTGGCAAGGTGTGGCAGATGTAGACCTGGTCAGAATTTTCTGATGATTATTTCATGGTGCTATAGGTGTATCATGTACTGTACTAGGTGCTAGTTTTGTATTCTTGCCTGCCTTTCATAATTGGTTAGTGACCTTGGGAAAGTCTCATTCTTCAAATGAGAGAGCTGGACAAATTTTGTGATCCTATTCTAACTCTAGCCTATTTTTGTTTTTTTGGTCTAGGAATCATATGGAAGAAATTTTAAACAATTTTCTTCCTATTTTCATTGATCTGTTCAAGGTCATGGTGGTCCTAAGCTTTGGTGGTCTAAGAACTATCTGTAAATCGTGATTATTGGGGGTAAATTATAAAATATATGAGGCAAACAGGTCACTAACTTAGGATCTTAGAACAATGAGTATTTGGTTTCAAAAGCTTTCTACTTGGAAATTAAATGTTTGAGACATGAAAATTAATTTAATGTGAGCCATGTGTGACCAAGGACTTTTCTAAGCAGAGAAGGAGGTGTCAGAGGCAGTCATCATGTTTCCCTTCTTCATGAATGATACCGTGTGGTGAGGGATTCTTTTTCAGATTTTTGTATTAGCCTATATAATGATAACAGTAGAAGAAATGTTGTCATACTGAATTCACATATAATAATAATGTTGAAAATTTAGATTTTCCTTTGTTTTTTTTTTCTTTTAAACATTTGTTACTTTACTAACACTCTCAGAGTCTGAAAATAAGTGCATTATTAGTGAATACAAATTTTATTTGTTACCTCATTTTTATGTTTTGGACATTCACCTATTCAAAGTACAAACTTCTTCATTGTAGTTTCAACATAACCTGTTTTGTATGTTTGAAATATTGTGTATACGATGCATGTAAGATTGAACACTTGTCTTTCTAGAGGCATAAAATAAAAGAGAGGTCATTCTTTTAGGGGACTGACCGTTATGTTTCTTACAAACAAATGGAAAAACTCTTGGGAATAAGAATTTTATATTTTGACAGCTTTGAGTGTATATTTTTCATATACTAAATGTGTATGTGTATATATATTTTTAAAGATGGACCACGACCTAATCAAAAAGAAATACTTTCTCTACGAGCATTCTTGTTGATGTTCATTAAGCAATTAGTGATGAAGGTGAGTTCACATTGCGTATCCCATAGCATACTGTATATTGTAGCTTATAATTTCAGATGAAATACAATCTTGGTTTATTTGTCCTTTGCTTGGTTACTATGGTTACAGATAGGAAAATACTTTGAAAGATGTTTCCATGTTTGTTTTGGTTCTTTTTTGGAGCCTATATGGATATAAATTGCTGCAGAATTGGGGATTGGTAGTTGTATTTTATGTTATATAAAGTTCTTTAGTAGCTCAAGTGTGTTGATTCATTTAGCAAATATTTACTGTGTTTCTGTTAGTATTTGGCACTATTCTTTGCATTGGCAATACAGTAGTCAACAAAACTCCTAAAGGAGGTTTCATTTTTATCAGGCTCCTTGTAACTGGCATTCAGATTTTAAGAAATAGTATTTCTGTATACATGTACCTGGTAGGTGTATGAGCCTTTAGAATTGGTCACATTTTGTCCTTTTCCATTTTATTACAGGTAAAGTAAAATTAATACTCTAAAGAAGGCATTTTACTTTTATAAGATAGGAATATATAAATGTACTTGTTGCCAATGTTTTTTTCAGTATTTTCCTATATGATTTTATAATGCTTTATTAGTTGTCACATAAGATTATGGCAAGTGAACGTAGCTTTTAGTATACCTTTCAGATTCAGATACCTTATTTCCATTTATTAAAAAAAAGTATCCTTTGAATTGTCTCTGTTTTGTTGCTCGTTCCTCGTGCATACTGTTTTTTGTTTTCCAATTTGTTTCTTCTTGTTTTTTTTTTTTTTTTTTTTTTTTTTTTTTTTTTTTTTGTTTTTTCCATATTTTTCTCTTAATTTGGAAATTTTCCTTGTTATTTTATTACCTTTTTTTTTCTTATATACTGATAGAGTAGGTTGAAATTTTTCATACTGAATTCATGTTTAAAAGTGCAGTGTTTTGTATTTTTTCCCCCGGTGAGATTACTGTTCAATTTTTAGGTGCTTGACACTTTAACTTGATAATTTCAGAAACTGTTCATTTTATTCTCCACATGTAATTTTCAGTCGAAAAGGTGTCTTCTGTATTTAGAGGAGTAGTAGGTGTGGATATTAGTTTTTAATTTATCATTATTATTTTTGCTAATGTCAGGATTCTGTAGCTTTAGTAAGTAGGCTATCATATTATATAAGGTGTTGAAAGCAGGAAGCTGATGTTAAATCTCTTTTGACCTCTACATTGTCTGGAATATTGATGTCTTTAGTGCTTCCCCAAATGTTTGTTTTAAATTTAGATTCTCTATTACATTTTTATATTTATACTAGCTGACCAACTTCACAAATCTATGTGTATAATTTCTCTTTAAACATTTTTTCATACATAAACATAAGATATTATGTATTATGTTTTTGAAGGATTCTGGAGTAAAGGAAGATGAATTGCAGGCCATTCTTAATTACCTACTGACTATACATGAGGTAATGTTTGAATTTTATCTTTCAAAATTTTATTTTTTGAAACTACATTAGACTTTTTTTAAGAGTAAAAATTAAAAAAAAATCTTCAGTAATTATATAACTGTAATGGGGAATAAATTTGTCTAGGAACTAAAGCCTAGCAACCTTCATTTAAATATCCTTTATTATCACAAGATGGATCTTGAGAATAATCATGAAAGGCTTTAAAAAGTACTAACAGAGTTCACTGAATTAATAGTAAAGTATACCAAAGTATACAGAAACCAGTGTACCAAATGAAAAAATAGATTATAAAAATGACTGAAAATGATTGGGTTTTAAAAATTTATAACACAATCTTCCCACTGACTTTACATGTTCAAATATTTAATTAACCAGCTCATTTATGGTGGGATTTAAAATGTGTTTGAAAGGGAGATTGAAAATTAAATAGGTAGAAATAATTGTTTTTGTCTTTATTTTTTAGCACCAGGAAAATGTAATATATGTCAGTTGCAATCTAACCTCTTTTTCGTTAGGTTTTTACCTATAATTAGTAAAAATTAGGAACTGATGAATATATCATAGCATTTCAAATGATAATTTGTACTTCTATATTATAATTAATCTCTTGTGAATTAATAAATATATTTTAGTATGGAGTAGTGCCTTAATTTTTAAATTTGGGATAATGTTAATTATCTCTTTGTTAATTCCAGAATAAAAGAATGGCTTAAATTTTGTGATTGAGTAATTTTGACTCCAAATCATTAATGATTATGATATTTTTTTCTTCTTGAATAGGCAATCCTGTTTTTAGATTTTACTGACCAAATATAATATTTGAAGAGTTTTCAGGTGAATTTCATAGTGATCATATGTGTGATTTTATTTTTATTAACCCTAAAGTACTGAATAAAGTACTTTATATGAGGTAAACTGGAAGTCACAGTGATTCCTTATTGTTGGGAAAGTTTCAGGTCCTCCAAATAACACTTCCAAAGATTCAGTGTGCTAGCTTGAGATCATCTGTTTAACTTACTGAAAATTAGGAGTACAAGTGGCTTCCATAGCAAAAATTCCAAAGCAGTGAAGGAAAACTAGAATCAGGGCAATCAAGTTAACTAAACTCTGTTAACTGTTTGACTTTTCCTTTTTGGGTCAGTATTATCTAAGTTGGCTGTAATGATATGCATACATAATGGCATATGCAACAAAGGTCATGAAGGTTTTTCCTGAAGATTTTTTTGGGGTCTAGGACTCATATATGTTTCTGTGCTGGTATTCTGTAACTGTTTTCAAATACTACCACATATTAGTAGTATGTTGATGAAGTAAATGTTTATTGGTTTTCCTTATAGTGATGACAGTTAATACTATATATGAAAACTATCCAATTATCATTTCTCACAAAGTGTTCTTTTAGAACTAGTTTCTTGAAAGGCACAGTGAATAAAATATTCCAGGTCAAATAAGTTTAAGAAATGATACATAATATCTTGCCCCTACCACCACCACCAGATTTGCAATATTCAGTTAGCATTTTAGAAGCTCTAATATATTTTTCTGTAATAAAGAATAACCCCTCCCCACAATTTCTTGATATATAAGCCTTCCTTAAATAAATTCCTGTTGGATATACTGTTTCTATAGATTATGTTTTACAAAATCTTGATTCAATATAACATGAAAAGGTATTTTATTTCTTTGATTAAGAAATTGTTTTGAGGCCAGGTGTGGTGACTCAACCTGTAAATCCCTCCTTTGGGAGGCTGAGGTGGGCAAATCACTTAAGGCAAAGAGTTCGAGACTGGCCTGGCTAACATGGTGAAACCTTGTTTTTACCAAAAATACAAAAATGTGGTGGCACACACCTGTAGTCCCAGCTACTAGGGAGGCTGAGGCATGAGAATTGCTTGAACCTGGGAGGCAGAGGTTACAGTGAGCTGAGATCACACCATTGCACTCCAGCCTGAGTGAGACAGAGATACTCTGTTTTTCCCTCAAAAAGAAATTGTTTTGCTGTTTTATGTATAGTTTGAGTTATGGAGGTGAATGTGTGCAATTAAAGAACACAATTTATTACAAATAGATATATATCATAGATATGTCTACTTATATTTCTAATGTTGAAATTTCTATTTCAGAGGTATTCAGCATTCAACTAAGTTGTTTTTTCCTCATTTTTAAAAACAAATTTTCTAAAATGATTATAGGATGACAATCTAATGGATGTCCTACAATTGCTTGTTGCATTAATGTCGGAACACCCTAACTCTATGATTCCTGCTTTTGACCAAAGGAACGGGTTACGGTAAGAGTTAATATATCAAGAGTTTTTAATGTATTTCATATAAGGGATAAGTTTGAAAATATTTGAAAGCTTCTTAAATATGAAAACTATTATTTAAACTTACATGTGAAATGAGTTTGTAGCATGAAATGAGTTAAGATTTAAGACCCATTTATAATCATGCATGTTTTCAATGAATATTTATAGAGGCAGTATTACTATTTGTTACTATTTAATTTGTGAGGATGGATAAATGATTTCAGTATTTTGTATGGTGAATGCTATTAGAGAGCTACTATATTATTGACTTCTTTAGCAGAATTATCTTTAGGTCTTAGAGTAGTATTAAATAGTGTTCAATTGTAATCCAAGATAAGCTCTCTATCCTCCCTTTATAATATCACTTCTTCCACCTCCCACTTCTGACTCAGCATTGTATTAGTGTGCTTAGGCTGCCATAATCAAATACCATAGATTGGATGGCTTACACATCAAAATTTTGTTTCTCACAGTTCTGGAGATGGGAAATCCAAGTTCATGATGCCAGTGGGGTTGGTATTTGATGAAGACTCTCATCTTGAGTTGCCTACCTCTTCTTCCTTCCTATGTTCTCACATAGCAGAAAGAGAAAGAGAGCATTTGTGAGCTTTCTGGTGTCTCTTCGTACAATGACATTACTCCTATTGGATTAGAGACCCTCTCTTATGATCACATTTAACCTTAATTACTTCTTTAGAGGCTCCATCTCCAAATACTAATGATAGGGCTTTAACATATGAATTTTGGGTGTATGCAAACATTTGGTCCATAATAATTATCAACAACAAAAACAGAATACCTTTATTTTACATATAAAAAAGTTAAAAATCTTTTGTTTAATGAAAAAGTGGGCAAGAAAAGTTTAGCAACTAGTTTGCTGAATGATGAGCTACAGAAACTAATTTAATTATTGAGTTATAATAAATTCACACAGGGATTTTTGTTTTCTGTTTGTTTTTAAGACAGATCTCCCTCTGTCACCCAGACTGGAGTGCAGTGGTACAGTCACGGATCACTGCAGGCTTGACCTCCTGGGCTCAAGGGATCCTCTTTCCTCAGTCTCCTGAGTAGCTGGGACTACAGGCGTGTGCCACCATGCCTAGCTTATTTTTAAAATTTTTTGTAGAGATGAGGTTTCACTATGTTGCCCAGGCTTGGTCTTGAACTTCTAGGCTTAAATGCACATTGATCTTCTATTACAGATCCATTATTTGGTATCTTTCAGTGCTCATTCTCTATAATATAAAAAGTGACTTTATTCATTATACTTAAGGGGTTTATTTCAGAATTCTTCAGGAAAACAACCAAAAGAGTGTGTGTGTGTATTTGTGCGTGTGTGTGTGTGTGTTTGTGTGTGTGCACGTGGGTACTCACTAGAGAGATTTATTTTAAGCAATTGTTTTACACAGTTGTGGAGGCTGGGAAATCCAAAGTCTGTAGGATAGGCAGGCTGACTGGAGACCCACAGAGGAGTTGATGTTGCAGTTCAAGGTCAAAGACAGTCTGCTGACTGAATTTTCTCTTTCTCTGAGGCAGTCAGGCTTTTTTTCTGTTAGGCTTCAGCTGAATAAGACCTACATACATTATAAAGGCTAATCTGCTTTACTCAAAATCTACTGATGTAAGTGTTAATCTCATCCAAAAAATACCTTCAAATATCTAGAAAAACATTTGACGAAATATCTTGATACCATGGCTTCCAGTTGACACATAAAGCATTATAAGAGATAAATTTACAGTTTATCATTTATTGATAGTTTTACTGTTAAAGTATTCCGTATTTTCCCTCACACTGTCTAATAATTATTACTTTGAACAAGCTTGCTATGAACATTCATGTACAAGTATTTCTATGGACATATGTTTTCACTTATTTTGAGTATATACCATACTTATGAATGTAATGGCTAGGTCATATGATAGCCGTATTAACACAAAACAAACGAGGCTTATAAATACTTG
>NW_016107319.1:16045383-16047010 GCF_001604975.1 Cebus imitator | reverse complement strand
GGCTTCTCATTCTTTTAAATATTGTTTACAGTTACTTTCCTGCTATAGCAACAGAGTCTAAGAGTTGTAACAGAGATGTTATGGCCCATAAATTCGAAAACAGAGGTCCCCAGTCTTTTTTGGCACCGGGACTGGTTTCATGGAAGACAGTTTTTCCACGGACTGGGGTGAAGGGTAGTTTCAGGATAACTCAGGTGCATTACATTTATCATTAGATTCTCATAGGGAGTGCGCAATCTAGATATCTCACATGCACAGTTTACAACAGGATTCTACTCCTGTGAGAATCTGATGCCATAGCTGATCTGACCGGAGGTGGAGTTCAGGCAGTAATGCTTGTTGGTCTGTTGCTCATTGCCTGCTATGTGGCCTGGTTTGTAACAGGCCACACACTAGTACAGGTCTGTAGCCCGGGGGCTGGGGACCCTTGTTCTAAAATACCTACTATTTGATTCTTTACACAGCAGTGTTCTAACTCCTGTGCTAAATTAATTCCAAAATTTTTTTTACCTTTAATGGTGTAAATCTCCTTTCCTTCCTGTGTTTAATTTCAGGGATAGGTAAAACTATAGCAAAATTCATCTTTTTTTAACATATGATACAGATGTAAACAAAATGCATCTTTATAGTTATAGGAGCTTGCAGTTTGCTTTTTAAAAAAATTTTGAATGTATGACTTATTATCTTAGCATTTACTTGAAACCATTTATTACTACCTCAAAATATTTGACTTGATATAGATTTCACTAACTTTTGCCAGTATCATTTTTTAGTAGCTTTATTGTGGCATAATTGACATAAAATAAACTACACATTTAAAGTTTTGACATATATCTCAGTCTCTGAAACCATCACAGCAAACAAGATAATGAAAAATTTTTCATTACAAAAATTTCTTATGCCCCTTTGCAATCCCTCCCTTATACTGATCCACAGGCTGACACTGATCTGTTTGTTGTCACTATAGATTAATAAGGATGTTCTAGAATTTTGTATAAATGAAATTATGCAGTACACATTCTTTGACTCCTTTCACTCAGGATAAATTATTTTTAGATTCACCCATATTGTTTTATTCCCTTGTATTATTGGATATTATTTCATCATACTCATATATCACATACTGTTTAGCCATTCGCTACTGATGGACATTTGTTTCCAGTTTTTGGCACAATAATAGCGGGAGACTTTGACACCACATTATTAATATTCGACGGATCAACGAGATAGAAAATTAACAGGGACATTTATGATTTGAACTCAGGCCTGGAACAAGTAAACTCAGTGAATATTTATAGAATTCTTCACCCCAGGTCCACAGAACATACATTTTTTTCAGTATCACATTATACCTGTTTTGAAAGTGACCACATAAATGGAAGTAAATCACTTTTCAGCATTTGCATAGCATTTCACAGATTTAAATGAAATATTGGTTGGCTGTTTGTTTGTTATTTTCTTCCCTTATTCCTTCCTGTCTCCACTGTTAAGTACAATTATCGGCATAAAAGAGGTTTTTATTACCTATTTTTAGATTGTATTCCAGCCAGGGCAATAAAGCAAGACTTCTGTTCTCTCTCCCTCTTTCTCTTTCTCTTTCTCCCTCTCCCTCTCTCTCTCTCTCTCT
>NW_016107319.1:16029677-16043668 GCF_001604975.1 Cebus imitator | reverse complement strand
TCCCATCTTTTATTTTTTATTATTATTTTTTTGAGACAGAACCTTGCTCTGTCACCCAGGCTGGAGTACAGTGGCCCAGTCTCAGTTCACTACAACCTCCGCCTCCTGGGTTCAAGTGACTCTCCTGCCTCAGCCTCCCAAGATTACAGGTGCCCATCACTAGGCCTGGTTAATTTTTTTTGCAGTTTTGGTAGAGACAGAGTTTTACCATGTTGGCCAGGCTGGCCTGGAACTGCTGCCCTCAGGTGATCTGCTCTCCTCAACCTCCCAAAGTGTTGGGATTACAGGCATGAGCCACTGCGCCTGGACTAAAGTTTCCTCTTAACACTGCTTTGGCTGTATCCCAGAGGTTTTATTACGTTGTGTCTTTGTTTTCGTTTATTTCAAAGGATTTTTAAATTTCTGCCTTAATTTCATTGTTTACCCAAAAGTCATTCAGGAAAAAGTTGTTTAATTTCCATATAATTCTATGGTTTTGAGAGATCATCTTGGTATTGATTTCTATTTTTATTCTGTGTTCTGAGAATATGGTTGGCATGATTTCAGTTTTTTTGCATTTATTGAGACTTTATAGCTGAGCTTATGGTTGATCTTGGAGTATGTTTTGTGTGCAGATAAGAAGACTGTGTATGGGTGGAAAAGAATGTTGATGGGTGGAGTAGTATCCTGTAGATGTCTGTTTGGTCCAATTGAGACAAGTTTTGAATTTAAGTCCAGAATTTGTTAGTTTTCTGCCTTCATGACATGTCTAATGCTGTCAGTGGGTTGTTGAAGTCCCCTGCTATTATTGTGTGACTAAGTCTGTTCCTAGGTCTAGGAATAGTTGTGTTATATATTTGGTTGCTCTACTGTTAGGTGCATATATATTTAAGATAGTTAAGTTTTCTTGTTGAATGGAACTAGATAATATTATGTTATGCCATTTTTTGTTCTATTTAACTCTTGATAATTTATCATTTATTTTATCTTATATAAGAATAGTGACTCCTGCTCTTTTTCTATGTTCTCTTTGTGTGATAGGTCTTTCCCTAACCCTGTACTTTGAGCCTATGAGTGGTGTTATATGTAAAATGGGTCTCTTAAATATGGTAGATGGATGAGTTCTGTTTTTTTATCCAACATGCCATTCTGTGCCTTTTGAGCAGGGCATTTAGACCATTTACACTCATAATTAATATTGATATGTGAGGTTTTGATTCTTTCATGAAGTTCTTAGCTGGTTGCTTTGTAGTTTCTTTTGTGTGGTTGCTTTATAAGGTTTGCAAGCTATGTACATGTGTATTTTTGTGGTGGTAGGTGTTGTAATGCCAGTAATGCCAGTAACTCTCAATAATGCCAGGAACTTGTAGGTTTGGCTACTTTACATGGTCTTATATTTCTTGAAGACTTTTTCATTTTTTAACCTTTTTTTTTTTTTTTTTGGTCTGACTGATTTGAAAGATCAGTCTTCAGGCTTTGAAGTTCTTTCTTTTGGTTAGTCTAGTTTGCTGATAAAACTTTCAATTTTATTTTGTAATTTCTTAAGTGAGTTTTTCAGTTCCAGGATCTCTGATTGATTTCTTTTTAAGATGTTTAATCTCATTCATTTCCTGGATTGCTTTAGAAGTTTCTTTGTATTAATTTTCAACATTGTCTGGGATATCATTGAGCTTACTTGCAGGCCATGCTTTGAATTCTTTATCTGTCATTTCTGAGTTTCCATTTTGGTTATGGACCATGGTTGGAGAGCCATTGTGATCCTTTGATGGTGTCACCACACTCAGATTTTTCATGGTGTCTGAAATTTTGTGCTGGTTCCTTCTCCTTTGGAGATGCTGACACTTCTGACTTTTGTAATAGTTTTCATGCTGTTAAGATTTTTTTTTTCTTTCTCTATAATAATTTTTTTTTTTTTTGGTCTTCTTTCCCTTTCCCTCCTTCCATATGGGGGTGGCTATAGAGAATGCTGGGTAGGGTCTTTGGACTTTGCTTCTATAGCTTTGTATACTTTCGTCAGCAGGTTTTATATTGGGCTGTGCATTTAAACCTACAAGCCATTAGATGGCAGTTATGAGTAAAAGTGGTCTTTGGCCAATTTGTTTAATGGGAGAAGCTCTCTGTTGCCTCAGGCAATAGGCTAATGTGTGGAGTGCATGGTGGTCTGAGCCCCCTCCTCTGCTCTGGAGGAGTGGGACACAAAATGGGCATTTCCAGACCGGGCAGGTCCTACTAGAGGTCTCCTTATGTCTGGCATCAGTGCTAAGGGAGAATTCAGTGGGCAGTCCCTAAGTGCCCAGAAGAGTGTGTAGGCATAGTGATGGGAAACCTCAGTCCCAAATTCTCTGCATGGGCATGTGGGATGGCCTAAACTCCTAATCCAGGAAAGTGGGTTTTCCAGATTCCTGGAGATCTGCTGAGTTTGAAATGGAAAGGGTCCATTTCAAATCCAGTGCACCACAATTTCTGCACTGGAATGGTGGGACGCCTCAGGGTACAGAACCAGGCCAGCAGGTACTATGAATGCCTTGAGATAGGGCTGGATGTGGAACAGAGAGGACCCCTGTACCAGGATCTCTGCATAGGAATGGTGCAGAGGGGGCTGTTCCAGGTGAGTGGGTAGTCTGAATGCCTGGAAATCTGCCTGGGCATGGAGCAGAGAGAGCTCCCCTTGCACCAAGATCTTTGCACAGAGGAATGAGGTAAGTCAGGCTGCTGGACTAAGCAGCTGCTCTGGATGCCTGGAGATCTCCCTGGGCATGAAGCATAGAGGACCCCTCTGAACCTGGATCTCTGCAAAGGAAGAGTGGGGTGACTCAGGCTGCCAGTCTGGGCAAGCAGGTGCATTGAATTCCTGGAGATCTGCCTGTGCATCCTGCTGCGTCATGTGGAATAGGGCTCAGGTTGCTAGTCCATGGGAGTGGGTGCTTCACATGCCTGGAGATCTGCCTGGGCATGGAGGAAAGAGGGTCCAGTGCCATGATCTTTGTTTACGAAGGATGGGGAGGGTTGAATGCCTGGGTTTCTGCCTGAGAGTGGAGCAGAGAGGGCCCTGCTGCACCGCAATGTCAGGGTTGCCGGCTGGGGGACCCAGCAATGGCACATGCAGACTGGTTCCAGGTCACCAAGCTGCCCCTGGTTGGCAAGTCTCATTGTCCAGGAGATATTGCGGCTCTAGCCACTTTCCTCCCACCCCAGGCCTGTGACGGGGCATGCCTGTGTGGCCACATGTCAGATTTCCAGGTTGTATTGTATGTGCTTGAATTCAAACTGGCATCCTGCTCTTGGTCCCTGCAACTTTTCCTGGTGTTTTTCCCTCACAGTATCTCCATACCTCTTTCTCAGCTCCAGGTCTTGGGAGAAACAAAGTGCTCTCAGGATCTAGGATGCCCTTCATGATTCTGGTAGATTCCTGCTTTTCTTCTTGAATTAAAGCTCAGAGTTTATTTTTATGTGCTATCTTATTGTTTCCAAGTGGCTGAGAAATGCTAAAACCCTCAAATCTGCCATCTTTGGGGGAAAAAAAAAAAACTAAAAAACTACTGTAATTTTAAACTGGTATTATACTTACATTAATATTTCTTTTAAAAAGTTTAATAATTTTTATTTTGCTGAATTTAAATTCTTGAAGAAAAGAAACGTAAAACATGTTAGTATTTTCCTAATATTAACTGTTAAGTTTTATTACTAAGATTTGAATTAAAAAAATGAATGATTTTGTATGCGTCATTTTATGCGGTTACAATGTGATATTGACCTGGATACCTTTAGTTCATATTTTAAAAGGAATCAAACTTCTTTTTATATTCTTGCTCTTCTGTTGATCACTAGAGGTTGAAGATATTTCCTTTTTGTTCAGAATGTTTTCTGACTTACTAATCATCAAAATTCTTATCTAGGAGGATACTGATAATCTTTAATTTTTTTTTTCTTCTTTTTTTTGAGATGGAGTCTCGCTTTGTCACCCTGGCTAGAGTGCAGTGGCATCATCCCGGCTCACTGCAACCTCCACCTCCCCAGTTCAATCAATTCTCCTGTCTCAGCCTCCCGAGTAGCTGGGACTATAAGTGCCCGCCACCACGCCCAGCTGATTTTTGTATTTTTAGGAGAGATGAGGTTTCACCATATTGGTCAGACTGGTCTCTAACTCCTGACCTCAGGTGATCCACCTGCCTCGGCCTCCCAAAGTTCTGGGATTACAGGCATGAGCCACCATGCCTGGCCTGATATCCTTAATTTTTAAAAGTAATTGTAAGGGTCTCTAATTACTGTTGTTGTTCTAAATGTTTATGAGGAAGGGAATGCTATAATGAATCAGTTGAATTTCAGTTTCAGTATTACTTTGCTTATACTAAAATCAGAAGACCCTCATGTATATAATCATTTATTGAGACAGAGTCAATATACTTTGCTTATACTAAAATCAGAAGGCCCTCTCTCTATATATATGAGACAGAGTCTTGTTCTGTTGCCCAGGGTGGAGTGCAGTGGTGCAATCTGAGCTCACTGCAGCCTCTGCCTCCCAGGTTCAAGCGACTATCCTCCCTCAGTCTCCAAAGAAGCTGGGATTACAGGCACGTGCCACCACGCCCAGCTAATTTTTTGTGCGTTTAGTAGAGACTGGGGCTGGGATGGTTCTGAACTCATGAAATCAGGTGATCTGCCCGCCTCCGCCTCCCAAAGTGCTGGGATTACAGGTATGAGGCACCGTGTCTGGCTGCCTCATAGATCTTTACAAATTAGATTACTATATAATTTTTGAGAAATGAATGGGAAATTTATTTTTAGCAGTCCTTTGGTTTTAAATCTTTTTACTTTTGTAATTATTTCTGATTACCATTCTTTATTAGCTTGCTTTCTTGTTTTTCATGGTGATAATTACTTGGAAATTTAAATAGGTACTACCATTAAAGAATGTTTTCTTTCTATTGACTTAAAATAACAGGTTTTGGTAACCTTCATAGGACATTGATAAGCCTGTAGCAGAAGGAAGAAAGTCTCAAACTAGCTTGATGCACACGTTACATATAAATATGTACATGGAAAAGTCACATCATTTCTTACATTCCAATTTCTTCTCATTTCTTAGTTTTCATCAAAAGGAACTCTAGCCTAAGATAAGCAGGATTTTTAATACCAGAAATGTGTATTAAATTTCCTTCTATGTTATTTGAAATAGGTTTATAATAATATGAAAAGTGTATATATTAAACCTTTCCATTTAAAAATTGTACTTAAAATAGTTTGTTTTTAATTTTTATTCATTCAGTGTTATCTACAAACTTCTGGCATCAAAAAGCGAAGGAATCAGGGTACAAGCTCTTAAGGCAATGGGTTATTTTTTAAAACATCTGGCGCCAAAGTAAGTATGCATGAAATCTAAGATGGACTGTTGTATTCTACTTATTTATTTTATAAATCTTTGGAGTAGCAATTTTGTTCTATAGTTCTGTAGTTTTTCTTTTATTTTTCTTCCTAACTGCTGTATAAATGTAATCCAGTCACTAGTACATATTTTGAAAATTAAGTTGAATAGTTTTTTGTACATAAAATTATTTAAATTATTCGTGTATTTAATGTGAATTATGAGAATTAGTTTGGATAACTTGCAATCAAGAAACTGTGGAGACTTGATTTCAGGTGTCACACCAATTTTGCTTTATCTGCATTGCAGAGTAATACAGTAACCTGGATGTTTGTTACATAGTGTGTTCTGCTATATACAGAGAGTTTTATTTTCTTAGCTGAATGCAGATACTCATGTTCTCTACCTCTTGCTCTTTGTACCAAATTAGTTTATTTTAAAAATAAAATGTTGGGGGTAGAACAAGTGTTGGTAAACTGTAGTCTCTAGGAATCCAGCTAACCACCCATAAATAAAGTTTTATTGGAAAATAGCCACAATAATTAATTTGTGTATCATCTGTGGCTTTCATGATACAAGGGCAATGTTGAATTGTGACAGAGATCACCTGGTCCACAAATTCGAAAATATTTACCCCTTAGCCATTTGCGGAAGAACTTTGCAGACCCCAAGGGTAAAGCTTGTGATCCTTTAGTTTCTGAATTTATACTTGGAAGGTTAATTTTGGTATATATGTTTTCATAGTATTTATTTTTAAAAATTATGTTACATTTCTTCTACTTTTTCTCCACATTGTTTTTCTACTTAAGTACTTATTTTACTTTAGATGATCATCCCCAAGAGATACTAAGTTCGTGCTGGTAAATCATAGCAACTTAGCTAAATAAATAATTGCTCTGAAGATTTTGAGGAGGTTTTTGCTGTGCATAGGCAAAGTTTTTTTTTTTTTTTTTTTTTTTTTTATTTTTGCTATGCTTATATAGTAGTTTTTATTTCTCTACTTAAAGGTTTTGTGGCCTTAAGAGTGCTATAGTAAAGATGGTTGGGAGAGTAATTGAGTTGGGAATTGCTTGTAATGTGAAAAAAATTTTGTTTCCTTCATCCAGCATGCGTACTAAGTAGAGCACAGAAAAGCTCTACATTTGATTTCTTTCTGTGTAATTGCAGGAGGAAAGCTGAAGTCATGCTTGGGCATGGATTGTTTTCATTGCTTGCTGAAAGGCTCATGCTTCACACAAATTTAATCACAATGACCACATATAATGTCCTATTTGAGGTAAGAATGTACTTAGGATTTACTCTACCAAATTTCTTATTATAAAAATGCATCTTAACATTGTGTAGGTAAATAAGTTCATTTATATTTATTTTACTTTATTTTTTGAGACAGAGTCTCATTCTGTCACTCAGGCTGGAGTGCAGTGGCACAGTTTTGGCTCACTGCAACTTCCGCCTCCTGAGTTCAAGCGATTCCCTTGTCTGAGCCCCCCGAGTAGTTGGATTATAGGCTCATGGCACCATGCCTGGCTAATTTATGTATTTTTAGTAGAGGCAGGGTTTTGCTATGGTGGCCAGGCTGGTCTCAAACTTTGGACCTCAGGTGATCCACCGCCTCAGCCTCCCAAAGTGCTGGGATTACAGGCATGAGCCACCATGCCAGCCAGATTATATAGGTTTGTAATGTACAGCTTTGAAATGATATAAAGGAGATGTGGCTGCATTTGAATGTATTATTAATCTATGTATTTCTAAACAGTATTGTTTCCATTTAAGTATTCCCTCCATTGTATTAACTATTTGATGTCTCATTTTATAATTAAGAAAACACAGAGTAATAATGCTTAAGTTATTTTGGAAACATAATATTTAGCATGAAAATATCGGACTAAAAATATACTATATTTTGATTAGCATTGTACTTAGAGTTCATTAACAGTGATGCTAATCCAATGATTTGCTAATGTAATCTATTGTTTTACTTCTGTAGATTCTTATAGAACAGATTGGTACTCAGGTGATACATAAACAGCATCCAGATCCCGATTCTTCAGTAAAGATACAAAACCCTCGTATGTATTTTATATACTTTAACAAAAGCTTACCTTTTGACACTTAAAAAGAAAGTCACTGTGAACAGCCTATAGTTGATGTTGTTGAAATAGATTGTTAGATGAATATTTCATTAAGGGTGATGATATTATATTAGTTTTGTTTATGTTTTATGTTGAATGTGACTTCGAATCAACCTTAAGTTATATGGAAATCCTTATATAAAGGGTTTGAAGAATTGTTTGCTTAAGGTCTTGATTTAATGTATGTCCAGACTTTCATCAAAATTTTGGTTGTGCTATTTAGTGATATCAGGCAAAATTACATGAACCATGGAGGTAGTTTTAAATTTCTGTGAATAAAAAATACCAAATTTGGAATAGAAAAATATGTCTTCTTTATTGTTTATGAACATAGTCTTATTAAACAGTCTTTTCTTTTGATGTTTAGAATTCTTAAGCACTTGTACAAAGTATACCTTTTTCATCTTTCTAAGATCATGTTAAAATTATTAGTTTGTAGAGTTTTGAAATGTAATTACATTTTATGTGGTTAGGTGTGTTTGTGTGTGTGGCACTCCAGTGCTGATTTTAAAAATACGTGGCTTTGAAGTTTAATTTTTCTCAGCTTTCAGAGAAACATGATGTCATTATTTTGAGAATGAAGAGAAAATCTTGTACTTATAGATATATAAATGTACATTTCATATATGTTATGTGATGATAGAGAAGATTACTAGTATAAGAATTTTAGAATTTATTTGTCTTAGTGTAGTCTCTTTTATGCTGCTATTACAGAATACCTGAGATTGGGCAATTTATGAAGACCAGAAATTTATTTTCTCTCAATTCTGAAAGCTTAGAAGTCCAAGATCCAGGTGCCTCCATTTAGTTTGCTGATGGCTGCTCTCTGCTTTCAATAAAGGCTGAATGGCAAGCTCACCAAACGTTATGTGAAGCCTGTTTTATAAGGACTTTAATCCTATTGAGGGAGAAGTCCTCCAGGCTTAATCACCTTCTTAAAGGCCTTACTTCTTAATAACATTACATTAGCACACTGAATTTTGGCAGAGACACTTTAAAATTATCTGTATTGCTATAAATGATAGCAATTATCTACCTAATATATTGGCCCAGAAAAGACAGGTAGTATAGTTAGGTGATTAAAAATAGAGGCTGCATGTGTTGAACTCCTGGTTATATGTCTAACTAGTTGTGGTGTGCATTTCTTTATTTTTTAGCTTTAATTTATTTATCTCTAAAATGAGGATATTAGTTTCTATTGTGTAAAGATTACATGAATTAATAATTGCTTTCTTAAAACAATGGTAATATATCCTCAAAATTAGTGGCAATTATCTCATTATTATGTCTATCATCATTATTGTAATCATTGTTCAGGTAGCCAACTTTTGAATTTGTTATTAGAGGAATTCAGAAATTGCTCCCCAAATATCAGTAATTGTATAACTGAGTATCTTCGTTTTTGCTATTTTGAAATAATTGTTTAGATTCACCAAAATCCTTAGCGAAAGGGTAGTTTAGAATTCCTAAATTTTCAATTGAATAAAAATTTGAAATATCATGTAATTTTAAATTCAGAATTATAGCTGTTTTTATTTTTTATCTGCAAAGTCCTACCTTTTTTTTTTTGAGACTACAGCTTTGACTTCCCAGATAAGGCAGTCCTCCCACCCGAGCCTCCCAAGTAGCTGGGATTACAGGCACTCACCATCACAGCCAGCTAATTTTTAAATTTTTTGTAAGGGTCTCACTGGGCAACCCTATGTTGAGACTGGTTTCAAACTCCTGGGCTCAAACATTCCCCCTACCTTGGCCTCCCAAAGTGCTGTTATTACAGGCATGAGCCATGGCACCTGCTCTAAGTACATATTTTTAAAAGAATCTTTAAAAAAAATTTAAGCTAAGTTCAGGAGCTTATTTATTTATTTAGAGACAGAGTCTTGCTATGTTGCCCAGGCTGGAATACAGTGGCAGGATCTCTGCCTCCTGGTTCAAACGATTCTCCTGCCTCAGCCTCCTGAGTAGTTGGGACTACAGGCACCTGCTACCAGGCCTGGCTAATTTTTATATTTTTTGTGGAGACGAGTTTTCACCATGTTGGCCAGGGTGGTACTCTTGACCTCAGATGATCCGCCTGCCTTGGCCTCCCAAAGTGCTGGGATTATAGGCATGAGCCACCATGCCCAGCCTAATTTAAGCTAAATTCTAGATATTTAAATAGCTTTGTGCTAAGACCATTACCATAGTAGTTTAGTTTGCATTTTCTTGGGGGATGGGATATTGAATGGGTTTTAATTTCCTTTGGGTTTTTTGTGTCCAATTTTACTTTTAAGATTATGAAGGAAAGTCTTCACACCTTTAAAAATTCACTATGATAAATGAAAGGCTGTGTGCATACCATAAATTATGATGAGAAATCTAAGAATTTATCTTTTTCTGAGATTTTGATTATTGTGTTTTTCTAATTTTATTTCAGTATTATTTTTTGAGACAGAGTCTCGCTCTGTTGCCGAGTCTGGAGTGCCATGGTGCAATCTTGGCTCAGGGCATCCTCCCCCTCCTGGGTTCAAGTGATTTTCCTGTCTCAGCATGCTGAGTAGCTGGGATTATAGGCATGCTAACACACCTGGCTAATTTTTATATTTTCAGTAGAGACAGGGTTTCACCATGTTGGCTAGGCTGGCCTTGAACACCTGACCTCAAGTGATCTACCTGTCTCAGCTTCCCAAAGTGTTGGGATTACAGGCGTGAGTCAATTCTCCTGGCCTAGTTGTTTTTAAGATCAGCTTTACTATTTGGTATATCTCAGAGAGAATAAGCAGTTTTACTAACATTTAATTCATTTATAGTTTAACTTGTTTTAACATTTTAAAATTCAGTTTTATTTTTGCACATTTGAATCATGAAATAAATTTCCTTTCTTAGTTATAAATGCTTTCTAATGAATATACTGTCATTTCTTTCCATAGGTTATTTTTTTAATAACAGAAGAGGATGTCTTTAGTAGACATTGTGTTAGGGGAACTAAAGAAATTACAGTAGATCGATGACCTTCTATCATGAGTTTTTTGTTCAGTTTGGTTTTTACTTATTTATAAATTGTCTTACAGAGATACTAAAAGTAATTGCGACCCTACTTCGAAATTCTCCCCAGTGCTCAGAGAGCATGGAGGTTCGCAGAGCCTTTCTTTCTGACATGATTAAACTTTTTAATAACAGTAGAGAAAACAGGAGGTAAGCTGAATGAGAAAGCATTTATTTGCAGTGTTCAAGTCTACTTTTGTATAAGCCCATTTCATCTTAGAAAAATTGCTTTAAAAATATATTAAGGATATGTAAATAATGTAGCACATAGTTAAGTTAAAGTTTTTAGTACCACATTGTTGAATTGTTCTTAATGTATAATTAAATTTTTTTTTTTTTTTTTTTTTTTGGAGGTGGTTTTTTTTTTTTTTTTTTTTTTTTTTTATTTTTTTCAGATGTTTTTTTTTTCTTCAGTAATTTAGTATCCTCTTATAATTTTCAGGAGCTTGCTACAATGCTCTGTGTGGCAAGAGTGGATGCTTTCTCTCTGCTATTTTAATCCTAAGAATTCAGATGAGCAAAAGATAACAGAAATGGTATATGCCATATTCAGAATCCTGCTTTACCATGCAGTCAAATATGAGTGGGGTGGCTGGCGTGTATGGGTAGATACTTTATCAATCACTCATTCAAAGGTAAGTTTCTTTATGAAAGAATATTGTAGCATTTAAAAAATCTATAATTTTGAATTTTAGTCATTTAAAAAATTCAGATAGTTAAAATAGAGGAAAAAAGGCAAATTATTTTCTGAAAGTACAGCAAAATGAAAGCTTCAAAAGGTTATCAATAGAAATAAATATAAAGCATTTCTAATTCTTTAGCATCAAAATAACTTTTTCTAATGTTGTTTTACATGTACTTATCTTTATAATGCTAAATCTATTGCCACAGCATAAAGGAATTTATATTAGGGTGGTGCGAAAGTAGTTGCAGTAAAAACCACAGTCACTTTTGCACCAACCTAATATTTTTTTTTTCCCCAAGGAAGCCAAGTTTACAAATAGGAGTCTCAGAATTTTATGCTAGTTAGAAGCTTTTGAACACAAGGTGGCGCACTATATTCAAAGATGAGCAATTGTTTAGCAATGTAAGGTAGTTGAGTAAACAGAAAAGCTCTGGCTCATGTTTGCCTTTTGCTCATGTTGCAGGTAGCTTAAAAAAATGGGTTTGGAAGAATGCGTTCTTTTTTTTTTTTTTTTTTTTCTTAAGCCAAAGTAAGTTTAGTTATTTATAGCTTAAAATTTTTCTTTTAAAAATACTATAAGCATACAGAAAGGATCACTGTTTATGAAATTGGGTCACCTCTCTGCAATTGCTTTGTCTCCTCTTCTTCGCCTGACCCCCAACACCACTAACTTGTATTTGGTGTTGTCTTTTGTCTTTTCTGTACTTTTGCTACGTATATAAAATTCTAAACAATAAAGAGTTTTATTTTTTTATGTTTACACTTAAATGCAAGCATACTGAATGCATTTTTCTCTTAATTACTGTTTTTACTTATTATTGTTTGAGTTTCATCCGCATTGACCCATGTAGCTGTGTTCATTTTCTCAGTTGTAATGTATTCCATGACATGACTTTATTTACCAATTAATGAGCATTTTTGTATACATTTTGTGCTTATTCAAGAATTTTTTGCATATATTCCTAGAATTGCTGACTTGTAAGGTGCATATGGTGAACTTTAGAAGATAATGCAAATTATTTTCCAAAGTATCGTATTCCAATACAATGTAGTATTCTAAGGCAGTGTATCAGTTTACATGTCACCTACAATGTTTAAGTTCTCATTGCTTCACATCACCTAATCACTTGGTATGGCTGGAGTTTAAAAATTTGTCAATTTGGTAAATTTAAAATGCTGTATCACCATAATCTTGATCTGTGTTTTCTTGTTGTTTTATGGGAGTTCTTTAGATAGTCTCATTCTTAATCTTTTGCTATCTGTTATTTATGACTATCTTCTCCTGATTTATGGATTATCTAATTATTTTTGGAGTGTTATATTTGCACCTTCTGTGGAAAATTTACATTTCAAGTAATGCATTAAAATTTATTAGTTTCATTTATGGTGTATGTTTTTTCAATCTCAAGAATTCTTTACTCAGAAGGAATATTGTATAATTATATATCTATTTAATAAAAAATTGGCTAGAAGAAATAAATACCAAGAATGATAATTTTTGTCTATCTTTAAGTGTTTCATTTTACTGACTATCGAACTTATTCTGGAATAATTTACCATTCTATAGAATATATTGCCATTTCTGGCTGGGCGCGGTGGCTCACATTTGTAATCCCAGCACTTTGGGAGGCTGAGGTGGGTCGATCACCTGAGGTCAGAAGTTCAAGACTAGTCTGGCCAACATGGTGCGACCCCGTCTCTACTCAAAATACAAAACTTAGCTGGGTGTCACCACGTGCACCTGTAATCCCAGCTACTCGGGAGGCTGAGGCAGGAGAATGGCTTGAACCCGGGATGGGGAGGTTATACGAGATGAGATGGAGCCTTTGCATTCCAGCATGGGTGACCAGAGCAAAACTTGATCTACCTAATTACATGTTCCTAGGTGTTTGAATAGCTTTTAATTACTGAAAGTACCTACAAATTATTCATTCTGCCTCTTTTTCCTCATTGACAAGAAAGTATGCTTCTATTGCAAGTGTTTATAAGGAATAAAATCCATTTGTAAAGAAGAAAAGAGATTTGATTTTATAAAATGGCTTTGTTTTGGTCACTGTATTTTTGAGGTTGATCGGTTCTGTCTAAAACAGAATTCAGCTAGCCATGGGCTAAGGGTCAAATCTAAATAAAATTATACTAAAACTTATCCACTCCTCTTCATTTATATATTGTATATGGCTACTTTCATACCGTAAGGAGAGTTGTACATGTTACATCAATGATATGGCCCCCAAAGCCTAAAATATTTATTATTTGACTCATTACAGGAACTGTTTGCCATCCTTTCTGTAACTTTAGTTTGTGCTGATGCCCAGATATTCTCATTTCTATTGCAGTAGGCTGCTGGAGCTAGACTGATTTTTTTTTCTTATACTTTGTTGCTGTTTACAAAAGATTATAAGAAAAATAGGGTTGAATTTCAGAGATTTCTAAGGGAGATTTTAGGTTAGGGAAGTGCCCCGAATAAAGCAGTTTTTAAATATTTTCTAACAAATATATGTCAGTTCACCTTAGTTTCTTCAAGTTCTTAGGCAAGATGACTAGAGGAGTATAACCTTTAAAGCAGTTGTTGTTAAAGTGTAACCTAAAGACCTTGGGAGGGCAGATAGGCTCAGTGACACATGCATGTAATCACAGGCAGGGCGGCTAGATCACTTGAGGTCAGGAGTTCAAGACCAGCCTGGCCAACATGGTGAAACTCCATCTCTACTAAAATACAAACATTAGCTGGGCATGGTGGCACACGCCTGTAATCCCAGGTACTTGGGAGACTGAGGCAGGAGAATCACCTGAACCCAGGAGGCAGAGG
>NW_016107319.1:16010147-16029631 GCF_001604975.1 Cebus imitator | reverse complement strand
CCTTTTCATGGGGTCTCTGAGGTCCTTCTTTCCTACTACTACATATTTATATGAGGGTGGATTTTCTTTGTATACTTCAACCAAACCAATATATGCAACAGATTAAATGCAAAAGCAAATATGAGAATATAGTTGTCTTCTATGATGCCAGACTTTAAAGAAATTCACAAAAATATGAAAAATAGTGCTGTTTTCTTTACTGTTTGGTTTTGAAAAATAATCATTTTCAACATTGTTATTTATATTATATATTGAGTTTATTATTTTTAAAGAGGTTAATATTTGTAAAAGTTCTCAGTTAATTTCTAATACAAGCAGTAATAGATATAATCCACATAGACAAAGGGTCTTTGGGGACCTTAATACTTTTTACGGATGTAAAAGTGTTGGCCAGGTGTGGTGGCTCATGCCTATAATCCCAGCACTTTGGGAAGCCAAGGCGGGTGGATCATGAGATCAAGAGATTGAGACCATCCAGGCCAACATGGTAAAACCCCTGTCTCTACTAAAAATACAAAAATTAGCTGGGCATGGTAGAGCGTGCCTGTAGTCCTAGCTACTTGGGAGGCCAAGGCAGGAGAATCACTTGAACCCAGGATTTGAGGGTTGCAGTGAGCTGACATCCCACCACTGCCCTCTAGCTGGTGACAGCGCAAGACTCTTGTCTCAAAAAGAATGTAAAGTGTCTTGAGACCAAAAAGTTTGAGAATTGCTACTTTAGAAAAGAATAGGGTATTTAGGGTGAATAGATTAGTCTTTTTGAGTTCCCTATATACAAAATGAAGGAGTTGGATTGGGTGATATCTCAGGTGTTTTGAGCTTGTAAGCGTTTATAATTAAGTATTTATATCCAGTTTTCGATCCATTTGTGTAAGCAATGAAACAATATGGACTTGGGAGACAGGGTTTGAATCCTGATTAATAGTAATGAATAGCTGTATAAACTCAAGCAAAAGAGTTTTGCTGTCACTCAGGCTAGAGTGCAGTGGTGCGATCTCAGCTCACTGCAATCTCCGCCTCCTGGGTTCAAGTGATTGCCATGCCTCAGCCTCCTGAGTAGCTGGGATTATAGGTGCCTGCCACCACGCCTGGCTAGTTTTTGTATTTTTAGTAGAGACAGAGTTTTGCCATGTAGTCCAGGCTGGTCTCGACCTCCTCGCCTCAGGTGATCCACCCACCCCCTCCTCCAAAGGAACTGGGATTATAGGCATGAGCCAACATGTCTAGCTTGTGTCTTAGTTTACAACAAAAACATTTAAAAAGTAAAAAAAAAATAATTTTAACAAGAGAAAAAAGCTTTTGGAATAAGGTTATAAAGAAGGAAAAAAAATTTTTTTTTGAGACGAGTGTATTGTAGTGGTATGATTATAGCTCACTGCAGTTCAAACTCCTGGGCTCAAGTGATCCTCTCACCTCATCCTCCTGAGTAGCTGGGACTACAGGCATGTGCTGCCACACCTGGCTAATTTTTAAAGTTTTTTGTAGAGATGGGGTTTTACCATATTGCTCAGGCTGGTCTTCAACTCCTGGACTCAATTCGTCCTCCCGCCTGGTCCTTCAAAAGTGCTGTGACTATACGCATAAGCTACTACACCTGGTCAGAATTTTTTTTTTTTTTTTTGAGACACAGTCTTGCTCTGTTGCCCAGGCTGGAGTGCAGTGGTGTGATCTTGGCTCACTGCAACCTCTGCCTCCCCGTATCAAGTGATTTTCCTGCCTCAGCCTTCTGAGTAGCTGGGACTACAGGCATGTATCTCCATACCCAGCTAATGTTTTGTATTTTTAGTAGAGATGGGTTTTTGCCATGTTGCCCAGACTAGTCTTGAACTCCTAAGCTCAGGTAATCAGTCAACTTTGACCTCCCAAAGTGTGAGGATTACGGTTATGAGCCACCGTGCCTGGCCTTTTTTGTTTGTTTGTTTATTTTTGGAATTAGAGTCTTGCTATGTCGCCCAGGCTGGAGTGCAGTAGCACAATCTTGGCTCACTGCAACCTGTACCTCCCAGATTCAGGTGATTCTCATGCCTTAGCTTCCCAAGTAGCTGGGATTACAGGTGTGGGCCACTTTGCCTGGCAGATAATATTTTTGTACAGTTTTACAATGTGTTTTAAGTTAAATTTGATTTCAAAAGAGTCAAAAAGTTTTAAAAATTAAAATGTTTATACAAATGTTGCAGTAAGTTAAGATTAATTTGTTATTGAACAAAGAAAAGTAGCTTTTAAAAATACAGTATACTTTATAAAACACTGTAGCCTGTATTTACAGTGTTTATAAAGTCTACTGTAGTGTACTAGACCTACACATTTATTCACCACTCACTCACTGATTGACCCAGGGCAACTTCTAGTTTTATAAGTTACATTCATGGTAAATACCTTCTGTCAGTACCATTTTAAATCTTCTATATTGCATTTTTACTATAACTTTTTTGTGTTTATATTTGTTTAGATACACTTATGTAAATCTTATATACACACATGTAAGGGCTGGGAATGGTGGCTCTCACCCTTAATCCCAGCACTTTGGGGGGCCAAGGCAGAAAGATGGCTTGAGGCCAAGAATTTGAGACCAGTCTGGGCAACATTGTGAGACTAGATCTATACACACATACACACACACACACACCCCACTTTAGCTGAGATGTGGCATACACCTGTATTTCTAGCAACTCAGGAGGCTGAGATGGGAGGATCACTTGAGTCTAGGAGTTTGAAGTAAAGGTGAACTATGATTATGCCACTGTACTCCAGCCTGGCTCACAGAGTGAGACTCAGTCTTTTGTTAAAACAAAAATTAAAACATTAAAAAAATAGATACACAAATACATGTATTGTGTTACAGTTGTCTGCAATCTTCTGTACGGTAATAAGCTATATAGGTTTGTAGCTTAGGAATAATACACTATACCGTAGAGCCTAGTATACAGTAGGTGATACAATCTAGGTTTGTGTAAGTACATTCTATGATGTTCATATGATGAAACTGCTTAATGATGCATTTCTCAGAACATGTCTTCATGATTAAGTGATGCGTGACTGTAGTTTATATGTTTCTTTAGTTCAATGACTTATGGTTTTAAACAGATCTTAAGATTTTTCAGAAGGAAACAGTTGCTTTAAGGAGAGGTCTCTAGTGCCTACTTTTGAGCAAGAACAACACTGACTCAAGTTTTACTATTCGTTTATAAAATGGAATAATGCTAAGTTAATCATGGAGTCTTTTTATCTCAGTAAAACTAGACCTATCACTTTTTGCTGTGAAAGTATGCTTTGAAAAACTACATGCTAAAACATTACTTATGACAGGGAAAATAAAAATTTCAAGTTGTAAGTTGGTTCTTGTAGTTGTTCACCTTTCATTTTAGTTTTTCATACATGTCTTTTAATTTTATTCCTTTGTGCAGATTTTCTTTATTTTTAAAAGGCTTTTCTATTTCATGAGGTTTATACAAAGTAATTTATTTGAATGCTGTCAAGTTTTTTTGGAATTTTTAATCTTTAAAGCTATTTTTAAAATAAAACAAACTTATGCTGTAAGGCTCTTCAAATGATTATTTAATAAAGCTTAGAATAGAGCTGCAGTGATTCAGTAAGTAGATGAACAATTTGTAGCAGCTGTTAAAAATTCCACTGAAATTATTGGAACAAAATTTTATTTCTTTAAAAATACCCATCCTGAAGATTAAAATACTTTCATACATATAGTATTGAAGTGATGCTTACTTTTTCCTTTTTGCAGTCATTTTGAATCTCAATATCACAAATTTATAACATGGTTCTTGATAAAGAACTGATGTGTAAAGAACTAATGTTGTGAATTGGATAGCTTTTGCAGAGTTACATCAGGATACATGCCGCTGCTATAAAAAGCCAAAGAAACTCAATTGCAATTTTATTGTCCAGTTTGATAGATTTCCTGCCACCTTTGTAGCAGGGAAGCTGTTTGTCACTGTATGCCTCTCCTCCGGCAGCTGAACTGGGTTTTATAAGCAGTAATAGGCTCTTCTAGTATAACTGCACTATGTTGGTTACTTTGGTCTCAGGGTTTAAAGTGTGCACCTAGTAACCTTTGTGATTTCATTGCCTTATTTGTTGTCTAGGTTTTCATTTTTTTCTTTTCTTTTTTTTTTTGTTTTTGGCTTCAAATTGAGTATTTTTTTTGTGTTTAAGTAGTACTTTTTTCACTTGGTATGATAAAATGCTTTTACTTAAATTAAGGCATTTAAACTATTCTGAAGTATGAGAATTTTCTAAACAAATAAAACTAACACCTTAGATACTGTATTTTGTCTAGACTCATATTGCCATTAGGAGAATAGGTTTCTGACTTAAAATGAATAAGTAAAGGTTAGTCACACTGGAGTTAAAAGTATAATATGAATTGGGCTTCCTCCTAAATGGTGAATTTGGGGATAAAGTCCTTAATTATCTTGGATTATTTGAAAGATCTAAAGATTTTACTTACTGTTTACTGTAATCTGATTAAATTTTAGCCGCTGTATCAAAGAAGAAAGTACCATTTAGATTGGGTAAAGGCATGTGGAAATAAGATTTTTTTTGTTTGTTTTTTTTTGAGATTGAGTTTTGCTCTTGTTGCCCAGACTGGTGTGCAGTAGTGCAATCTCAGCTCACTGCAACCTCTGCCTCCAGGATTCAAGCAATTCTCCTGCCTCAGCCTCCTAAGTAGCTGGGATTATAGGCTTGCACCAACACTCCTGGCTAATTTTGTATTTTTAGTAGAGTTGGGATTTCTCCATGTTAGTCAGGCTGGTCTAGCGCTCCCAACCTCAGGTGATCCACCCGTCTCAGCTTCCC
Source organism: Cebus imitator (assembly GCF_001604975.1). Classification (NCBI taxonomy): domain Eukaryota; kingdom Metazoa; phylum Chordata; class Mammalia; order Primates; family Cebidae; genus Cebus; species Cebus imitator. The sequence goes on along the minus strand of NW_016107319.1, from coordinate 16,024,816 downwards.
AAAGTGCTGGGATTACAGGCGTGAGATACCACACCCAGCTGGAAATAAGATTTTTTAAAAGAATTCTCTAATTGGTTTCTTAAAATTATTTTTAAAATCATAAGATATGAACTGGCATATATAAAAATATATATGTGTTTATGGTGTCTGTATAAGATTAAAAGCAACTTGTTTGAAGAAATTTCAAAAGTTACAAAATTGGCCAGGCATGGTGACTCATGCCTCCCAGCACTTTGGGAGGCCGAGGCAGGTGGATCACTTGAGGCCAGGAATTTAAGGCCAGCCTGGCCAACATGGTGAAACCCTGTCTCTACTAAAAATATGAAAATTGTCCAGGAGTGGTGGTGCATGCCTGTGGTTCCAGCTACTTGAGGTTGGAGACATGAAAATCACTTGAACATGGGATGCTGAAGCTGCAGTGAGCAGAAATTGTGCCACTGCACTCCAGCCTGGGTGATGGAGTGAGACTCTATTTCACAAAAATTACAAAAATAAAAAATTTCCACATTTCATGGATTGTCAGCACTTTATACTTTAATTGCTAAGTAATTCTTTAAAAATATCTGATTTCTGTGTGTGTGTGTGTGTTTGTATGTGTGTTTTTACCAAATTTAAATGGTACTTGAAAAAAAAAAGAGAGACAAAGTGTTGCTGTGCTGCCCAGGCTAGAGCGCAGAGGTTCTTTACAGGTGCCATTTTATAGAGCACACTACAGCCTGGTACTCCTTGGTTCAAGTGATCCTCTCCCTTCAGCCTTTCCTGTAGATGGAACAGCAGGCATGCACCTTTGTTCCTGGCTAAAAGTATTCTTAGCTTTAACATTTTAAAACCAAATAGCATTTATTATTTTTAAAAAATTTAAAGTAATAGGTTTCATTATAGGAAATCTTAAACCCTGCAGAAGTGCATACACACAGAAAACAAAAATTACCCATTATCTAGACACCTATGTGTATCTTATTAATAACATTTTGATGTGAGACCTTTTAGTCTTCTATTCTATACATGAATCTACACATACATCTAATTATTTGCTAATAAAATGTGACCATATTTTTACTATTTTAGAGTATTATTTAATGGCATATTTCTTACATGAATTTAATGTCTGCATATTATATGGCATATATAATGTATTACATTATGGAGAAGTAAAGAGCATAAGATTCAGCTTTGATATAACATTTGAATGTTATCAGACCACTTAAAATTCTAGGAAGGAGTGACTGTGTAAATGATTCAAGTTTTCTTTTTATAGTCCGCCATTCTCCAAAATTATATTTGTAAAAATTGGTGGAAGAGATATTTTAAAAAATCTATTGATGTATACTTTGTTCCTTATCATTGAGCAGTAATGAGCCTGCTTCAATACTATAACTTTTATTTTGTAGATTAAATTCCTGTAAGTGGAATTTTTAGAGGAAGGAGTCTGCATGTTTTAAAAAGTTTTAGTAGATATTGCTAAATTGCTCTCTAAAAATTTGTACTAGTTTATACTCTAGATTTGTATGAAAGCATCTGTTTCGACTGTTTTTAAGAAATTAAAATTGATCAAGATGACTTTTTTTTTTAAAAAAAAGAAAAGAGTAGAAGTTATTCTTTTATGTCATTGTTCTTCCTATCTTTATAAATGGGGATAGTACTACCAACCCTTAGAATTGCTCTTATGTCAGTAATGCTTGATTTTACCAATATATCTGTTACCTAAACCATTGTTGTGCATCAGAGTCTCTGCAGAAGATCTCATGAATGTGGTGGCAATTATTTTGACTTATGCTTGTTGCTACTACATATGGGAATATCCACGTTTTTTTAAAGATATATCTTGTTTATCAAAGGCTGGTAACTTAAGAATCAGAAATTAACATCATATTTAGCTGGTATTTTCATATGAAAACATACAATGAAAAAGATGTACTTGCTAAACATTGCCTAACAGTTTAAAAATTCTAAATTTTACAGATTATACAGTTTTAATATATAGATTAAAAAGATAATATTAACATTTGGATGTATTGTGTTCATCTTTTATCTACTAATTAGTAAATTTGAGTCCCAATTAAGTTGAAAGTAATGGCAAAAGAAATGTTATAGTCATTAGCTCATGAGTATCTTTAACTAGTGGTTTATAGAAGTGCTTTCCAAACATTACAAACAGCTATAGATTAGCTATCAAATGATTGTGAAGATTAATGACTAGTCTTTTAACTGGGTAATTTAGAACAATATCTGGCAATTAATTGGAAATTATCAGTTTTAAAGCCACAAATATCTTAAGGAAAACAGCACCCAAAAAGATAATCCTGATAATTATTCATTTGCCATTTAGCTTTTAGACCATTGGAGTAAATTAAATTAAGGGCAAATTTAAAAACCTATTTTATTTATTTAGAGTAAATAAAGGGCAAATTCTATTTATTTAGAATTTTAAAAGCATTTCAGATTCCAAAATTAAATGCTTTTCTACCTATGTTTTATACTCTGACTATTAATCAAATATGAAGCTAGAATAAATACATTTTCAGATATTTGAGATCTCAAAAAATTTCATTTGTATGCATTCTTACCCAAGAAGACACTGCAGGATATTGAACAAAAGGAGAGAATAAAATAAACGGAAAGAAATGAAATATACGAAACAGAAGAGACAACATAGAAGAGAGATGAAGGGGATCTCCAGGACTGTAGAAAGGGAGCTCACCATAGCAGCTATGTAGTAGACAGATGACAGTCCATCTGGACTGAAGCAGTTTGGCTCAGGAGAGGTAGACCTTTATTCTTACCAGGAGTACTTAGCTTCCTTGCCTTGACCATGTACTGATTAAGTTCCTATTTTCCCTTCTAATTCGACTGCCTGAATCACCTGGAGATTCTCACTTTACTATGCAAAGATATGCTCTGGTTCAACGTATTTCTTAGGGTAAGGGTTCACCATGGAGAGCTTAGAATTGAAAAATATGAAGTAGTCTACTTCTCAGACCTTATTTATGCCAATATACTCTACCTGGCACATACCACCTCTGATAGATTCTCCAGCTCTCTTGACCTCTATATTTCCTGTATTTCCTAATAACTTGCCTATAAGACTTCCCAGAAATAGCTTTACATGTTCTCTTAAGTAAGCTGAAGCCCTGCTGGAGCTCACAGATTCTGAATATCTTGTCTTTTCTTGGGAGCCTCAGGTGTGGCAGTATTGCTTTTCAAAATACAATTGGCTCAGTTTGTGTTAGTATTTCAAACTAAACATAATGGGTATGTTTAGTATATAGATAGTAAAACTATTCTTTAAAATTGTCTGCCAAAGCTCTGTCCTCCAGGTAAAACTATTTATAAACAGTGAACAATAGAAATATCGGGATAGTGATTTCCTTCTGATTGTAGTGGAGAAGTAGGGAGTACAGTCAGGCAGGATGCATAGGGGAATTGTGAGATACTGATAATGTTTTACTTCTTGACATGGGTGGTAGGTATGTGAGATTAAAAAAATTGTTGTTTCTTAATCTGTACATAAATTATATATATATATATATATATATATATATGCTCATGTTTATCGATCCATTGTGTAATACAAATTCTAAAAACCTTTAAATAAAATCAAAGCAAATGATTATTGAAAACGTCGTTCTATAACACAGGTTTTGTAGAAATAAATGGCCTATTTTCAAAATGACAGTGAGGTTGTTAATATGTAACCTGCTTCTTTTGATAATGATAATTGTTTTATTGGTACAGAAATGCTCTTCCTAAAGTCAGTTTCCCAAACAGTAGGCTAACCAATCCTTTTTTTTTTTTTTTGAGATGAAGTCTCACTCTGTCACCCAGGCTGAAGTGCAGTGGTGCTATCTTGGCTCACCGCAACCTCTGCCTCCCGGGTTCAAGTGATTCTCCTATTTCAGCCTCCCGAGTAGCTGAGATTACAGGTGTGCACCACCAGGCCCAGCTGAGTTTTGTGTTTTTAGTAGAGAAAGGGTTTTGCCATGTTGGCCAGGCTGGTCTTGAACTCCTGACCCCAGGTGATCCGTCCACCTCAGCCTCTTAAAGTGCTGGATTTCACCACTGATTTTTTTTTTTTTTAATAAAAATATTTCTAAGTTTTAGATTTAAGAACATATTTACAATTAGGAAAAATATTTACAAATATTCAGTTAGGAAAATATTTATTCCCTGAACATTTTTATTTTTAGGTATATCACATGGCATGAATGTTCTGTGTATGTCGTGAGTAAAGGCTAGTTAATATCAATAGAAGGATATTTTTGCATCGAGAGTCATTTTTACTTTTGTTTGCATTTCATCTATGTGCATACTTCTGTGATTCAATAAAGCCTATAGATTTTTGTGCTTAAAAAAAAAAATCAGCTTTTCTTCTTTGATTATCCTACCATCCTCTTATACTATGGCTCAATAAAGATTTATTGAATGAATGTCCAATTTGCTGTGTATAGTAATGTAGATTACAGAAACAAACACCTTTGAGATTAATAAACTATAATTATGCTTATACTTTCTGCATGTATGATAGTTTTTTGGCATTTTTGTTGCAAGAGGTGATGGGGGTTAACGTTGAAACATCAATGGAAATCACATGATAGTGGCTATACAATAATCCATAAGAGATTTAAAACATTCTAAATTTTGTGACATTAACAAGTACAGCTCTCTCTTTAAAAAAAATTTACTTTTTCAGTTTTTTCGTATTTATTTGGGTAAAAGGCAAAGCATGATATAGAAATGTTCACCGTGCCTAATATATAGTAGTCACTCACATTTAAATGGAATGAATGGATGTATGTATGGATCCGTTGAAACATTCAGACTATTTTTGACTAGTTCAAACTTTGGAAGTTATGGTTAAACTTTGGGGAAGGGCTGGATCTTTTTTCTCCCATTGCTAAAATAACTTGTATTCATTAGCTTAGTGAGATAATGGTTTTGTAGCTTAATAGATATATGTAGAGCTACTGTAATGGTGAGCATAATTAACTGATATTTTTAATCTCTCCTGTGGACAATTCCTGGGGAAATTGGTAGTCCTAACAGTTGAAACAAGTGTTACCCAGTGCATAAAACACTTCCCAATGGTACATACTTAGATTCTGGTACAAGTTATGGTAGCCAGTAGAATAGTGTATCCTTTTCCTATACATGTTTAAGAATAGGCTAAATGGCTATGTTCTTGTTGTGGTTTCATGCTATGCTACTTGTTAATATTAAAATTGGCTGTCATTTTTAATGAATATTTAGATTTTTGTGATTAACTTACATTTATCATTCTACTAAAATAAAATATAGGAAAATTAAGCTTCATTGTATTATATAAACTATGTATTTGAAAATTATTTAATTTTATATTTTGTATTCTGTGTTTATTTCTCCTGCATATTTTAACTGACTGTACATTTTTCACCTAGGTCACTTTTGAAATACACAAAGAAAACCTTGCCAATATGTTTAGGGAACAGCAAGGAAAAGTTGATGAAGAAATAGGGCCCTCTTCTTCAACTTCAGTTGAAGCAGCCTCTGTCATTAGAAGGGATGTTAATGTTTCAGCAGGATCCCAGCAATCAGATAGGAAGGATTCTCCTGTCTATCCTCATTTCACCACAAATGGTAACGAAAATTCAAGTATAGAGAAGACATGCTTACTAGAATCTGCATCTAATATTGAACTGCAAACTACTAATACATCTTATGAAGAAATGAAAGCTGAGCAAGAAAATCAGGAGTTACCAGATGAAGGCACGTTGGGAGAAACATTGGCAAATGAGACAAGGAATGCAGGTGATTTAGAAGTATCTTCTGACATAATAGAAGCTGTGACTATTTCTTCTAATTCTTTTATAACAACTGGCAAAGATTCAGTGACTGTCAGTGAAGTAACTGCTTCTATAAGTTCTCCTTCAGAAGAGGATGCTTCAGAGATGCCAGAGTTCTTGGATAAGTCTATAGCAGAGGAAGAGGAAGATGATGATTATGTGGAACTGAAAGTAGAAGGCAGTCCTACTGAGGAAGCTAGTCTACCCACAGAGTTCCAAGATAATAGTTTGTCTCCAGCTGCATTTGAAGCCAGTGAAAAACTGGACATGTTTGGCAATGATCACAAATTAATATGTCAAGAAGGAAAACCTGTTACTGAAAAGCAAACTAATACTGAAACTCAAGATTCTAAAGATTCTGGAATTCAGACTATGACAGCATCAGAGTCTTCAGCTAGGTCACCAGAAACTACTGTTTCCCAAAGAGCTGTAGAATCAAACCTTGGTCAGATGCTGGAGGAAGGGAGGAAAGCAACTGCCCTCACTAGAGAAACCAAATTAATTAGTGATTGTCATGGTAATACCTCTGAGGTTTCTGCTGCTTCTGAGCAAAAGATTGCAAAGTTGGATGTTTCTAGTGTTGCTACAGATACTGAGAGGCTGGAATTGAAGGCCAGCACAAATGTGGAAGCACCTCAACCTCATCGACATGTGCTTGAGGTGATTTTATATATTGTCTTCAAGTATTTTTTCACTGAGTTAAAAAAGAGCAAGCATATATACTTAAATTTTATTTTGGATTTGGTTCATATTGTGTTCTCTAATAAATGCAATGAAGGTGAAGATTGTGTTTCAGATTGTTAGCACAGTGTTTAGCAGTTAATATGAGTTCATTAAATGGCAGCTTTTATTATTATTTTTACCATAGCATGATCAAAAGTTAGCACTTTGAATGATTGATATAATTTTAGTTTATAAAACAAATACTGGAAACACTTGCATTTTACCTTTTATTTGACTAACCCAATCATAGTACATTATTTTCCAGTAAGCTCTAGGGTTACCTACTTGCCAGTGTGTAATTTTAGTTACCAAGTGTGTGATTTAAAATTGTATTACGAATTCTATAAGAGAGAGGAGTCTTTGTGAGATCTAAAGGCACAGCCTTCTTCTCTATCCGTATCTCAGAGTGACCCATGAGACAATGCTTGGTAGCATGTTGTCGTTTTTCACTTTATTCAGTTCTTACCCTCTATCCCACCTTCCTTTTTTTTGTTTTTGTTGGTTTGTTCTTCATTGTGTTATCACTGTTTTTATTTGTTCATCATTTTAGCCACTTCATAATCCAGATTCCATTTAGATTTTAAATACTGCCTTTCTTTTAGGCTAAGGTTCAAAACTAATAACTGTTACTTGATTCCTTTATAACATGCTACATAGTGGTAATACTTAACATAATTCCAATCTAGTTACTTCTGAATTGTGGTAGTTTTATACTTTTGATGCTTTACTTATGTGTACTAAAATATTAATGTTATTACTCACTGATAATTTTTCTGTCTCTAATTTGGTTCTTTAGTGTCTTAAAATGTGTTAGATGGATTGCATAGAAACTACTAAATTGTTTACTTTTCTAAAGCCTTCTGTTGAAATTGAACTTATTTTATTACTTTTTAAATTTTCTGTATTAGATGTCAAGGCAACCTGAGGAGCCAGGGCAAGGAATAGCACCAGATGCAGTTAATGGACAAAGGAGGGATTCCAGATCTACTACGTTTCGTATTCCTGAGTTCAACTGGTCTCAAATGCATCAGCGTTTGCTCACTGATCTATTATTTTCAATTGAAACAGATATACAGATGTGGAGAAGGTTTGTCTATATGTTTGTTATGGAAGATATGTATAAACCTAGTCTTTTATTTTCAAAGAAATCTATAGAAGCACTTTGTAATTTCAGACATTTGTTTAAAATGTAGGATAGTAATTATTCTATGCTAGGGTTTTACTGAATTAACTTTTATTCTCCATTATAAAAGAATGGAATCCTTATCTGGATTACAAAAACACGAAAAGCAGAGGTTTCTCTTTTTAAAAAAATTGTAGTGATTTCCTGTAGCCATTTTATAGCATGGAACTCGCCAGAAGGTAGGTCTATCAAGTTGGTTTATTACTAGAAGTGTTAAAAAACAATTAGGATAAGTATAACATTATCAATATTTCCAATGTATTTTTAGCATTAAAAAATCCGTATAGTTCAAATTATTCTTCATTGTATGATTTATGATTTTAAAAGTGCCTAATTTTTTATTTTATTTGTGTAAGATTCTTGTTATGTTTAAAAGCATTTCATAGGCATTACAGAAGAAAATTCATTTTTAATAGCACATTTACCTCATAAATTTTGTCACATGATTTCTCAGGTTTGTTCCCAGTTAGGATAATTTTCTTCAACTTTTTATGTCAAGTGTAAAATGAATAGTATTTATATTTCAGCACTGAAAAAGGTCATGGATAGTAACTACTGATATGGAATGGTCTGTTCCATCTGAAGAAGTATACACCCCCTACTGCATCATCTTCCTTCAGTTTTCAAGATGAAGCAAAAGCATCTTCTTATCCTCCCTCCCCTCAAGTAGGGAAACTGTGATTTCCTTTTTTTAGCTTTATCAGTAAACATCATTTATCTTTGGACAGCCATTCAACAAAGACAGTTATGGACTTCGTGAATAGCAGTGATAATGTCATCTTTGTACACAACACAATTCATCTCATCTCTCAAGTGATGGACAATATGGTCATGGCTTGCGGGGGTATACTGCCATTGCTTTCAGCTGCTACATCGGCTACAGTAAGGACTTAATTACTGTATAAAATTGGTGTGAAAACATGAGTGTTAGGCAACTTTATTAACTAAAACTTAAATGTGGTGGTTACTATGCACATAGATGCTATAAATAAAAAACAATAGTATCTATTACTTGCCTTAGAATCTGGTCTAGTAATGAAATAGCTGAAAAAAATGTTGGTTCCCTAGGTATGAGTCAGCTAGTGAAAGAATATGGTTCATGGTGTTTCACCTGTATGTTTCTGTTGCTCCTCCTCATATCCCTACCTTTTTTAGATGAAATAATAAGTATAAATCACTCTGTGTTACTAGGTTTCTGAAAGTCTGACTTCTTGTAAAATTTATAAATTTTAGGAGTGTATCTGGTAATAATTTTTTTTAGAATATGTATTTAAATGTCAAACTTTTTTTTTTTACAGCATGAACTGGAAAATATTGAACCTACTCAAGGCCTTTCAATAGAAGCCTCTGTGACATTTTTGCAGAGGCTAATTAGCCTTGTGGATGTGCTTGTATTTGCAAGTTCTCTTGGCTTTACTGAAATTGAAGCTGAAAAAAATATGTCATCTGGAGGGATTTTGCGGCAGTGTCTCCGACTGGGTGAGCTGTTAAAAACCATTGGAAATTTACTTAAAAAAATTTTCAGTAATTCAGAGATGACATTAGAAATTATCCATCTTCTGTTGGTGAGAAAATATGTGCTAGCTTATTCACTATATGGTTACTTTTTGATGTACTATGCATAGTAGTAGTTGGTAAGTTGGATGGGGAAGGAGGAGGATATATTTTGAAAAATTTACTGCTGGATGTGGTGGCTCACGCCTGTAATCCCAGCACTTTGGGAGGCCAAGGCAGTTGGATCACATGGTCAGGAGATTGAGACCATCGTCACTAACATGGTGAGACCCTGTCTCTACTAAGAATACAAAAATTTAGCTGGGCATAGTGATGTGTGCCTATAGTCCTAGCAAGTCAGGAGGCTGAGCAGAAGAGTGGCTTGAACCCGGGAGGCAGAGGTCGCAGTGAGCCGAAATCGCACCACTGCACTACAGCCTCAGGGACAGAGTGAGACTCTGTCTCAAAAAAAAAAAAAAAAAAAAAAAGAATTTACTGCAACAATCTTGCATGTTCTTCACATGTACCCCAAAACCTAAAACACAATAAAATGAATGTATTAAAAAAAAAAAAACAAAAACAGAATTTACTAAGGTGATTTTGGCCAGCAGTTTCCACCCTCCCTCATCCCTTTCTTTTTTTCTTTTTTCTTCCTGAGATGGTGGTCCTGCTATGTTGCTGAGGCTGGTCTCAAAATTCTGGGATCAAGTGATCCTGCTTCCTCATCCTCCCTAATAGCTGGAATTATAGGTGCTCCCAATCTCTTTTTGCTCCAAAGTGTGATTCTGAAATTTTAAGGAGATACATAAACATAAGGTGATTAATAAACACAAGGTGATTCATAAATTTGATGATCTTGTTAAAAATGCAGATTAGATTATATAGGTCTAGGCCGGGCATAGTGGCTCACGTCTGTAATCCCAGCACTTTGGATCCCAGCGGCTCACCTGAGGTCAGGAGTTTGAGACTAGCCTGGCCAACATGCTGAAAACCTGTCTTTACTAAAAATACAAAAATTAGCCAGGTATGGTGGTACGCATCTGTAATCCCAGCTACTTTGGAGGCTTAGGCAGCAAAATCGCTTGAACCCGGGAGGTGGAGATTGCAGTGAGCTAAGATCACAACACTGTACTCCAGTCTGGGCATCAGAGCAGGAATGAGTCTCAAAAAAGAAAAAGATTATATAGGTCTAGAGTGAGGCCTAAAATTGACTACAAAGTCCCAGGTGATGTTGATGCTGTTTCTCTTACAACACACTTGAATAATATTGTTCTAAACGAGCATCATTCAAATACAGCTTTTATTTAAAAAAGCTGTGGTAATTTGTTAAAGCAGTTAATAAAATCATCAAATCTCTGTTCTTTTCCTCTGTTCTTTACTTCTTCCCTAGGTAAAAGTTCTTTACTTCTTCCCTAGGTAAAAGTAAAAATACATGAAATGCTTTTTTTTTTTTTTTTGAGACTGTTGCCCATGTTGCAGTGCAGTGGCTTGATCTTGGCTCACTGCAATCTCTGCCTCCTGGGTTCAAGCAATTCTCCTGCCTCAGCCTCCCAAGTAGCTAGGACTACAGGCGTGCGCCACCATGTCCAGCTAATTTTTTTGTATTTTTAGTAGAGACGGGCTTTCACCGTGTTGGCCAGGATGGTCTCCTGTCTCCTCACTTCGTGATCCACTTACCTTGGCCTCCCAAAGTGCTGGGATTACAGGCATGAGCCACCGCGCCTGGCTGAAATGACTTTTTAGTGCCAATTGAACTTCCTTAGGTGAAACAAAAAAACAAAAAAACAATTTTTTTTTGCATAACTTTCCTTCTATATGGTTGTAAACATCGAGACTTTGTTAAATGATTTTATTACTAAATGAAGAGAAAGTGGTGAGGAGAGAAGGAACAAGAAATGGAAGCAAACCATTAGGAGCCATGTTCATATGAAGAGACAAAGAGACGTAATGTGGAAGTGGGAATCTAATGAGTTAATGACATATTTTTTCATCTTTAGCAAGAAGATCTGTTACATAAACTAATGTATACTTGTGCTTTTTGGTACAAATAAGATTTTTACTCAAAATGCTATTTGAAGTATTTAATAGTATATACTTTATAAAATTCCAAGTATTTTATATTTAATAATAAATGACATATCCAGCTATTCTGAATAACTTGGATTAACAATTTATAGACAGTTGTTTTAAAATTTAAATTAAGAGACAAATTGGTGAGCATAACATAATAAAAGCTATTATTTATTGATTACTGTCATTTGTCATTGTTGATTTTATGGTGAAAATTTTGTTTTTTTTTAATTCATGAGGAAATTGAAGATCAAAGAAATTGGGAAACTTATCTTTAACTAAAAAGCTATAATTGGCGAAGGTAGAATTTGAATACTATGCTTTTGTCTAACTAGTGCTCCTACTCTTTCTATTGTAGTATACTTCTTTAATCTATTAGTAATTAAAATATTTAGACTTTATTGCTTTGTGTGTGCCATTTTCAAAGCCTTTTCACTTTCCTAAAAAGAGAATATTTCTAGAATTAAAAGTACAAGGCTGTGCTAGCAAAGCTTTACTCAAGAGCAGATTCAGAAGCTAGGGAAATATTCTATGTTCCTAATTTTTCATAGCTGTAGAAAAGAATTAAGAGATAATTTAATCTGCCCCAGTACCATTTGTTTTTATATATGGAAATGAGACTTAAAAAATGACTTGTCCAAGATTATTTAATAGAGTATGGTAAGCTAAGTAAACAGTCCAAATGTGTGATTTTTTTTTAAATTGTATAAATTTATAGGGTACAAGTACAATTTTTTTACATACATGGATTGCTTAGTGGTGAAGTCAGGGCTATTAGGGTATTCATCATGGGAGTAACATACGTTGTACCATTAAGTAGTTTCTCATCTTCCAACCCCCTCTCACACCTCATTCTTCTGAGTCTCCATTTTCAGTTATACACACTCTACATCCATGTATACACACTATTTAGCTCCCACTTATACGTGAGAACATACAATATTTGTCTTTCTGTTTCTGACTTGTTTCAGTTAAGATAATGACCTCCATTTCCATCTTTATTGCTGTGAGAGACATGATTTCTTACTCTTTTACAGTGGAATAGTATTTCATTATGTATATATACCACATTTTCTTTATCTGGTTATCTGTTGTTGGACACTGGTGTCCTGATTCCTGTTGTTTCCTTGGGTTGGGGTTAAAAATTAGGATGGCAGCAAGAAGTAACTGATTGAAACCAGGAAATGAGGTGTGGTTTTTAATTTTGTAATGCAGACCCAAATTTGATTTTATGCAACTTGTGAAAAAGGTTGTATGGCAAGTATTTCCTTGGTCTGATAGCAAATTTGACAAAGTAAAATATTTCTAGGGTCTGATGCCAAATTTGACAAAGTTTTATTCCATATTCTCTCTTCTTTCCCTTATCCCCTCCTTATTTCCTTTCAACTTCTATTGCTTTCTTTGGGCACTTTTCAGAATACTTTCTTTCTAAATTATCATGTCTGCTAGCCATATGGTAGGCCAGTGATTGTTTGTGAAGTTCCCACTTAAGTTTGCTATTTTGTTCCTAATTTGCTCTCCCTCCATTGCTCAGTTCAAGTACCTTGAGTGCTACAGATTTGGTAGGAATTTAAATGATTACATGGTATCCAGCAGTTCATAGTGAAGTGTGCATAATGTATGTCATTTAAAATTCAAAATTAATTTCTAAGTAATCTAACTGCCTGATTTTTGGGAGCCTTAGGTAATTTTAGACTGTATATTAATCAATTTCCCTTTCTGTCTCCCATTTTCTAAGCAGTTTTAATGAATGCTAGTAAATGCTGGACCCTATAAAGCTTCTTCTAACTATAACCTCTATCAGTCTCAATATCATACTGTAATGATGCAGTATAAGAAAAATGCCAAAATTTTCAGTTTAATTTACTTTAATGATGGTAGTAGAAGATTGTTATGTAGACTAGTTCATGGTAATATGCTTTGTTCTCTGTTTTCTTCCATTTCTTTCAATTCTTTTCTTCCCTGTCCTTTTCCTAATAAAAGATTGTCCCAATTAGCTTAGTTGAGATCTAAGAAACAGAAGCCTACTAAGATTCTGAACTAATTTCCTTTCAGCAAACCCTAAAAGTTTAGACCAGTAGGCCATACTGCCTCCCTAAGTCTTAACTGGGCCACAGCATGGAATCTAACAATATCAGACAACCAACACTAGGCGATAAAGTCTAGGGATGTTGTAGGAATATGCTGAATGTCATCTCTTTTGTATAAAATCTTATGTAAATCATATTGTGTAGTTGATGGTTTTTACTTCCATAATCTTAAACATTAACTTTTCTTTCCCAATCTTTTCCTTAAAATAAATTACAGTGTGTGCAGTGGCAGTAAGGAATTGCTTGGAGTGTCAGCAGCATTCACAACTGAAAACTAGGGGAGATAAAGCCTTGAAAACAATACATAGCTTTATTCCTTTAGGGAAATCTGCAGCAAAGGTAAGTATACAGATTAATTTTCAAAAAGCATATTCCTATTTTACAATTAAGTTTTTAAATTTCATTTCAACATAAAGTTAAATCTGGCAGAGATTAAAATAGTTACTTTAGGCCTGGACGTAACATTCAAATATTTGTGTTTAAATATACAGTAAAGATTTGTTTATACTCAATCTTGTCTGCTTTTTCAAATGTTTACTTTTCTTGTTTCTGTGATACCTTTTCCTTCAAATATGTCATTTTTTTCCTTCATGCCATCTTTCTCCACCCCACTTTCCAACCCCCCAAAGAAGAAAGAAGTATACACACAAAAAAAGTGGGGAAAGGAATGGTATAGCTTTGCTTCTCTGGTTCTTGGAATACTGTGTTTATTTTTAAAGAGTATCTGTGTAGTGTGTGTGTGTGTGTGTGTGTGTGTGTATATATATATATATATATATGTACATTTTTTTTTTTTATTATTCTTAAATAGAGCCCAGTGGACATTGTGACTGGTGGTATATCTCCAGTAAGAGACCTTGACAGGCTTCTACAGGACATGGATATTAATCGGCTTAGGGCAGTTGTTTTCAGAGACATAGTAAGTTACAATATTTCTTTAACATACTCTCTTAACTGATGCATATTTCCTCTTAGACTTAATATATTGAGATTAAAACTTCTTTGTGATATAAAATAGTGTAGCAGAGATAGAAAGGTTAGAAACCAGTTCTTTTGACATTGATTTTAGAAACATAGAATATTAGAAACGATAGCCTACATAAAGGGAGCTATTAAATTAGTGTAATCTTATTAAAAGGAATAATGCATTATTACATAGTAAGTACTCTAAGTGCTATACATGTACTCATTAAGTCTAACCACTTTTGAGCTGTACTATTGTAATTTCCTTTTTTTTTTTTTTTTTTTTTTTTTTTTTTTTTTTTTTTTTTTTTTTTTTTTTTTTGAGAC
>NW_016107319.1:16001364-16010018 GCF_001604975.1 Cebus imitator | reverse complement strand
CCACCATGCCCAGCTAATTTTTTGTAGTTTTAGTAGAGACGGGGTTTCACCATGTTGACCAGGATGGTTTCGATCTCTTGACCTCGTGATCCACCCTCCTCGGCCTCCCAAAGTGCTGGGATTACAGGCTTGAGCCACCGCGCCCGGCCTGTAATTTCCATTTTATAGATGAATAAATATTAGGCACTTAGAGCTTGAGTAACATCTATCTCTAAGCTATCGTTGATAGACAGTGATAAAATCAGGATTCAAACCCAGCAGTATTAATTCTAAAATTGATGCTGTGAATGTAATAAAATGTTCATTTCCCAGCAGTATTATTTCTAAAATTGATGCTCTGAATGTAATAAAATGTTCAACTTCTGAATGGCATATTATTTTACTGAATATTGGATATTTTTTCCTCAAAGGTATACTAATGTGATAAAAAGGTGCATGATGATGTTGCTCTCAGTTTGGTGGTTTTGATGTCTTGAAAAACAGTTTTGTTTCAGCTGATTTTGATAGAAAATGTTGCTAATTCTCAGGTAGACAGTTTAAAGTTATATAGAAAGTGTGAAGATGAAAGTAAAAATAATTTGTAATTGCAGTCATCAGCATTTGGAATATTATCATTAGTAAATATTTGTTAAACCCTTACTATATATTTTACATATATATTTCTTATAAACTTTCTAATCTCAATTTTTCTTCTTCCAACTCTTTTTTCAATAGTTTTGTTCTCTTTAGTTCTTGACTAGGTTTTTATACACATATAGAACTTATGGTATTATCACTACTTAATAGTATTGAATACTAACTGTGTATTAAACATAATACTGGATGCTCTTATCAGGGGTTCCCAACCCGCTGGCCACTGACCTGTACTTAGGCCGCACAGCAGAAGGTGAGCAGAGAGTGAGGAGCGAAGCTGAGCTCTGCCTCCTGTCAGATCTGCAGCAGCATTAGATTCTCATAGGAGCACGAACCCTACCATGAACTGTGCATGCCAGGGATCTTGGTTGCGCACTCCTTATGAGAATCTAATGATAAAATGTAATGTGCTTGAATTATTTGAAACCATGCCCCCCACCTCCACCTCATGCCTTACCCCCATAGGTTCGTGGAAAAATTGTCTTCATTGTGAAACCAGTCCCTAGTGCCAAAAAGGTTGAGTATCGCTGCTCTATATGTATTCTCTTGTTTAATTCTCACAATAATACTATGAGGAAGTTAGCAATATTTGATTAAGTAATATGCTTAAGATTATACAATTAGTAAGAGGTGAAAGTGAATATAGGACTTAGGGACTTTTGATCTCTTTCAGGACTCCTGAAATTTTCATCTTAATTAAAAGGCCATATTGCCATCTTAGATCTCAGTTCTCTAGTAACTGTTGTTATTCCTTCAATTAAGAAGCCATCAACTTTTTCCCCCCTCTGGAAACCTTTGAATGTGGTCAATTTGAGGACCAAATGTTGCTATTTTATCCTCTGTCCATATTTTTTCATTGAGCAGGTTCTGAGTGTATTGTTCATAACTTTATATTTCCTAGACTGATCTTTAAAAATATAGTATTAACCACATGTGGTAGTACATGCCTATAGTCCTACCTACTTGGGAGGCTGAGGTGTGGAGGGCCGCTTGAGCCCAGGAGGTCAAGGTTACTGTGAGCTATGATTGTGTCAATACACTCCAGCCTGGGTGACAGAGTGAGACCCTGTCTCTTCAAACAAACAAACCAAAAGAGTGGAATAGATGATGTTACTCTTTTTCTTTTAGAATTCTCTAATAGCATTTTTTAGTGCATAAATGGAATCTGAACTCCTCACAGTGTCTCTGGATGATTTGGCTCTTGCAGGACCTTCTAAACACTTATTATATCACAATATTCTGCAAACAGAATTAGAATATCTCTTTTATTATATGATTACTGAAAGTCATAAATAATTTTAAGTGTTTTGTAATTATAAAAGTTATATAATCATTTTATAGGAGTTTTAGAAAAAAGAAAACACTGTATTTTACATCCTAGAGTTTAGCCTCTTTGGGAACAAAAGGAAACTTTGATGAAAAAGGAAATGATCTAAGATTGAGGACATAAAGAAATTACTACCTTGAGATTAAGAGCTAAGGTTTTTAATCACCCTAATCTGAGTTCAGATTTGCTTTTTTACATACACTATATGTCCTTAAGTAAGTTGCTTCTTTAAGCCTTTTCTTATTCAAGTTTGCTAATAAATACATATGAAATACATAGCACAGTGCCTGGCTTACAGTAAGTATTCAATAAATGATAGCTACAATGGAAAGCAAATCTATTTCAGGAGTTAGGATTTAAATATAAAAGATTTATGGGATATTTTTTATTTGAGGCCAACAATTAGGCATATACTGTAAACTGTGTGGTAGTTAGTAAACATTGAACATATTAATGGGCTAAGAAAGGATTTAGATTGATATAACTAATTTGTAACGGACTAAGAAGTTAAGGACAAGTAAATTATTTGCCTGCATTTTGAATATTAATATCATTAGCAGCAGTTATTACAACAGATGGCAGAATTGTGTGGCAGAAGAACATGGGTGTGTCTAGAGAAAAGGGGTGGTTTATAAAAAAGACAAATGTGCCTTTATTTTTTCCAATAAGACTAAGAAGTTATTACACATGGACCTGCAAAATACGAGAGATCACAAATATGTCAAAGAATTGAATCAAGTCGATATATTCAAATCGAGCCTATCTTCTTTTTTCTGAAATTGATTATAACCAAAACTTTTGACATTAAGTATTAACTGTTGGTCTAATTTGTACCATTAGTTTCCATTTATAGTCATACCTCATTTTATTGTGCTTTGCTATTGCAGATTGCTGATTGCTGGATTTTTTTTTTTACAAATTTATGGTTTTTGGCAACCCTGTGTTGAGCTAGTCTATCTGTGCCATTTATCCAACAGCATGTGCTTACTTTATGTCTTTATGTCATATTTTGGTAATTGTTACAATATTTCAGCCTTTTTATTATTATTATTTATCTGTTATGGTGATCTGTGATCAGTAATCTTTGGGGTTACTATTGTAATTGTTTCAGGGCACCACAAACCACACCCATTTAAAACAGTGAACTTAATCGATAAATGTTGTCTGTGTTCTGACTGTGCTACCAACTGGCCATTCCCATCTCTCCCACTCTCCTTGGGAAGGGCCATTCCCCTGTTTCTCTATTCCCTGAGATACAACAGTATTGAAATTAGGCCAATTATAGCCCTACAGTGGCCTGAAGGGTTTAAGAGAAAGGAAAAGTTGCATGTCTCTCACTTTAAATAAAAAGCTAGAAATGATTAAGCTTAGTGAAGATGATATATCAAAAGCCTATACAGGCCGAAAGCTGGACTTCTTGTGCCAAACATTTAGCCAAGTTGTGAATGCAAATACAGATCATTAAAGGAAATTAAAAGTAAACGATTGCTCCAGTGAGCAAATGACTGATAAGACAGTGAAACAGCTTTATACTGTTGAGTTGAAGAAAATTTTAGTAGTCTTTATAAAAGATCAAACTATCCACACTATTTGCTTAGGCCAGAGCCTATTTCAGATAATGTCCTAACTCTCTTCAATTCTGGGAAGGCTAAGAGAAGTGAGGAGGCTGCAGAAGAAAAGTGAAGCTAGCAGAGGTTCTTTCATAGGTTTAAGGAAAGAAGCTGTCTCCATATCAGAAAAGTACAAGGTGAAGCAGTAAGTTCCAAAGATTTAGCTAATAAATTGATGAAGGTGGCTACACTAAGCAACAGATTTTCAATGTGGACAAAACATCTTTTATTGGAAGATGATACCATCCTATAATGTTCCTATCTACCAAGAAGTAAATGCCTGGCTTCGGTGTTACAAAGGATAGGCTGATTCTCTTGTTAGGGAGTCATACAGCTGGTGACTTTAAGTTGAAGCCAATGCACATTTACCATTCTGAAGATCCTAGGACCTTTAAGAATTATACTATATCTACTCTGCTTATGTTTTGTAAAGGGAATGACAAAGCCTAGATAATAGTTCATCTGTTTACAGCACGGCTTATTGGATATTTTAAGCCCACTATTGAGACCTGCTGTTAGAAGAAAAGAGTCTTTTCATATTACTACTTATCATTGATAATAAACATGGTCACCCAAGAGCTCTGATCGGATATACAAGTTGATTCATGTTATTTTCTTGCTTGTTAGTGAAATATTCATTCTGCATTACATGGATTAAGGGTCATTTTGACTTATTTAACAAATACTTTGTCTTATTTTTAAGACATACATTTTATTAGGCTGTAGCTGCTATAGATAGTAAATCCTCTGATGGATCTGGGCAAAGTAAATGGAAAGTCTTCTGGAATTGATTCAGTGTTGTAGATACCATGAAGAACACACATGATTCATGGGAAGAGATCAACGTATCAATGTCAATAGGAGTTTGGAATAAGTTGGTTCTAACTCTCATGGATGACTTTGAAGAGTTCATGATTTCCATGGAGGAAGTCACTGCTGATGTGGTGGAAGTAGCAAGAGAATCAGAATGAGAAGCAGAGCTTAAACATGTGATGGAATTGCTACAATCTCATGATAATACTCTAATGAATGAAGAGTTGCTTCCTATGGATAAGCAAAGAAAGTGGTTCCCTGCAATGGAATCTACGCATGATGAAGATACTGTGAACATTGCTGAAATGACAACAAAGAATTTAGAATATTACCTAAATGTATTTGATAAAGCAATGGTAGCGTTTGAGAGGATTGATTCCAGTTCCAAAATAAATTATCCTGTGAGTAAAATGCTGTCAAAAGGCACTGCTTGCTACAGAAAAATCTTTTGTGGCAAAAGTTTGTTGTCTTATTTTAAGAGATTGCTACAGTTACCACCCTCACCCATCAGTCAACATCTATGAACATGGAGACAAAACCTTCCACTAGCAAAAAGATTATTGTTCACTAAAGGGTCAGATAATTGTTAGCATTTTTAAGCAATAAAGTATTTTTAAATGAAAGTGTGTGTAGTATTTTTTTTTAGATATAATGCTATTGTACAATTAATAGATTAAGTATAGTGTAAATGTAACTTTTATATACACTTGGAAACCAAAATATTTGTGTGACTCGCTTTATTGTTATAACCATTTTATTGCAGTGGTCCGGAACTAAACCTGTGATATCTCCACGATGTGCCTGTATTTATCTGTTAGGGAACAGTGTTCTTCATGTTCTTATTTTAGATTTACCTTCTGCTTGAGCCTTTGGTTTTCAGAGTTTGATAGATAAATTCGAGTTTTTTCTTTACATTAAGTTCTAACTTACTTGGGAAAGTTAGTAGAATAGTGATGTGTGTAGGTTCTCCTTAAAGATAGGAAATTTGACTAGATGAAGAGGTCAGTGAGATGACCTGTAGAGCTGGAATGAAACCTGGGCCCCTTTAAGAGGTCGGTCTAGTTTGTCTTTTTCTTTCTCACAGATACTTTATTTTTAATCCTGATACATAACTGTACGATTTAAAATACTCTCAGCTGGGCACGGTGGCTCACACCTGTAATCCCAGCACTTTGGGAGGCTGAGTTGGGTGGATCACCTGAGGTAGGGAGTTCGAAACCAGCCTGGCCAACATGGTAAAACCCCATCTCTTAAAAAAAAAAAATACTCTCAAGAATTCCTTTGTGGTCAGGTGTTGGAGCTCACACCTATAATCCCAGTGCTTTGGGAGGCCAAGGCAGGAGGCCTGAGTTACATAACAAGACTGTCTTTTCAAGAAATTAAAAAACAAAAATTAGCTGGGAGTGTGGTGTATTCCTGTAGTCCTAGGAGGCTGAAGTGAGAAGATCTCTTGGGCACGGGAGTTCAAGGATATAGTGAGCTATGATTGTGCCACTGTACTCCAGCCTGGGAAACAGACTGAGACCCTGTCTCGAAAAAGAAAAGAAGGAATTCCTTTGGCATCCTTCTCTGTATCTGATAGTTTCAGTTTTTTCTCCTGCATGTTTATTTTTTGGCACTTTTAATGTGATATTTTACGTATTTTAGTTTTTATGATTAGAGGTAAAGATAACCAGTTATCCTCATATAGTTGTTGTTTGTTTGTTTTATTTTTTGAGACAGAGTCTCAGTCTGTGGCCCAAGCTGTAGTGCAGTGGTGGGATCTTGGCTCACTGCAACCTGCGCCTCCTGGGTTCAAGTGATTCTCCTACCTCAGGCTTCTGAGTAGCTGGGATTACAGGCATGCACCACCATGCCTGGCTAATTTTTGTATTTTTAGTACAGATGGGGTTTCACCATGTTGGCCAGGCCAGTCTCAAACTCCTAACCTCAAGTGATCCGCCTGCTTTGGCCTTCCAAAGTGCTGGGATTATAGGTATGAGCCACCAAATCTGAACAGTTTTCATATAGTTATAATTACTATTTGTTTAATTAATATTATATATTAGGACATATGTCTTTAGATTGAATAATTTTAAAAATGAGCTAGCTTCTCTATTTTCATGTTTTGCAAGTATAAAACCTCTCATTTAAATACATTTTTCTAAGAGTCTTTGCCTAATGTTTGGTTAAGTAAGTTTATTAGTTATGTAAATAATGTATATTTTGTGTATATTGAAAGATTTGTTTTGAATTTAAACATTGTGATGTTAAATGTAGTTATTTTATGGTTACATAATCAACTCCTTTAATTTTTTTTCCAGGAGGATAGCAAACAAGCTCAATTCTTAGCCTTGGCAGTTGTATACTTTATCTCTGTTCTTATGGTCTCCAAGTACAGAGACATTTTGGAACCCCAAAATGAAAGGCATAGCCAGTCACTTACGGAAACTGGCAGTGAAAATGGGAATGTATCACTCTCTGGTAAGTTTGCATTTTCTGTTCCTTTGTACCAAAGTTCAAATAAATGTTACTTACTCCTGATGGTTAAAATATTGATACTGGAATTTAAATTTATGTATATATTAAGTGAGAGCATACACATATTTTTATTAACTAAATGTTTTGGCTTGAATATAATTAATTGCAACTGGGATTTTTTGTTCTTTAAATGAACCATCTAATTAAAGATAAGTCAGAAAATGGTATCTTATACAAAAAAAGAGTTGAAAAATTTTATTGATTTCATTTGGTGTGAAGAATCACTAACTCATATTCTTTTATGAGAGACAGACTTGTTAACAAGTAACTGTAATAGTTGGAGTTTTGAAAGTAGTTGCCAATTATAGAAATATGGTTAGTTAAGTAACTGTTGCAGTTATAGAAGTACCTGCCACCCAAAGGAGGCAATTTATTATTCATTCAATATTCATTCAGCATCCACTGGGTACTTGGGTATATATTTATGACCAAAACAAAACAAAAAATCTCTATCCTTGTTGAGCTTATATTCTAATGGGAGGAGACAGAAAATATGTATATGTTATAGGTAAATTGTATAGTATTTTAGAAGGTGGTAAAAGTGCTAAAAAAAATAATAAACAGGATAAAAATATCAGGAATGACTAGCAGTTATTGGGTATGGAGTTTTCTCTGAGGGAAATGAGAACTCGTTGGAGGATTTTGAGTACAGGAGTTAGAATTTATGTTTTTAAAAGTAACTCTGGTCGGGGCATGGTGGCTCACGCCTATAATCCCAGCACTTTGGGAAGCCGAGGTGGCCAGATCACTTGAGGTCAGAAGTTGGAGACCAGCCTGGCCAACATGGTAAAGCCCCATCTCTACTAAAAATACAAAAATTAGTTGGGCGTGGTTGTGGGTGCCTGTAATCCCATTTCTTAGGAGTCTGAGGCAGGAGAATTGCTTGAACCCGGAGGCAGAGGTTGTAGTGAGCAGAAATTCTGCCACTGTACTCCAGCCTGGGTGACAGAGTTAGACTCTGTTTCCTCCCCCCGCAAAAAAAGTAACTCTGTATTCTGTGTTGAGGATATACCATTGAGAGCAAGATAATCAGTGTTTTTCGCTGGGTATTGCTGTTTAACACCTTACCCTGCAGCTTGGTGACCCTAAGGCCACAACCATTTTAATCTTTCTTTCATGATTTCTTGAATTAGATTTGGATACGGCCTAGTGGGCATGGTTTATCCCTGTTTCAGATGATGTTTGCTGGGTCTGGAAAATCTGAGATGACTTTTCTAATAGCATACATATAGTGCCTCAGCTGGGATGGCTTCAAGAGCTGGGAGTGGCTAACTGAAACAGCTGAGCTGGGGTTATATATCCGCAGCCTTGAACCTCGTTCTCAACTGCTGGTTTCCTTCATTAGTTTGGAGAGCATCTTTGTCTCCATATGGTCTCTCTACATGTTCTTTCCAGCAAGGTAGATCAGAAATAAGCCACATTTCTTAAAGAGCTGTTCAGAAATTCTGGGAATGCAAGGACTGCCAGACTTTTTTTTTAGATGGAGTCTTGCTCTGTCGCCAGGCTGAAGTGTAGTGGTGCAATCTTGGCTCACTGCAACCTCTGCTTCCCAGGTTCAAGCGATTTTTTTGCCTCAGCCTCCCAAGTAGCTGGGATGACATGCCCACACCCAGCTAATTTTTACATTTTTAGTAGAGATGGGGTTTCACCAAGTTGGCCAGGATCATTTTGATCTCTTGACCTCATGATCCACCCGCCTCAGCTTCCCAAAGTTCTGGGTTATAGGTGTGAACCACCATGCCTGGCCTTTT
>NW_016107319.1:15998165-16001351 GCF_001604975.1 Cebus imitator | reverse complement strand
TGCAACCTCTGCTTCCCAGGTTCAAGCGATTTTTTTGCCTCAGCCTCCCAAGTAGCTGGGATGACATGCCCACACCCAGCTAATTTTTACATTTTAGTAGAGACAGGATTTCAACCATGTTGGCCAGGATGCTCTTGATCTCCTGACCTTGTGATCCGTCTGCCTCAGCCTCCCAAAATACTGGGTTATAGGTGTGAACCACCATGCCTGGCCTTTTCTTAAAACATGGGCCCACTGCTGCTGTTTTTGCCATATTCTCTTGGTTATTGTCAGTCAAGCCTAGCCCAGATACAAGGGCTTATCAAGGGATGAATACCAGGAGACATGGGGTGGTAGTGTTGGGGTTCAGGGGTTTATGGGAGCCCTCAGTTCCTTTGAGAGGACCTTTCTCGAAAGTTCTTGGTCTCCTGCTCTCTCAGGAATGAGAGAGGGGACCATAGTAGGTGCTCTTGTAAAGTAAAATACTGGACCCCAAACAAAGTTTGTGAAAAGTGATTTTATTTAGGTACAGAAAAAAAAAGGAGAAGAGGAAAACTTCCACGAAGAGTGTGGAAGGGGACACCAGAGGGGAAATCTGGCCTGGTGTGGGGACAAGGACTTTTAACCTGGGAGGAATTGTCTCCTTCTCCAAGCCTCCCCACTCCGGCCAATGAAAAGAGTTCCTTTAAACTTCCACTGGAATGATTGACTTTTGATCCTTTCCCACGCCCAGGAAAATTAAAACAGATACTATTAAATCTCCCGGATGGAGAGAGATGGGAGTGGGGCATGGTGCTGAGAAGTTCTTGCCCTTAAACCTATGCTTCCTTGTGGACCCTGGAAAGAGAACACATTCCCTTAGTAGTATTATTAAAACAACCCTCTTCCACAACCAGTTAGGAAGATATTGCAGTAATCAGTAATCCAGGCAAGTGTTTATGACAGGATGGAACACGTTGGTAACTGTAGAGTTGATAAGAGACAGTCAGATTGTGGATATGTTTTAGTGGTAGAAAAAACAGGATTTTAAAATATCAGGTGTACATTTTGTCAACAAAAAAAGGTAGTCATAAATGATTACAAGATATAGTGGAATAGATTAAAGGTGAAAGATTTTCAGGGAAAGATAGAGAAGAAATTTAGTTTTCAATATGTTGAGTTTGAGATGTTTTTAGATATATAAGAGAAGGTGTAGGGTAGCAGTTATATTTAATAGTTTCACCTTTTTGTCTGGGGGGATATAGTGGTATTTAAAACTTGGAGAATGAATGAGATCACCAAGGGACTAAATATAGATACAAAACGTAAGAGGAACAAGGACTGAACCCTGTGTCCCTTCAACTTAAGAAATCAGGGAGAAAAAGAGGTGAAGGATGTTAAGAAGGTACAATCAGTGAGATAGTACAAGGAAAATAAAAAGAGCATGGTATCCTGCAAGCCAAGGAAAGAAAGCATTGTCTAGTTTGAGGGAATAATCAGCTGGTGCCGTTATGTGAAGTCCTATTAGGACTGAGAACTGAGAACTGACCATTGGATTTTTTAGCAAGATGCACATTTTTTGGTGATCTTGATAAGAGCATTTTTGCTAGAATGGGTTGAAACCCTGATTAAAGGCAGTGAGAATTAAACAGAGAGAAAAGGAGGTATTCCTTTTGAACTAGATTTTAAGGATCATTGAATTATTTATGCATGTAGAAGGGGTAACAAGTTTTCCAGCTGCAGTAACCACGTTTAATGTAGGGCTTTTTAGTTTATCTTAAAGATTGTGGACTTGGGCCGGGTGTGGTGGTATATATCTGTAATCCCAGCACTTCGGGAGGCCGAGATGGGCAGATTGCTTGAGCTTAGGAGTTTGAGACCAGCCTGGGCAACATGGTGAAACCTCATCTCCACAAAAAAATAGAAAAATTAGCCGGATGTGGTGGTGCACACCTGTAGTCTAAGTTACTTGAGAAACTTAGGTGGGAGGATTGCCTGAGCCCAGGATGTCAAGGCTGCAGTGAGCCTAGATCATATCACTGCACTCCAGCCTGGGCAACAGACTGAGACACCCTTCTGCCCCCACTCTTTCACACACACACACACACACACACACCCAAAAAAGATTGTATACTTTTTTTTACAGGCCAATGACTTTAACCTTTTGTTGCTACCCATAAGTTTAGATAATTTTTGTAAGTATTTTATTTTTTATTTTATTATACCATCTATCTTGTTAATAGGCACATCCACTCAGTACATTTTATAGAATATGTAATGAGTTTTTGCT
Organism: Cebus imitator; assembly: GCF_001604975.1. Taxonomy (NCBI): domain Eukaryota; kingdom Metazoa; phylum Chordata; class Mammalia; order Primates; family Cebidae; genus Cebus; species Cebus imitator. The sequence continues at coordinate 15,999,103 of NW_016107319.1, read as the reverse complement.
TTTTTAGAACATGATGTAGTTCATAATTCAAAACAGTAGATAGCTATTAGGATTCAATATACCTTTTAAAAATTATTTCTAAATTTTTGTTTATTCTGTTTCTGGATATGATATAGAAATTGCACCAGCAGCATTCAGCACTTTAACTACGGCATCAGTGGAAGAATCTGAAAGCACATCATCTGCTCGAAGGCGGGACTCAGGCATTGGGGAAGAAACAGCCACTGGTTTAGGAAGCCATGTGGAAGTAACTCCTCACACAGCACCTCCTGGTGTCAGTGCAGGCCCAGATGCAATCAGTGAGGTACTATCTACTCTTTCTTTAGAAGTCAGTAAGCCTCCAGAAACCAAAAATGATAGAGGAAATGAGTTGGACACTAAGGCTACACCATCAGTTTCAGTTTCAAAAACTGTCAATGTGAAAGACATTCTCCGAAGCTTGGTTAACATACCACCAGATGGAGTCACAGTGGATCCTGCCCTTCTGCCACCAACCTGTCTTGGAGCCCTTGGTGATCTCTCTGTGGAACAAACTGTGCAGTTTAGATCATTTGACAGGTACTGAAAATAGTTTTTCATTTGGTATGTTTCTACATCTGACCCTTGAATAACATGGGGGTTAGGGATGCTGACCTCCTGTGTAGTCAAAAATATACATATAACTTTTCACTGCCCCAGAACTTAGCTACCAATAGCTTGTGTTTATCAGAAACTTTACTGATAACATGAACAGTTGATTCACACATATTTTGATTGTTATATGTATTTTATACTATACTCTTAAAGTAAGCTAGAAAAAAGAACATGTTATTAAGAAAATCATAAGGAAGGCCAGGCATGGTGGCTCATGCCTGTAATCCCAGCACTTTGGGAGGCTGAGGTGGGTGGATCACCTGAGGTCAAGAGTTCAAGACCAGCCTGACCAACATAGTGAAACC
>NW_016107319.1:15981420-15996512 GCF_001604975.1 Cebus imitator | reverse complement strand
ACATTTTTTTTTTTTTTTTAAAGCCAAACCTCTTTCTCATATTATCAAATCATCCTTTGCTGGCATTAAATTTAGCTTTAGATCCTTCGTTACTTTAAGTTGACGTAATGACTTTAGTTTTTCTCGAATCATGTCAGTCTATAAGTACGCCTTTCTTATAGCAACCCTGCATCCACATAAAAGCTGCATTTTCAGTGCAAGATAAAGATATTTCACAAAAAGTGCAAGTTTTTTTTTTTTTTTTTGCCTTTTGGTGTCACTGTAGTGACAACTTTGCCCATTTCCTTTTCTTTTGTTACAGTGGTCCTTATGCTGAATTAATTTCTTTGGAAATGGTAGGCAACCATAGCTGCAGACCTCAATCTACAGTACATATCAAGCAATTCAACTTTTTCTTATAATGTCATGACATTTCACTGCTGCTTGGGAGCATGTCCAGAATTGCTAGTGGCACTTTATGTGGGACCCATTATGTTATTAAATGTTTAATGCACAAAACATGATGAAAAATATGTGAGAACTGGGAGAGATCACTTTTACTGTGATACACAGTTTACTAGGGAGATGAACTTCCCAGCACATTGGGATGCCAAGGAGGGTGGATCATCTGAGGTCAGGTGTTTGAGACCAGTCTGGCCATGATAGTGAAACCCTGTCTCTACTAAAAATAGAAAAAAAATTATTTGTGTGTGGTGGCAGGTGCCTATTATCCCAGATACCTGGGAGGCTGAGGCAGGAGAATCGCTTGAGCCTAGGAGGTGGAAGTTATAGTGAGCTAAGACTGCGCCATTGCACTCCAGCCTGGGCAACAAGAACAGAACTCTACCCCTGCAAAAGAGAGAGAGAGAGAGAGAGAGAGAGAGGGAGAGAGAGATGGATTGCACGCTCTGAGACGATTACCATCACACAGTCTTTTAAGTGATGCTCACAACACTGGAGCTCAATGCAATTGTGGCAGGAAGTAGCTATGACATTTTTACAATACTACAGTATGGATTGTTACTTTTAATACAGTTGTGTTTTAATAATGAAGTTTACATTTCTCTTAACTGCAGATGGTACCATGTATTATAATTGTGTGTGTAAATTTTAAAGTATTTTAACTTATTTTTGTATCCTCTGAGATTTTTCATTTTATTAAATTTTGTTTTGTCTTGGTGCCAGTGGCTCCCACCTGTAATTCCAGTATTTTGTGGGGCTGAGGTGGGAGGATTGCTTGAGCCCAGGAATTTGAGACCAGCCTTGGCAACATGGTGAGATTTTTTTTTTTTTTTTTTTTTTTTTGAAATGGAGTCTCTTTCTGTTGCCCAGGCTGGAGTGCAGTGGTGTGATCTCAGCTCAGTGCGACTTCCGCCTCCTCAGTTCAAACAGTTCTCCTGCCTCAGCCTCTTGAGTAGCTGGGATTACAGGTGCATGTCACCACGCCTGGCTAATTTTTGTATTTTTAGTAGAAATGGGGTTTCACCATGTTGGCCAGGCTGGTCTAGATCTCCTAACCTTGTGATCCACCCACCTCGTCCTCCAAAAGTGCTGGGATTATAGGCGTGAGCCACATTACCTGGTCGAGATTTTAAAATAAAAAAATTAGTTGGGCATGGTGGTGTGTGCCTGTAGTCTCAGCCACTCAGGAGGCTGAGGCAGGAGTTTGACACTACAGTGAGCTGTCTTCATACCATTGTACTGCAGCCTGGATAGAGCGAGACCCTGTCTCAAAAAAATTTTTTTTTTAAATTGATGCATAATGAGTGGGATTTATTCTGGGAATGCAAGAATGGCTGAACATATGCAAATTGATCAATGTGATACATATCAACAGAATGGAGGACAGAAATCATATAATCATTTCAATTGCTGTTGAAAAGCATTTGATAAAGTTTACTATTCCTTCATGATAAAAACCCTCAAGAAACTGCACATAGAGGGAACATACCTCAACACAATAAAAGCTGTAAACAACAGATCCACAGTGAGTATCATGGAACAGAGAAAAACTGAAAGCCTTTTCTCTAACATCTGGAATGAGATAAAGATGCCCACTTTCATTACTTTTATTCAACATAGTACTGGAGGTCCTAGGTAAAGCAATCAGTAAGAGAAAGGAGTGGCATTTAAATTGGAAAGGAAGAACTCAGTTGTTTGCAGATGATATGATCTTATGTTTAGAAAAACCTCAAGAGTCCATGAAAACTATTATAAATGGTAAAGTCAGTACAGTCGCATGATAAAAATTAGCATACAGGCCGGGCGCGGTGGCTCAAGCCTGTAATCCCAGCACTTTGGGAGGCCGAGGAGGGTGGATCACGAGGTCAAGAGATCGAGACCATCTTGGTCAACACGGTGAAACCCCGTCTCTACTAAAAATACAAAAAATTAGCTGGGCATGGTGACGCGTGCCTGTAATCCCAGCTACTCAGGAGGCTGAGGCAGGAGAATTGCCTGAACCCAGGAGGCGGAGGTTGCGGTGAGCCGAGATCACGCCATTGCACTCCTGCCTGGGTAACAAGAGCGAAACTCCGTCCCCCCCACAAAAAATAATAATAATAATAATAATAAATTTAAAAAAATTAGCATACAAAATCAGTATCATTTCGGTATGCTAACAGTGAACAATCTGAAAAAAATTAAAAAAAGTAATCCAATTTACAATTGCTACAAGTATAATAAAATTCCTAGGAATAAACAACCAAATAAGTGAACGATTTCTTAATAACAACTATAAAACATTGATGCAAAAAAATAAAAAGGATTCCCAAAATGAAAGCTATTTCATATTTGTGGATTGGAAGAATTAATAATGTCAAAATGTTGATACTACCCAAAGCAATATACAGATTCAGTGCAATCCCTATCAAAATACCAATGACATTCCTCACAGAAATAGAAAAAATATTCCTAAAAACTATATGGAAACCACAGAGACCCAGAATATCCAAAGCCATCTTGAGCAAAGAGAGCAGAACTTCAAATTATACTATAAAGCTGTAATAACCAAAACAGCATGATCCTGTCATGAAAACAGATACATAGATCTATGGAACAGAATAGAGAACTCAGAAATAAATCCGCACATCTACAAGTGAACTCATTTTTGACAAAGGTGCCAAGAATATGCAATGGGGAAAGGACAGTCTTCTCGGTGGTACTGAGTAAATTATATATCCATATGCAGAAGAATGAACCACTTTATCTCTTGCTATATACAACAATCAATTCAAAATGTATTAAAGACTTAAATCTATGTACTGAAACTATGAAACTACTGAAAGAAATCATTGGAGAAACTCTCCAGGACATTAATCTGGGCAGATTTCTTGACTAATGCCCCAAAAGCACAGGCAGCCAAAGCAAACATGGACAGATGACATCATATCAAACTACAGAACCTCTGCATAGCAGAGAAAACAATCAACAAATTGAAGACACAACCCACAGACTGGGGGTTATATGATGACCTTATATATTCTGGTTATTAAGTCTCTTGTCAGTCAGCTATCCAACTGACAAAGGATTTAATAACGAGACTATGTAAGGGACTCAACCAACTCTATAGGAAGGAATGTAGTAATAATAATTTTAAAACATTACTAAATTTTAAATTTAACTTAAATTTTAAATTAAAGTTAGTTTGGCTAAAGAACAAATGTCAGACCATTATATGATAAGGTGCTCAACATCATTGATCAGAGAAATGCAAATCAAAACAATGAGATATCATCTCACTCCAGTTAAAATCACTTGTATCCAAAAGATAAGCAGTAACAAATGTTGGCAAGGATGTGGAGATAATGGAACCTTCATATACTGTTGTTGGAAGGTAGGTTACTACAACCACTAAGGGGAACAGTTTGGAGGTCCCTGAGACAACTAAAAATAGAACTAGTATCCGTTTCAGCAATTCCACTGCTAGGCGTGTACTCCAAAGCAAGGAAATGCGTTTATGGAAGAGATGTCTGCACTCCTGTTTTTATTGCAGCGCCTTTCAAAATAGCCACGATTTGGAAGCAGTGTGTCTACCAAGAGATGAATGGATAAAGAAAATGGAGAATATATACAGACTGGAATATTATTCAGTCATAAAAAGTAATGAGGTCTTGTCATTTGGAACAACATAAATGGAACCAGAGAACATCATTGCGTTAAGTGAAATAAGCCAGGCACAGAAAGACAAACTTCACATATTCTCATTCATTTTTGGGAGCTAAAAATGACAACAGTTGAACTAATGGAAATAGAGGGTAGAATGGGTACTGTAAGGCTAGAAAGGGAACTGTAGAGTAGGAGGGAAGTTGACATGGTTAATGGGTGCAAAAATATAGTTAGATAGAATCCATATCTTTTTTTGGGGGGGGCGGGGCATCGTTTTGCTTGTGTTACCCAGTCTGGAGTGCAATGGCGCTGTATCTCAGCTCACTGCAACCTCCACCTCCTGGGTTCAAGCGCTTCTCCCCCCTCAGCCTCCCGAGTAACTGTGACTACAGGTGCATGCCAACATGCCCAGCAAATTTTTTGTATTTTTAGTAGAGATGAGGTTTCACCATGTTAGCCAAGATGATCTTGATCTCTTGACCTTGTGATCTGCCCGCCTCTGCCTCCCAAAGTGTTGGGATTACAGGCATGAACCACCGCACCTGGTGGAATATGTATTTTTTATAGCACAACAGGGTGATTACAGTCAGCAATAACTTATTGTTCATTTAAGAAATAACTAAAAGAGTATAATTGGAATGTTTGTAGCACAAAGAAATGATAAGTGCTTGAGGTGATAGATATCCTATTTACTCCGATGTGATTATAATTACATGCCTGTATCAAAATATTAAATATACTCCATAAATATATACACATACTATGTGCCTATGAAATTAAAAAGAAATAACAGTGATATAATTTCCCTCAGTTAAATGAGCAGAGATTTTAAAAAAAATCACAGCTGGTATTTATGAGGATATGAAGAAACATGTTTTTTGCTGTTGTTGAGAGTGCATATTGCTACAGTTTATTGGAGGTAAATTGGCATGTTAATTAAAAATCAAAATATATAAACTTAATTCCACTCTGGAAGTTCATACAGAAGTAATAACCAAGTATAAAATATTTTCTGTGGGTTGAATTTTATTAATTTAATACCTATTGACCTTTTACTCTGTGAATATCCATTCTAAATGCATTTAGAATAGATAGATAACTATCTTTATTCCTACTTTAAAAATTTAGAAACTCAGACATAGGTAAGTTAAGTAATAACTTATGGCCTTATTGCTGTTACATGGTGGCACTAAAAGACCTGTCTCTTTTGAATGATTTACCTTGCTGCATTTCATAGATAAATTGTTTTATAAAAGTGGAAAGTTGGCTTTTATAGCTTCCAATCTATAAATGCTTGGTTACATGTATTATTTTTTAAACACATAGTAAATACTATGGAATCATTTAAAGAGTAAAAGAACACTGTACAAAATGTTATTGAAGATATATATTTTTAAATGGAAAAAGCAGTGTCTGGTATAATTTGGAATATGTGATTATCTCTCTCTTTTTTTTTTTTTTTTTTTTTTTTTTGTGGTTTTTTTTTTTTTTTTTTTTTTTTTTTTTTGAGGCAGAGTATTGCTGTTGCCCAGGCTGAAGTGCAGTGGTGCGATCTTGGCTCATTGCAACCTCTGCCTCCCAAGTTTAAGTGATTCTTGTGCCTTAGCCTCCAGAGTAGCTGGGATTATAGGTGTGTGCCACCATGCTCAGCTAGTTTTTGTATTTTTAGTAGAAATGGGGTTTCGCCCTGTTGGCCACATTGGCCTCAAACTCCTGGCCCCAAGTAATCCGAAGTGGTTGGATTACAGGCGTGAGCCACTGCACCCAGCCTCAATTTTTATTTTATTTATTTTATTTTTGAGACAGTGTCTTGTTCTGCCACCCAGGCTGGAGTGCAGTGGCAATCATAGCTCACGGCAGCCTGGAACTCCTGGAATTAAGGGATTATCCTTCCTCAGACTCCTGAGTAGCTGGGACCACCACGTCCAGCTATTTAAAAAATTTTTTGTATATATGTGGTCTTGCTGTGTTGCCCAGGCTGGTCTTGAACTTCTGGCCTCAAGTGATCCTGCTGCATTGCACTCCCAAAGTGTTGAGATTCCAGGCATGAGCCACTGTGTCCTGTCTATTCTCAATTTTTATAATTTATTTATATGCGTTAGTGTTAGATTGAGTACTCAAAAATATTTAAGTGAGGCTAAACTTTTAAATTTAATATATGTTATTAATATAGTTGCATTGTTTACTAATGATAAAAATTTTATATATTTTAGCATTTATTTCTTTTTTAAATAGTGTAGAAATTAAATTTGTGCCTTACTGATGTCTTCAAGTGAACAGATCATGAACATATTTAGGAAATCATGCTTAGGTAGTACATTTTAAGGGGTTTATTGAAATAGAATGCAACAGATAATTTTGATGGTAGCATTTTCCAGGATGTTCTGTGGAATTTAACATGTCTGGTATGCATTTAACAGTCTCTCATGGCAAGGAAACTGCTCTGTTTTTTACACCGTTCCCCCCTCCCCCCCCGTTTTTTTTCTTAGCTAGAGACACCTTTTGAAAAACTTTCATGCTGCCATGGGCTAGTGGAATATCTTTGGGAATTTCAAAGCATCCCTCTGATCATGTATTTATCTCAGGAATGCTATGTCAGAAATCACAACTCTCCTCATATCTTAAGAATTATCAGCTTCCAAGGAATAGCTGGAAAGTTTAGAGTAACAGCTACATGAATAAAACCTTGCTGAAAGCCTGCCAGGTTGTGGGCCTTTGTGAATGCAAAGGTGTTTGTGTTCATTCCCATGCCAAAATTCTTGCTGTTATCTAATTTGAAGATCCTCTCTGATGATTAGTGAATGCCAGGGATTTATCTCGATAAAGTTCAAGTACTGGTCTGGCTTTTCAACTGAATCCTTAAGGACTAAAGTGGTAGGCTGAAAGGCTCTTTTTTCCTTTAGTGAACTATTTGCTTGTTAAATAAAATAGCATTTATTTGAGGGATTGTGATATTTGAAACTGATAAATACGGAAATGGAACTTCTCAACTTTATTGATCTGGAAGGCATTGTTGCTATTTGCCTATTGTCAATAAATTAAAAGAAACTTTGAAACAAGTACTTCTTGTTCAGGGGGAAAAAACACGAAAAAACCGATCAACAGTATTTTCATTTGTTCTGTGTGAGAGTTTAGGAAAATTACTACTTTCTCATTCATAAAATTAGCATAATAATATGTATTGCTAACCTCAAGGATTGTCATAAATAAAAATGTGATGATTTGTGTATGATCTTAAGCATGGTGCCCCACAAATATTAAGTATTCATAATGAGTTCATAAAGAAAAAAATGATAACAATTTTTATCTCTTTAATATTTGGGTTTATAATTTACAGTCTGGGAAACAAGCTTGCATAATTGTCTGTCATTCAAATTCCTTATGCTAAAAAGTCTGAGCATTTTCTGCTAAAATTGATGTAGATACAAAAAATTCAAATAATTGTTCTTAAACATTAAAAAAGATTTTAATTTGTTTCTTAAAAAGAAACTTAAGCTGTAGCCTGAGAAAGCTGGCAGAAATATCCCTAGCACATTGCCTGCCATGTAAGCTCTTTAAAGTCCTAGATTATTTTTGTAAACTGTAGAACATGTTAATTTAGATTTATGTTTAACAAGATAAACCCGGTAAGCTAAAGATCTCCTCTGTTGAAGATTTTAGTCTTTTATGCTGAAACTTTATAATAATAATGACAATGATTGGTAAAGACAATGAAAATATTTCAAAATCTGCCTACTGCTTAATATCCTTTTAATTGGATCATTGTAACTTTGGTTTTTCTTTGTTTTTGTGTAGCCTTAAACTGAAGCAGTATTATGTTAATTCCTTAGAATTGATTTGAATCAATAGGCGAATTTGGAAATTGACTAATTTTACTTCTCTTACATACTAATTATATAGCTATGTGAAAGAATGCAGCTTTTAAAAATTTATGATCAGATATATTTTTGTAATTTTATGGTAATATATATATATATATATAATTTCGTATGTTAGTGATCTTTATTACTGTAGCTTATAGACGATTCTAAAATTATGTTTAGATGTTAATATGATTGTGGTGATAATTGTAGAACTTTGTGAACATACTAAAAATCTCTTAATTGTATACTTTTAGTGAATTGTATGATATGTAAATTATATCTCAAAACTTTTAAGAAAGGTCAACATGAGGAAACGTCAAATTTGAGGATCTAGTGTTAGATAAATCTAGATTTGCTTGGTAGTTCTGCCGTTTACTTTGGTTATTACTTTACCTTTCTGAGGTTTATATTTAAAATTTCTAAAAATTGAATTAATTTGTACTTTAGGATTACTTTGAGAATTGAATAATAATTCTTGGCATATTGTCAATGCTTCATTTATCTTACCTGCTATTACAATTTATAATTTTATATTACCTAGCAGGCAGGCAGGATTAAGAACAAGACATCTTGCAGAGGAGGCATATGTACAAAGCGTTGGAGTTGTGAAATAACACAATACGCTTAGCAACCATCAGAGCATGTTGAAGAAGTGTGTGAGGAATATGTAAAATGTAAATTCATATAGAAAGCCATACTTCTATCATTTCTGACAATAGGTGAAACATCTTGGACAATAAATATTTGCTGAACTCAATAAAAGAATAAGACCTTATTAGTGACTGAAACATTAACAGCAATAGGCTAAAGGATTAGAAATGAAGTTGAGTTCTTTTGTTATGTTTAGCCATGCAATCTTGAGTAAATAGAGATTGTGCATATTTGGAACAGCTGTAGTAAATTCTGTTCCTGTTACCAGTTTTCTAGTGTTTTATTATGAAAATGTTCAGACATACAGAGAAGTTGAAAGAATTGTACTGTGAACACCTATAGACCCATCACTGAGATTCAACAATAAGCTATTAGCTCCGTTTGCTTCACCATGTATCCATCAATCTTATTTTTGTAATGTACTTCAAAGTTGTAGACATCAGTTCACTTCACTCTTAAATATTTCAGCCAGCATGCAGCTCTCTAATTGGAGATTAATACAGTTTTTTTTTTTTTTGAGCTAAACTTTACATACAATGAAAGACATAGTCTTAAGTGTACCATTTGATGAGTTTTGACAAATTTATACACTTGCTTAATCCCAAGTTCCCATCATAATATCATTGGCTTTGAAAGTTCTCTTTCCCAGCCAATCCCTCTTCCTATCCCCCAAAGGCAATTATTCTGATTCTTCTCTACCATAAATGAGTTTTGCCTGTTCTAGACATTCAGGTTAAAAAAACAAAACAAAACCAACCAACCAAACAAACAAACAAAAACTCACAAAGTATAAGGCTTCATTTGACATAATGCTTTTGAGATTCATCCATGTTTTTTGTCAGTAGTTTGTTACCTTTTATTGCTGAATAATATTCCATTCTACAAGCATAGCCCCATTAAAAAATTTTCTGTATCTTCATAAAGGACATTTGGGTTACTTCCAGTGTTTGCCTATTATAAATAAAGCCTGTATGAACATTATTGTATTCATATTTTGTGTACATAAGATTTCTTGAGGAAATGCCTAGAAGTAGAATTGTTGAGTTCTAGCATAGATAGTTATATGTCTTACATTTTGATTATAGATAAAGCAATTTCACTTTTTAAAGTATTCTTTTCTATTGCTCCATTCAGTCCTTACTTTATGAGTAAACTGGATCTTTTTGGTTCTTTCTTTTGTGAAAAAATATGAAAGTAAATTCTTCATACTTCTCTCTCCCCTGCAAAATCGTTGCTAGAAGACAGTGATTTTCTTAAGCAATGGGTTTTAAATTTCTCCCTCCAGCAGGAAATACACAAATTACCTTTTGTGTTGTTTTTGAAGGTACCGCTAATACACATGTATACACACACGTTTGCGTGAACACACACACAAACACACATACAGAGGTCATATCTACTCCCCATTAAGTCAATAATCTTCATCTGATATAAGCTGCCATGATTTAAGCACACCATTTTGGATTGGGGGCTCAGGTGGCTGTTGCTTCTATTTTTTAGTGTATAGTTAACATTGGCAGTCACCCTTATAATGATGTGACACCAGCTACCCCCAAGTACATTGAATAAGCCTTGCCTAGCACAGGAGAACTTGATTTAATTGGCAACAGTGTTTGCCCTTACATGATAGGCACTGAAGTAAAACGAAACCTATTTTGCTTTGTGTGTGTGTTTTTAAAAATAACTACAAAAATGCATTATTAAGATATTGGAATTACATAATTTTCACTTCCGAATATTGGGATCAAGTACCTAAATAACTTTGTTTAGAAACTGAATACTTTAAAGCTATTAAGGGAATACTTGCAGCTTGTAGTTATAGTACTGTCAACAAAAGATGTGATTAAATAAATTGAATGTTGAAGACTTTAGGCTTATGGTTAACACCAGGTAATTAAAAGTAAGCACTGCTGTGGGAGTGCGTTATATATCAGCTGTCCTCTTTACCTCATTAACTGGTTTTTTGCATGTTTATGGAGCCAACTTCAATTAAAAATGCCTTTTAAGTTATGCCTAACAAGGTCTTTTAGTTGCTATTTGGTGTAAAGTATTATACTTTAATTGAAATTGGTGTATCATAAATACCTGTGTTTGAATAATATACAAGATAAAGAATTTTGATTATTTGATATTTTTGCATCTGGTTTTTATTCTTATGCATTACTTTTTTACATACTATTATCAAAATATATAGTCTTTGGGGTTTAAAAATGAAAAACTGAGTTGTATACATGTTAGCAAATTGTTTATATCTGCTTTTTTAAGTCTTACAAGATTTCTAAGGTTTTATTATTTCAGATTAGCAGTGTTTTACATTTCTAGTGGAAACACTGAATTTTCTGCTTTAATACTTTTGGCTATATTTAATTTGTTAGATAATTAAAGATGACCGTAAACTTTAAAAATACTTTGTGGTAAATATAAGTTTAAATGTTAAAATGGATTGTTATATTTCCATAGAACCTTTTCTTGGTTCTAAAAAAAAATGTGAAATGCAGATAAATAAGGATAGTGTTGAAGAGATTTCATGTTGGGTGAAAAGTCTAAATTATACAACAAATAGAAGCAAGAAAGAAAATTAAGAAAAATAAGTTAGCTACCTAGTTTCTGTTTTGAAATTCATGTAATTAATTGAAGAGATCAGTTTGTATCTTTCAATCTGTTTACTTTTTTTTATTACAGGAGTGTTATTGTTGCAACAAAAAAGTCAGCAGTCTCACCTTGCACACTTACTACAAGCATATCTACCAATGCTGTCAGTGTGGTTTCCTCAGTAGATTCAGCTCAAGCCTCAGATGTGGGAGGAGAATCACCAGGTGAGTTAGTTATCAGTGATTTCAACAAAAATGTGTTTAGATCTTATTTTAGCAAAGCTTAGGATTTTTGATTAACTTAAATTTTAGAGGCACATTAGAAACCATTGTGCTTTTATATTGTTGTTTATTACTTTTCTGAATAAATTTGAGTAAAATTAAAAGAAATTAAGTCAAGGGTTTCAGTATTTTCTCCATTCAAACCTAGTAGTGTGTGGTAGATTAGATGCTGCTGGTTGGGTGATGAGTGCATGCACGAATGATAGATTTATGAAAATACTTTTTTCCCTGTACTTAAGAAGATATATATAGATAATGGCTTAAAATAGAAAGTTTTGTTGACACGTAATCTTTTAATATGGTTACTGGTTGTCAGATATTTATATAGAATCCATTACTTTGGTTTCTTTTTTTTTTTTTTTTTTTTTTTTTTTTTTTTTTTGCTTATTTTTTTGAATTAGAGACTTGGAAAGTAGTGCTGCTCTGAAATGTAGCATCATTCTAACAGTGGTCATACTGGTTCAGTTCCTCCTATGGCAATTTTATTTTTATCCATCTCTCCTTCCATATTCTTTCCATGTATAAAAGCATATATATGGATAAAAGAAATTTTCTGTGTATAAAATCATGTGGATGCAAGATCTTATACGTTGATGGGAACCTTAGTGGTGATATGGGTAAACTTGAAGAATGTGTAGTATTAAAATGACCAGGTATAACAAAGGGGACGTTACTGTATCAGTGGTTTTCTTCTGGATGTTGTGCTGTTTCATAAAGTTAATAACAAGATATTGTACCCCCCAAAAACACTTATCTTATGATTCTAGATTGAGATTGGTGAAAAATAAAGGAATTTTGAAGGAATGGCCTGGTGGATTATATTGAGATCAGAAATAATGTTATTTATTTGGGATATCTTAGGCAAGGGTTTGCCTTTTATTCTGCTGTTTCACCTTTATTTGGCAAATTAGGGATATCTCAGGCAAGGGTTTGCCTTCTGTTCTGCTGTTCCACCTTTAGAGTTTTGTTCCAAGCTTGATATTTCTCCTGGCCAGTAGCTGCGATCTTTTTTCCTTGCTGTGTACTATGTAACCATGTATCATAGAAACAAAGACTACATTTATTTCTTTTGTCTTCTCTTTTTAAAATATGTATTTGTGTTAACAAAAATATATTTTTCTGAAGTTTTAAATGTGTTTATTATTATTATTATTTTTTTTTTTTTTTACAAATTTTATAGTGTTTAGTGATAACAGAAAATGTTCACAGTAGGTTAAGTAAAAGAAAGTTATATGTAATTCTTTACGTATCATATAATTACAACCAAGTGACTTATACACCTTATTTACATGGTAAAAGCAAGAAAGTATTTTGTGAAGTTATGTGGGTCTCCATGAAGTTGAGCTACTGGCAGTTTTGATTTTCGAAATTTACTTTAGGTGGTATTTCTAAAATTTCATTAATAGTCTTGTATTATTTTTATTCTTAGGAAAAATAGTGATTAGACTTTTTTTTTCTACTTTGAAACCAAAAGCAGCAATGGCAGCAGAGTTTTGTCTGCCTTGCTTTTTATTTCATAGTTTTTTAAAAACATTAATAGACTTTATTTTTTAGATCAGTTTTAGGTTTACAGGAAAATTGAGTTAAAAGTACAGAGAATTCTTAAGTACCCACTCATTCTCTTCCTTGCTAGTTTCCCCTGGTCTAGTGAGAATTACAGAGGCAACCAGGCATGAAACTGTAACAAATTTTTAATCTTTATTGTTCCATTATACTCTGATGTCTGTTTTTTTTTTTTTTTCCCTTTGAAGAAGAAATAATTTGGTAATTCATTTGGGGCTTGGTATGCACATTTCTGCTTCTCCAGCCCCATCCAAAGCCCTTGGGAAAAAAAAAGATTCAACTGTGGTTTTTCTAGAGTAGTCCCTTTTTTGAAAAATGCAATAGTCATTAATATCTATGAAATGATTTACATGCCATCTTTTAAATTCAGTTATAGTGAATTTTCAGTAACATTCCAGAACAAATGTGGTAATTTCAGAAATTCAAAGTACACTGAGTAAAATATTTTCTTATTCTGCCCTCTAGTTTCAGTTTAGGGAACAGAGTAAATAGGGCCCTTTGATCGCTTTTAAGTCTGTTTGCTAAAATTTAAGTCATGGAGTTTTCAGAAGAGATAAGAAATGGAAAGCTGAGACATTTGGGTAATATCTCACATATAACAGTATTATACGTTTCTCTCTGAAGCCATTGTATTTTTTTTTCCAGTAAATTCATTGTAATTTACAATATTCACTTTGTAAAACTGTATACAGAATTACAAAATAATTTGCTATCTTGAAGACTGTTGTATTTATTGGCAAAGTCTACAAAACCCTGTACCATTGATCCAGCTCATAACGTATCTTATTTTTCTTTTCTTTTATTGAGGCGGAGTTTTGCTCTTGTTGCCCAGGCGGGAGTGCAGTGGTGTGATCTCAGCTCACTGCAACCTCTACCATCTGGGTTCAAGCGATTCTCCTGCCTCAGCCTCCCATGTAGCTGGGATTACATGCCTGTACCACCAGACCAGCTAATTTTGTATTTTTAGTATGGACGGGATTTCTCCATGTTGGTCAGGCTGGTCTTGAACTCCCAACCTCAGGTGATCTGCCTACTTCACCCTCTCAAAGTGCTGGGACTACAGGTGTGAACCACTGCGCCCAGCCCATTGTATAATTTGTAATGGTGTTTCTCAAATAGTTCCCAATTGTTTTTCCATCTACAGCTAGAATTTTAAACACTTTTTTCCCCTCAACGCCGTCTCCCCCATTCTTTTTAAAGTAGTTCATTCATTTTTCAGTTATTTCCAGTCGTCTTTGTGATGATGGTTTTTCTTTTTACCATTTATTTTGGTTTCCACATCTTGCTCCTCTTCTTCCTCTTTCACTGTACTCCTGTCACTGTCATACGGGTTCTCCATTTCAATTTATTACTTCTATTCCATTTGTTAATTGATACCATGAACATTACTGCCTTGATAAGAAAAATCTAACCTAATCTAGTGTTTTCAGTTGTCCTGCTTCTTACTCTTCTACAGCCCCACTTTACATGCTTTGCCTACCATACTTGCCCTTGTACTTCTTAAGTACTCTTTTTCACATGGAATCCATCCCATCCCCACCCCCTGCCATAGTTCTGTCTCCTTTGTCAATATTTTTTTTTACTGATAGACTTTTGTTTTCTTTTTGGTGGGTCTCTTGATTTGTTTGCCAGTAAATGAAATAGATAAATATACAGATAGTTTCAACTTAACAATTTTTTTGGCTTTATGATGGTGTGAAAGCATACACATTTAGTAAAAACTATACCTCAAGTATCCGTATGACCATTCTGATTTTCACTTTCAATACAATATTCAGTAAATTACATGATATATTCAATACCTTATTATAAAATAGGCTTTGTATAAAATGCATTTTTTACTGAGAATATAGTGCTTGACTTATGATGGGGTTACATCATGATAAACCATTGTATGTTGAAAATATTGAAAATTGAAAATGCACTTAATGCACCTAACCTACCAAACAGCATAACTTAGTCTACCCTATCTTTTTTTTTTTTGAGACGGAGTTTTCACTCTTGTTACCCAGGCTGGAGTGCAATGGTGCGATCTCGGCTCACCGCAACCTTCTCC
>NW_016107319.1:15958997-15981320 GCF_001604975.1 Cebus imitator | reverse complement strand
GGGTTTCACCATGTTGACCAGGATGGTCTCGATCTCTTGACCTCGTGATCCACCCGCCTCGGCCTCACAAAGTGCTGGGAAGTCTACCCTATCTTAAATGTGCTCAGAACACTTACATTATCCTATAGTTGGGCAAAACCATCTGGCAACATGTGCATGTAAGTATTGGTTGTTTACTCTCAATTCCGTGTGGCTGACTGGGAACAGGAGGTCCCTTCTGTTGCCAGCATAACGAGAAAATAGCATACCACGTATTACTAGTTGGGAAAAGATCAAAATTCAGAATTCAAGGTACAGTTTTTACTGAATGTTTGTTGCTTTTGCAGGACTGTAAAGTTGAAAAATCGTGCACCATTGTAAGACGGGGACCACGTGAAATTTTGAACTTATGTGACTCCATCATAAGTCGAGGAGCATGCAAATAAATAAATAAATAAATAAATAAGTATTGAATTTTATTTGCTTTCTCCTGGTTCAATCCTTTCTCCAGGATTTGAGAAAAAAAATGTGGATTAATTGTTGTTATATGTGAAGCAGGGCAGTTTATTCTGAAGATCTGGGTAAGTTAGGTATTAGTGTTGATTAGGTATTGAATTATTTTCTTTATATGTAAATACAGTTAATACTTGTCCCTATGGACCTAAGCCTTTGTGCGTTCGGATGACCACAGTAAGTTTAAAAGTGCTATAAACTTACTTTTATAGTAAGTCAGCAGTAAAAGATGAGCTGCTCAAATTCAGTAGTAGATTATTGGTTAGTAAAAAATTTACTTGGTAGAAAATATCAAGTTTCTGCTATGACACTCATATTTTGTTTTATATTCACATGGCATCTTCAAGGAAATTCCCATTTGTGGGTATTTGGAAATTTTGGGTATTTAGAAAAATGAGATTCCCATTTGTGGGTATTTGGAAAAATGAGACACATTTTACATGTGGTACAATTAAAGAGAAACTAATATGGGATAGATACTAATCACAGAAACAGTTAAAACTTGCTAGCTTAACATGAGGTAAAAGCTTTTTCTATGAAAATGTTATCACTGAAATAATTTTATAACCCATAAGAATTGAGGATTTGCGTGTTTGCATTTTGAAATAATATACATTATGAAGACTACAATTTACATACAAAACTTTTTTGGTGCACAAATTTCAGATTTTAATTTGAATAGAATACCTTGACTTCTGCAGCATTTTATCAACCAAAAGGACGAATCTAAGAGCAACAATTGTGCCTTAATAAGTATTAAAAGGTATTCATCAGAGGATAATGTATTTCCTTTGTATATGCTTGTTTTCAAAGAAAACAAAAGAGCAAGTGATTTTAGTAAATATATCAAAATCTAGAAATTTTATAGTCATCAGCAAAGATTTGATTACCTAGAAAACACAGTATCCTTTTTTTTTTTTTTTTAAGTTGAGATGGTGTCTTTCTCCATTGCCTAGGCTGGAGTGCAGTGGCACAAGCATAGCTCACTGCAACTTTGAACTCCTGGACTTAAATGATCCTCCTGCATCAGATTCCCAAGTATCCAGACTACAGGTGTGCGCCATCATTCCTGACTAATTTTTAAATTTTTGTGGAGACAAGAGTCTTGCTCTGTTGACCAGAGTAGCCTTGAACTCCTGGCTTCAAGTGATCCTTCCGCCTTTACCCAGTATCCCTTCTTGTATGTTAAAATGTCATTACACTTTTTCTAATATACTTATTTATCTATACAGCAAAGCATAAATGAATAAATCAAAATTGAAACTAGCTCAGTAAAGGAACTAAGTAACTAAGTCTTGAAATCCTGGCTTCAAATAATCCTTCCACTTTCACCCAGTATCCCTTCTTGTATGTTAAAATATCATTACTTTTTTTCCAATATGTTGTTTCTCTATACTGCAAAGCATAAATGAATAAATCAAAATTGAAAGTAGCTTAATAAAGGAACTAAGTATACTGTTCATTAATTTATATGCCTGGTGTTTGCTACTTTGCAAAATTTAGTTATTCTACCACTTACTAGAATATTAGACATTATCTGTTTATGAGAGCCATATACCTTATTTATTAGTACTTTTTTTTAATATTAGGGAAATATTTGAGTTATAACCATCTTTGCTTTGTGTAAGATTTAGGCCAGTAGGCTTATTTGTATTCATTCAGTAGGATTCATTTAATATGTTTTTACTGGGCGTATAGACTGTCCCTTACTGAATTAACTGGTTCAGAAAAGAGAGAGAGAGAAATGTAGTGTTACAGTGTTTAGGGATTAAAAATTGGCATTTGTTTTAATGATTCTTTATTGCAAGGGACATTAGTTATTTAGACCCTCAGGGACCTTGAATAAACAATTGCCTGCTCCCTAGATAGATGCTAGACAGATGATATATTTGCATTTTCCTTTTTGTTCTTTTGAATGTCTGGAAGACTGTCAGTTTGAAGGAGCCAGTTTATCAGTGCTAGGATAAGGAAAAGATAAGTGAGTATCATTCCACATGTTGGAGGTAGCTTCTGCATTTATGTATTTGTGAACATTTGCTAGAAATATTTAATGATAATTTAAAACAAATTTTTTGAAAGTTTATATTTTTATCTGAGTTGAAAAAATGCAATATGTTTGGAAATTACATTTTTTCACTAGCAGGAACGGAGGACAACCTAGTGTGAAATTACTGATGTATTTAATTTATTCTTTCATGTGATTTTTTTCTTATAACTATAGCTGGTTAGTTTATTATCCTTGTTGGTAAAGTGTCTTCTTACGACTTAAGACACTGTGTAAAAAATCTGTTTCTGCTATATTCTCTTTTAGAATTGAAAATTGGCATTACTTCTATGGTAGTGTGAGGAAATAATTTTTGTTACTGCTTTATTTAGAAGCAACAATGTTGCTGTTCTTTTTCACATTTCTAATAATGCATTTCTCATTAAAATTAGTATCATTTAGCACAGTGGGCAGTGTGTGGTGATTTACACCTGTATTCCCAGCACTTTGAGAGGCTGGGGTGGAAGGATCACCTGAAGCCAGCAGTTCAAGACCAGCCTAGTCAACAAAATGAGATCTTATCTCTACAAGAAATTAAAAAGTTATCTGAACATGGTGTTACATGCCTATAGTCTCATCTACTCAGAAGGCTGAGGCAGGAGGATCACGAATCCAGGAATTCAAGGCTGCAGTGAGCTATGATCACACCAGTACACTCTAGCCTGGGCAATAGAGCAAGACCTCCTCTCTTAAAACAACAAAACCCAATAAACCAATTAGTGCAGTAAAGGCTAATTTTGCCTTACAACTTTTACCTAAAGCCTCATACATACATTTTTTGGGGAGGGATTTATTTTTTCCGTCTCTACTTTTGAGTGAATAGGACCTTGTGAGTTCCTTTGTATTAGCTTCAGGAAAGCTCAAGAAAAACCATCAGTAATCCTAATAAAGAAAATGTCAGATACATTCCAATAAAAATGGTCTTCAAAAATTATCACCAATTAAAAAAATGAAAATATTAATTGATCACTGGTAATAGAAGTCAATGACCCACTGTGATTCAGTGATCATATTGTTGTCAAGAACTTAGAAAACTGCAGGTGTTGTTTACTGAGTGTAATAAAGCCACTGGGTCAGTGAAGTACTTTACTGAATGTAGTATATGATTTTAGGATTGGACGTGACTCTTTTAATTGCCAGATACTAAAGGGTGAAAAAAACTTTTTTCAGCTTCCCTGGTCTTGCCCTCTAATTTGAAATTTTATTGTGGAAAATACAAAAATAGTAATATTTTTATGATGAAGTTTGGGTTGATATATATGCTTTTAAAAATTGTCGCAGTGGTCTGGGCATGGTGGCTTACGCCTATAATCCCAGCAATTTGGGAGGCCAAGGCCAAAGTATTGTTTGAGACCAAGAGTTTGAGATCATCCTGGGCAACATAATGAGACCCTGTCTCTAAAAAAAAAAATTAAAAAATAAAAAAAATTGAAAGTAACTGGATGTGGTGGCATGCTGCATCTGTATTCCCAACTACTTGGGAGTCTGAGGCAAGAAGACAGGTTAAACCCAGGAGTTCAAGGCTGCAATGTGCTCTGATCCCTCCACTGCAGCCTGGGTGACGAGCTAGACCCTGTCTCAAGAAAAGCGAAAAAAATTGTCAACATGATGGAGTGTGTGCTTTAGCTTCATTTTTTAGCGAATCCTATGCATCCTAACCACCAGTCACTTGGTTAGAATTTTTAGGTACAGTTAGATCTCAGTTGAGCAGGATGGAGAGGAGGGCAGTACTGTAGCCATACGAAACTTACAGTATAAAGGAAAGTGAACTTTGATTATCAAGGGAATGGGAAAGGAAGTATGTTGTGGAAAAGAAAGATTAACTTCTTTAAAAGTTAAGTTCATCTTGTACTGGGAATTTGCTCACTCTAAGACTTGGGCTCAGTAATTATCCAGAGGTTAATTGTGAAAGATTGCTACATTTCCCGCTTTCCAAAAGGAACCAAGATTGTTGGGGGATCTAATTGTCTAGATTTTTGGATCCTTAGATTTGGCTGAGACCTGGTAATCAGAACTGAGGGTTATGGATCACTGCCTAAAAACCAAGCATATTTCAGGAAAGGTCAAAATTGCCCCAGATCCTTGCTGTTTTTTAATCAGTTAAATACAAAAAACCTCTGATTAGGTCCTGACTATGCTTATCTATACCCAGAATTAACTTTTTTTGCCTTCCCAAAAAGAGCAAGTTTGAATCAGAATGCCTAGATAAATTGAAGTGAGCCTGAGGAAGTTCTGGGAGAGGTAAGAAGCAGTGGGAAGCATTTTATTTTGAGACAGGGTCTTGCTTTGTCACCCAGGCTTGAGTGCAGTAGTGCGATCTTGGCTCACTGTACCCTCTGTCCCCCAGGCTCAAGTGATCCTCTCACCTCAGCTTCCCAAGTAGCTGGGACCACAGGCACACACCACCATGCCTGGCCACATTTTTGTATTTTTAGTAGAGACAGTGTCTCACCATGTTTCCCAGGCTAATCTTGAACTCCTGAGCTCAAGCAGTCCTTCTGCCTTGGTCTCCCAAGTGTTGGGGTTACAGGCATGACCCACTGCACCTGGCCAAAAAGGACAATTCTTTTTTTGTTTTTTTTTTTTTTTTTTTTTTTTTTTGAGACTGAGTCTGTTCTCTCACCCAGGATGGAGTACAGTGGTGTTTGATCAGTGGGAGCCCCTTCAAGCCGGCTTCCATGCCTTGCGACATAACCTATTATTCCTTAGACATATCCTATCATTCCTTGCTTTCTACAAAGCACAATTAGATGTTTCAAACTCATTTTGTGCTTTTCTTCCATTTATCTTGAATCAGCCATTTATTTCTTTTAGTGGGGTATAGTATTTAGAAACCAATATCTGGACACTATGTTAAGATTTTGCTGCTTCCATGTCCTCTCAGTGGACAGAGCTAGAGGCGATGTGTGTGTTTGTGTGTGTTTGTATATAAAGTCTATAAAAATATATACTTTCATTCACATATTATTTCCGTCTCTCTGTTGGAACCATGAATTCATATAGATATGAATTTTACAATTCTTAGTTTTCTCTTTTCCTCTCTTTTCCTTTTCCTCCCTCCTCATACTGGCTCCAATAACTTTCTCTGGGCCAACACAACCTTCAGCCTGATGCAGATGCTTTCCTTGATCTGTTTCTAATTACTTTTGAACTGAACAATTCAGCAATGTTTCGGAAAGAGAGCCCTTATTCTTTTTAAAACATAGTGTTTTTGTATTTGGGGCTTAATGGGAAAATAACTGATAATAGTTGTGACACAAGATTACAGATTCTCAGAGGTCTAGGCTTCTAACCCTGATTACATTTGTTGCTGCAATTTAGTCCTTTGGTAGTGATTTGATAACTGAGTAAGGATAGTTTTCATGGTAATGGAGGGTTAAAGCTAAGTTTGGAAATTAGCTGTTTCTGTGTTTTTGCTATATTAAAAAAATGCTTTTACTTGTAACTTTTTATTGACAGTTGGTGTTGAATAGAAGGAATTGTGAACCTTATTTAGGGAGTCAAAATTTACTTTTCTTTTGCTTCTTCAGCCCACGGATAGAAAGATTGCTCTGGCATGATAACTGAACTTGTAGCTGAGGTTTACATATGAAAGGATTTAGGCGTTGTTAGATTTTAATGTTATCCAAATAGTAATAGACATAAAAAATACATAATAATGCTTTTATTGACTGGTATAATGACATTCTTTTTATTTAAATCTTTGTATCAAAAAGCAGAAAACTCCTATAGATGGTTATTTTTCTTTTATAGGCAGTAGATCATCTAATGCAAAATTGCCCTCAGTTCCAACAGTTGATTCAGTATCACAAGATCCGGTATCAAATATGAGGTATTTAAGCTACTAATTTGAATACTCTGATTTATACCTTTGATGACTTTTTAAGCTATCTAGCTTTATTTCATTTCTTTTCATTTTTTTCTTCCAACATATATGACATATAGAGGCTTGGGAACATTTTAGAAGTTCATTTAATTTTGAAAGATTTTAAGATGTGTAAGTCATTTCATGATTGATGTACAAGTCACTTCATGACAAGTGAAGATTTGTGGTAAAAAATAATTGCTACATAACACAAATTTACATAAGCTTAGAACTTACGTTTCAAATGATTGCAAATTGAAAGTATGGAATTCAGTATTCCTCCTCTATAAAATGCTGATATGGGCCTGGTGCTGTGGCTCACGCCTTTAATCCCAGCATTTTAAGAAGCCGAGGAAGGTGGATTACTTCAGGTCAGGAGTTCAAGACCAGCCTGGCCAACATGGTGAAACCCTGTCTCTAATAAAATACAAAACAAATTAGCTGGTTGTGGTGGTACACACCTGTAGTTCCAGCTACTTGGGAGGCTGAGGCAGGAGAATCACTTGAACCTGGCAGGGAGAGGTTGCAGTGAGCTGAGAGAGCATCATGTACTCCAACCTGGGAGACAGAGTGAGACTCTGTCTCAAAAAAAATAAAAAAGCTGATATAAGTGATAGGCAGTCAGCCAAAGCCACAATGATACAAATAGATAGATTTTTATTGTCACTTACCTTGTTTAATTGAGTTTCTGGGTTTAATTTGGAATGCTATGAGTGTATTTTCCACCACTGGAGCCTTAGTTGCCAGAAAGTCCTTGATTTTCTTTACCACAATTGGGAATATAATTTATAAGCACTTGTTGAGTCTGTACTATATGTTGTAACTGAGAATTTTAAAACGAAGTCATGGTTCTTGAACTCATTGTGCTAATGGTTTAGTGGTAAATAGAAAAATTTGTTGAAGACTTGATGAGAGTTTATTTAGGTTATAATGGGGCTAAAAACAAAGTCGTCTTAATTGGCCAGGTGAGACATCTAGTAATAACTGATGCTTGAAGTGGTTGTTAAGCAGGTTGTTGGGGATTGTAGGGGAAAGATAGATCAGGATAAAAACGAGTATTTTTGACAGAAGGGCTGCTGTGCATAGCAGTAATGTCTCCTTAGGTAATTCTTTATTTATTTTTTTTTTGCACTGTTTTATTTATCTATGGAAAGTCATCTTTATTTTCAAAACTAGAAAATTGATACAAACTGTTGAATAGTTCAATTAACTTAATGTTTTTTCATTAGTATTACAGAGAGGCTTGAACATGCTTTGGAAAAGGCAGCTCCTCTCCTTCGTGAGATTTTTGTGGATTTTGCACCTTTTCTTTCTCGGACACTTTTGGGTAGCCATGGACAAGAACTGCTTATAGAGGGAACAAGTAAGTGATCTTTCTTTATTTTATTTATATGTGTTTATATTTCAGGATTAAAAACTTCCATGAATAATGGGATAACGTGGAGCTTCATTGTTTAAGTGTTGTCAGCCTTTGACAAAATTTTTCATAGTCTGTATCTTTTGAAGAATATGTCACATGTCTATTATGTTTTAATCTTCAAGTTTTTTTTTTTTTTTTTTTTTTTTTTTTTTTTTTTTTTTTTTTTTTTTTTTTTTGAGATGGAGTCTAGCTTTGTCGCCAGGCTGGAGTACAGTGGTGCGATCTCGACTCACTGCAACCTCTGCTTCCTGAGTTTCAAGTGATTCTTCTGCCTCAGCCTCCCAAGTAGCTAGGATTACAGGCCTGCACTGCCACATTCAGCTAATTTTGGTATTTTTAGTAGAGATGGGGTTTCACCGTGTTGGCCAAGATGGTCTCGATTTCCTGACATTATGATTTGCCAACCTTTGCCTCCCAAAATGCTGGAATTACAAGCGTGAGCCACCGTGCCCAGCCTAATCAAGATTTTTGTCAGTGATTTGGATGAAGCATACAATTATGTGTTGAACTAAAGAACTAAGATTTTTTTTTGATGAATTAAAATTTACTTTGAGAGCAAAGAATTGGAGAGAATAAGGCCAGGCGCGGTGGCTCATGTCTGTAATCCTAGCACTTTAGGAGGCTGAGGTGGGTGGATCACCTGAGGTCAGGAGTTCAAGACTTGGAGAGAATAGTGTCACAGGATTTTACTTGAACTTAGATCCATATGAACAACAATGTATTGCCACATAAATAAGGAATGCATTGTTATTAGTAGAATTCGTTTTACAAATAGAGATAACAGCATTTTACTCTATACTGCTTATATCATACATAGATTACTGGGTCTCTTCTAGGTAGTGTACTTCAAGATTGTCAAACTAGATAACATGCTGAAGTAGGTTGGTTGCTAAGGGGATTGGAAATCATGCTATGCAGTGGATGAGGAATAATGAGACTCCCTCCCCTCCCCACCCCTCCCCTCCCTCCTTACCTACAGATATTGCAAGGGTCAAAGGAGGTGCTCATATGGCACAGTTAATACTCAGATACAGATATCTTAAACTATTAACTTACCTATAACCTTGCATTTCCACTATATTTTTATGGCTACAAGAGATATGCTTTTTCACAAGTTTTGAAAAAACCCTTAGGCAATCTCCTAGCTACTGTTAGCCAATAAAAATTTCAGTAACTAAAGCTGCCAGTTGATACTTAAAGGGAAGAGGAGGGAAGGGGAGGGGAGGGGAAGGAGAAGAGGAGAGGGTAGGGGAGTCTCATTATTCCTCATCCTCTCCATACCATGATTTCCAGTCCCCTTAGCAACCTACTTCAGCATGCTATCTCAATGAAGGAAGGAAAACCAGAATTTATGATAAGTTAGAGCTTATTAAACATGTATTTGAAATTTGGGCTTAGTATTTACGAAAGGAATGTGTTTCAGATTCATGATGAGTATTTAGTTGTATCTAAAAGATAATGTTCATTTGGAGTATATGTGTATACCTTCAAAACCAGGAAAATATGGAGTAAAACTTCTTGAGTTTATTATCCTTAAATTCTTATTAAAATTTCTCATAATGCTTATTACCATCCCATTTTAAAAATAAATTATTTAAAATGACTTAAATATAAAAAACAAGAGGCTTCTTATATTCCAAGATAGTAAATCGTCATGACTTGACTTTTTTCATGGTATACTTGAGGATTTAGATAGATCAATGGGTTTAGATGGCACTGGCTTACTATCTGCTAAGTCATTTAATTCTTTGACTGAAGTGATATATCTGAGTGAGTCTCCACTGAAGAAATTGCAGTGGTCTTTGATCATAAAATTCCAGACTAGTGCAGATATAAAACTCTTGGCTTGGCATCCCAAGTTTGTGCTTTTGAAAAGACTAACATTTTCTATCTTTGAAAAGCCATCTAAAAAATAATCAAGCCAAACCATATTATTCTACTATTCTACTGAGAGTTTTAGAGAGGTCAGATTGTGAGCCAGTTCAAATCTATAAGCTTGCAAGTGAGATAATAATAGGGTATGTGTTTGTGGGTATATAAAATGAAAATGATATTTCTGGCAGCAACTTACAACTTGACCTTAAGGTTTTAGGGCCTTCCTTTGAATAGTTCTTAAAGTATGACTAAATCTGAAGAGAGGTCTACAGTTGTATTATTTGTTTTTTGCACATGGGATGAGTGTCATCTATTGGCAAAAATTTTGGTCAAAAATAGAAATGACATAAGTTCAACAATTTGATGTTAAGTTCCTCATTAGGCTTATCTCCTGTTTATTTACTCCCAGTGTTGTTTTTGTATTTACAGTACCAATGTCCTTTAGATAGGGAGCTTGGAGCTCTAATATCAGGTCTCTCTTGTCTTCTGAAGCCCTTACTCATTCAAAATTGAACATACTCTCCACCCTGCCCCTGCAACAAATCTACCGTCACTCTCTTCCACATAATTATTCAAACCAAACTGCAAAATGTTATTTGACCTTTTACTAGCTTTGTCAGTGAACATATTTTTTCCTGAATATTCATAACTAACTAGAAAGTAGCTAAAGTAGTATGAACCTTCTTCTGGTTTGCTAACCTTTATTATTGAAAAATAAGACTGAAATAAATAAATAGAAATATATATATGTAAAGGTTTTCTTAAGAATAGAGGTATATGGGCCAAGTGTGGTGGCTCACACCTGTAATCCTAGCACTTTGGAAGGCCGAGGTGGGCAGATCACCTGAGGTCAGGAGTTTGAAACCTGCTTGACCAACATGGTGAAACCTCGTCTTTACTATAACTATAGAAATTAGCCAAGCATGGTAGTGGGCGCCTGTAATTCCAGCTACTCTGGTGGCTGAGGCAGGAGAATTGCTTGAACTCAGGAGGCAAAGGTTGCAGTGAGCTGATCACGCCATTGCACTACAGCCTGTGTGACAGAGCAAGACAACATTTCAAAAAAATGAAATAAAAATAAAATAAAAAAGAAATATAGGTATGAAATATCCTATGATAGGTGCGGTGAGAGGGACAAAGGAGTACCTGTAAATCTCCCTGATTTGGGATAGCCCAAGGTTTTTTTTTTTTTTTTTTTTTTTTAAATCACTTTTTTTTTTATCTGAATAAATATATATTAAAAAGGTCCATGAGGGCCCAATGGCTGGAATTCTAGTTTCTCTAGAATAAAGCAATAAGGATTGATGACCTGATAATAGAAAGATCTTAATTTACTTTCTGGAAATAATGGGTTTTGAAGTTGGAGCAAAACTGAACTCCTTATATTATCTGGGTTAAATTTAAGAAAAAATGGCAAGGTTTCAGACCAGTAGGGGGCTACTCCTGCAGTAAGAGAGGGAGTATTGTTTACCTTTTCTTTTGGCCTTGCATTAGCCTGAGGAGCCATGTTCATCTTAGCCCCAGAAAAATCATACTGTAGTTAATAACTTGTTTCCTAATATAACATAGAGACATTCTATAGCTAATTTTCTGGCCAGTGCTGACACTCTTACCATCATTTCTATGTTAGTATTTTTTCAGGCATTGAGAAAGATGGTTATAACATTTTTTAAAAAGTAAAGGCGGTAAACAGCCCTTTTAATTTGAATGCTATTTATAAAGCTAAAAAATGCCAACATGTGCTATCATTAGGTTGGAAGCATTAGTATTTAAACAGGGAAGGAGAAAGAACGAAAGCATAAAAAGATAAAAGAAAGGGAGTGGATAGGATACCTGCAAGAGTTTTCATGGGGTGAGAAAGAGATGGTAATAGAGTGTTTTAAGGGCTATCAGGAGTTATTTTAGATGTTACACCCTGGAACCTAAGCCCATGTTTGCCTAGAAAAATGTAGAATAAAAAAATTGTAATTTTTCTGATTATTAGTAATGCAATTTAATAATTTAGTCCCTTTAATTATTGGCATTGCTTTTTTAAGATACTGAGTATAAAACATTCTTTGAATGAACTACTTTATATTTTATTGGTAATTAAAGCTAAAGACTTCTTTAGATAGGTATTAATTATATAAAATATCCTTCCTAAGGATATTTTTGCTGAACCAAAATGAAACATAAAAGTAAATGAATTAATTTATAAGAAATCAAGAATATATAACAGACAACGGCTTGCATTTCTGTTAAGGTTTAGTGTGAGGTCAGAGGTCAAGGTACTAATAAGAGTGTTTGGGATGTCTGCTGCCATGAAACAAAATGGAAACTTGATTGATAGCTGGAGGGTTGAAGGGAGAGAGTGTGGTGGAGAAAGCAAAGGTCAGGGAGCCATTTCCCTTCTCTGCATGTATAACGATCAACTCTCTCCAAAACAAAATGTAGATGATATTGATCAATATGGCATATGTTGTGCACATTTCTATGAGTATTGTGAAATGTCATTATATATGAAGTTGTAATAAATGTTTTAGTATTTTGAAAGCTGAAATGGAATACTTTACAAAAAATGGTGGTAGTTTTGCTGCCACCTTTAAACTAACTATAATGTACCTTATTTAATCATATGAGCAAATGTACACTATTAATAGTTTGATAAACCAATTTGAAAAAACAATTTGGATGAAATTGTAACAAATCCTAATTTGTTTTCTTTATAATTTTTAAAAATTCTCTTTAAAATAGGTCTGGTTTGCATGAAGTCTAGTAGTTCAGTTGTGGAATTGGTTATGCTACTGTGTTCTCAGGTAAGTGACAAGAATAAATGTTGAATTAAAAGTAGATTTTCACATGAATTTGTTTTCATGGGGGATGTTATATTTGCATTACTGAAATTTTTGCCATAGTAAAATTTTGAGTTTGCTGTTTTAAAATAATTTTATTTGTATTGCAAAAGGGTTACTTCTTATTTTTGATACTTGCAGATAATTTTGAAGCAAGCATGGGAGGAAGTAAGAAACAAAAGTTTTCAGAGTCTCTTTAAAAATATGCAGATACAATGATCTTGATAATTTCTTTACTGTATATATTAAGGTTATATAAACAGATTTATTTCTATATCTTGTGGAGGGCCATGCTGACTCCACTGGGAATCATAAGTTTACTTCCCTTTTGTGCAGAGGTTATAAAATGAGCGATAAATGATTTTGAATCCTTGTCATTGCTAATTATTTTTGACATACACAGTAGATTTGGGAAAACATTAACAAAAATATGGCAGGTATCATAAGATGCAAAAAATAAATTCCTAAGAGCAAAATTACCTTAGATGTTCCAAAATCTTGTGCCTCATGTGGTAAACTTTAATGATTAAAAAAATATATATATAAAAATCATGTATTCTGTGAGGCTTTCTTTTCTGTTTTGCAATTAAACAGATGAATGTTTTTATTGAGAGTTTTCTTTGTAGTCTTTTAAAGTGATATCTTGCTGGTAGTAAATTCCCCCACTTAAAACTTTAAGATAGCCTTTTTTAATAGGAAAGGTATTGGTCTAGAGGTCAAGGGTTTTGACCCATTTCAAAACCTTTGACCTTCATTTACAACTCTCATGGTTTACTTGCCTAACGAATAAGGATAATGCAAAATTAATGTTTCTTTGCATCGATTTATTTGTTTTAGCGCGTATATGCCAAATTTATTTAGACTGTGCTGATGGACATTTCATGAATACAAATTAAAGAATCATAGAAGGTGTGAAAAATCAATACTATGCATTGTCAATAAGGTGCAATGAGAACAATTACTTCTAGAGATTACACCTAATGGATTTTTGTAATGAACTTGTGAGGAGTAGTTACTTAGTAGGCTTATTATTCTTAGATTTAGTGAGAATCATGTTTCTATAATTTAATCATCTCATTTAGAACACTCCATTTCTTCAAAAGCTGACTGGATAAATTTCTCATTAAGCCATCTCATTAGAAATAATTATTTTTTTCTTGGATAGAAGTTGCTATATAGGATTCTTATACCTGCATGAAATCGCCCTTACTTTAAAAAAGCACTCACGGTTTTGGATGTTTCCTCACAAGAATATAAATTTATTGTTCATAGTGATATAACTGTTTTATAGGTGAATTTTGACAATGAAGTTTCACTTTCTAGTTTTGAAGAATTGAATGTATTTTTGGTACATGGAAGGTATTTCCAGTATAGTCTATTGCATATTTGAATGTTAGAAGCTGCAAAGATAAAGAATGACATGTTTTAATATACCTATTTATCATGTATGTCACAGTACTGTTTAATATTACTGCAATCAAGTGGGATATGAAGATCATGTAGTTGAGTAAGTTTCAAAAGCCAGTAATTGTCAAGGTTTTTGTATGAATAAAATACATTATTGGGTATTTGAAGTCCTTAACATTTTTTATGAGTTCTTCAAAAGTTCCACAGCATCTCTACAAGATGTAGCACAGTGTGAAAAATGATGTGAAAAATGAAGCTAGAATTAGCTCCAGATGTATACAGATTGTTCCGGGGTGATAATTACATTTTTCACTTGAATTTTCCTAATTCAAAGAGGTCAACTTGGCAATCACAAAAGTGATTTATTTTGTTAAGAAGTGAACTGTCTTTTTCTACATGAAAGCTTAAAAGATATGAAATTGAATTTCAAGTCGACGTTTTACAGCTCTTGGGTGGGGATAGCTTGAGTTTGATTGATAATTTTTTTTGGACTGAGATATGGTGGGAAGCAAAAACTACATCTTGCTAAAATTGTAATTAATTTTTTAAGAGGAGATGGAGAGGATTGAGTGCCAAAGATCGAAAGATCAGGTCAAAAACTACTTTTTAATCACATAAATAATGGGATATGCTTATGAACTTAACATCTGCAAATTTGATTTAGAACTTTACAAATTAGTTGTTGTTAATTTCATGACAATCAGCCATGATCTGATTATTTTTCTTGAGTCCATTTATTCTTTTTGTGTTATTTTAAATAAGGTGTTTAATTATATTTTATTGTAAAATAATTTAGAGCCTAAATTTAAGAAATGAGGAAATGATCACATTTGGTTAGCTGATAATAAGACCAAACAGATCACTATATATATTTGTTTCAACTAAGATTGTAGTTTTCACTGTCTACTCATTGATCAGTAGTTGATTAGCCACCATTTCATATTTTAGTCTATTTAAATGTTAATATTGTTTAGGCAAAATATTATTACTTAGAATTGGAAATCTCTCATAATACATAGCATTATATTTTTGAGTATAATTAATAAATGAGGTTTGCAAAATTAGATTTATTCACCTGTTGAATCCCATGTAAAATAATTCAAGAACGATTGAATGTCCAAAGACCAATTTAAGTCCTCTTTATTTCTTAAAAGAAGACTTGCTTCTATTCTTTGGGAAACTGTGTGTTCTCTGATACAAACACACAAAAATTGAACAGGTTCTTAACCGTGTTTCAGGTGGTTTTTTGCAAGCATGCAACTTATTTGTGTGCCAAATTTGTTGTATATGTGTGTAAACCTGTTTTAAATATATATGAATTTAAAGAAAATGTTAAATAGATGTTTCAAGTAACATTACTCCAGCATTGTATAAAGTGTTTGTATCTTGTTCATTTGACATTAATATCATTTTTGAAAGAATTGACGTTGCATTCAAGGCCACTTTATAAAAGCATTGCATTGCTCGTCCTAATTCAGTCTGACATACATTCCAATAACACTACCTCCCTTCTTGGGTTTAAAGCTAAATTTATGACTGTGCATTGTGAAGTGCATCATTTAAAAATGGTTTCAACCCAAAACATCTAATAAATAAATAATGTGTATGGCTACTCAGTAGTAGACTTTCTAGACTAGAAATCATTCCATCGGATACTCAACAGTCCACTATCGGAGAGGGCTGTCAGATAAATCTTGTGGTAGCTGCATTCATGTCCTGTAAATCACATATTATTGTCTGAGCCTTCTGCCAGGTCATCTATTCTTTTCCCATTTATCAGAAATGCATACAGTATATAGAAAAACTAGAAGCACCATATAGTCTGGACTGGCATCATGTCTGAGTAATTTATTAGCAGCAAAAGTTAATTTAAAATACTATTTTAGTCTAATTCTTTAAAAAAATTTTCAACAAAATATGTAGATTGTTGCTGTTTTGGGAAATATTTTCTTTACGTGAAGGTAATGATATAAGGTTTGGTTATTTTTGATTTGTGTTTCTTTCTCTACCTCTGAGTTATTAATTTTAAAATTATAATAATTTACAATAAGAATGAGATAGTTCTTTTCTTGTGATTCTGTCAGTTTTGTGTTTGAAATTTTTTCCTGAATCTGTACTGTAGTCAAATGTTTCTTTATGTTTTGCTTTTCTATACTTTCTGTTCTCTAATCCCGTTTCTTCTCCATTTTGAGTTTATTTTTTCTGAATATATGACATTAATGCTTTTTTATAGTTATAATGATTTTATAGATGAATATTTTCAGTATGAGAAGATTATTAAAACACTTCTCTCCCATTGCCCCCAAAAAAGGCAAACCAGCTGTATACATGGCACAGTGGTGTCCTTCACCATTAGGCCTCTCTTACTCTCACATACTCTCAAGCGATGCTGAACTATTTAAAGATACCCAAATATGCCATTATATTTCTGTGTCTTGGTACATGCTTTTTCTTTCCCTAAACTGCCCTTCTTTCAAACTTGGTGACTTTTGTTAGCTGCTGCTTATCGTTCAGAGCTCCACTTAATTATCTCATTCTCCCAGGATCATATCTATAGTTGATATCTTTTTGTCTTTAGCACCCATTATAGAATTTACCACAAATTGTAAGTATAAATATCCTAATTGGTTTACTTGTTTATTGTTAGTATCCTTCTTTGTTTTCTCGACTCTATGAAGATAACAGCTATTTCTACTTTGCCCATTAAAGTATTTCTAGTACCTCGCACAGTATTGCTTAGTGAATATTTATGGAAAAAATGAATCAGTTGGCTCCTAGATAAATTGCAATCTCTTCTGGAAAGATTTCCTTTACTCCTCTCTTCCCTCCAACAATATGCCTAAATGAGGTATTGTGCAGAACACTTACTCAAACTATCTTAATTTCATTCTATATTTAAGTTGCCTGTTGTTTTCCTTTCTCTTCCATGTAGACTGCAAAGTTTTTGAAGACAAGCATTGTGTTTTTTTTATTGTATTCCCAGGGTCCGGTATAGTACTGTTCAACCATACAGATGTTTATATACTCATATAATTGATAAATCAAATGGTATCATGGATCATAAATGATCATATTTTAAACTTTGCCTTTTGGTCTTTATCATTAGGAAATACCCCCATACTTTCTGATATTAGTTTTTATATTAAGTCTTCATTTTCGTTAGGACAACTAATTTTATCATTACTGAATAGTGTAGTTGTGTTCATTTATGAGGAGGCCTTTGGTTTTTCTTTTCTTTCGACTTAATCAGATTCACCTCATTTTTTTTTTTTTTTTTAAAGACAGGGGCTTGCTCTGTTGCCCAGGCTGGAGATCAGTGGTGCGATCATAGTCCACTGCATTCGACCTCCCAGGCTCAGGTGATCCTCCTGCTCAGCCTCCCAAGTTAGTAGGACTCCAAGTAGCTGGGACCACATGCCAGCACACATGGCTAATTTTTTGTAGAGATGGGGTCTCTTTAAATTTGCCAGTTTGGACCTCTTTTTTGTTTTGAGATAGAGTTTTGCTCTTGTTGCCCAGGCTGGAGTGCAGTGGTGCAGTCTTGGCTCACTGCAACCTCCGCCTTCTGGGTTCAAGCTATTCTCCTTCCTCAGCAACTTGAGTAGCTGGGATTACAGGTGCCCACCACCACACCTGGCTAATTTTGTATTTTTAGTAGAAATGGGGTTTCACCATGTTGGCCAGCCCGGTCTCGAACTCCTGACTTCAGGTGATTCACCTACCTTGGCCTCCCAAAGTGCTGGGATTCGAGGTGTGAGCCACTGTACCCAGCCCCTAGCCTAAGCCTCTTGCTTTTTTTTTTTTTTTTTTTTTAAACAAAAACAAAAACACTTTGGCCCAGGTGGGAGGATTGTTTGAAACCAGGAATTCAATACCAGCCTGGGCAACATAGCAAGACCCTATCTTTACCAAAAAGAAAAAAATTTAGCTGGACTTCGTAACATGTACTTGTAGACCTAGCTCCTCAGGATGCTGAAGCAGGAGGATTGCTTGAGCCCAGAGGTTCAAGGTTACAGTGAGCTAGGATCACGCTGGTGCACTCTAGCCTGTGTGACAGAGAGAGAGACTCTGTCTCAAAAAAACCAAAATAAAAAACCTCAACTTTATTGAGGTATAATTTATATACAGTAAATACCCACACATTTTAAGTGTACTGTTCAGTGAATTTTGACATATACACAACCATTTTAATTCTTAAATTTTTCTGTACCTCTTTCCAATCAATCACTATCTCTGTCACTTCAAGTTGCCAGTGATTTGATTACTATTACTGTGTTTTACTTACCACAGAACTTAATATAAATAGAAATTTATTTCTTTTAAGTGGAGTGCTTAGCTATTCCTAGTGTACTGTGTTAGGGTACTTCAACCAACCCCCACCCCCCACCCCTTTCTTTTTAAACTAGAACTTACTGTCCAGTGTTAAGATAATAATGTATTTATTTAAAAGAAATAATTGAGCTAATGAAATAAAGGATTTTTTTTTGCCAACCAAAAAGTAGGATTTGACTATGAGCTGCTTAATCAAAATAGAAATAAGCCTTCTGAACTTCATTATGCATTTCTTTCACCTATAAGGAAATCCTATGATATGAAGTTTTCTTTTTTTTTTTTTGTTTTTTGAGACAGAGTCTCAGGCTGGAGTGCAGTGGCATGATCTTGGCTCACTGCAACTTCCGCCTCCTGGGTTCAGGCGATTCTTCTGCCTCAGCCTCCTGAGTAGCTGGGACTACAGGGGCTTGCCACCATGCCTGCCTAATTTTTTTTTGTATTTTTAGTAGAGACAGGGTTTCACCATGTTGGCCAGGCTGGTCTTGAACTCCTGACCTCGTGGTCTGCCTGCCTCGGCCTCCCAGAGTGCTGGGATTACAGGCATGAGCCACCGCACCCAGCTGATATGAAGTTTTCTCTAGTAGTTTGATGAGGCCATTATTCTGTACATTTAGAATTTTCAGTTTTTATGGTCAGTCAGGCTCAGTTCAAGCTCTTCTACAGAGCTTTGTGTGAATGAATATCTCTGCCTTGCCCAAGGCCTTTTCTTTATATCTGCTTGTGGTATTTTTTATTCATTTATTTAGCAAGAAGGTATCATATGCTTATAAGACAAGCCCCTTCCTTTAAGGAAACTATCATCTATTATTCCTTTTTTTTTAAAAAGGAAGAGGGAAGGGGAGATACTGGCATCTAGTAGGTAGAGGCCAGGGATGCTGCTAAATATTCTACAAGGCATCATCTATTATTCCTTAAGCAATAGAAGAGACAATTAGTGAGAGAGACAAATAATTGTAATATAAAATAAGAATTTTAAATGGACATTAACAATTTCCCTTGGTTGGAATTGTGGTAGCCATGTGCTTGTTTGATCAACCATCACTATCTGACTTTTTCAATACAGCAAATTCCACAGTGAGTACCTTGTGATAATAATAGATGGTCTGCCCAATGTGGTGGTTTGCAACTGTAATCCCAGCTCCTGGGGCTGAAGCATAGAATTGATTTGAGGCCAGAAGTTTGAAACCAGCCTGGGCAATAACACAAGTAGACCCATTATCAAAAAAATTGTTCCCATGAAGAAAGTATTACAGTGTTAAATAAGTTTGGAAGGTGTTGGTTTCAGTACATTTTAATTTCAGTTTCAAAAAGGTATTTTTAATTCCTTCTTGATGTGTTTGTAACTTATCCTTGGAATGTACTTATAAAAAATTAGTGGATATAAATTGATTATCCCTGAGCTTTGTTATTGTTAATACCTATGAACTTTTGATTGCAGATGGAATGAGAATCAGTAGGATCAGCTTCTAATACAGTCATATCGTTTTGTGTTAGAGGTGATGTGAATGCTTTGTTCTTATAATGTACAAAGGCTGAGAGAGTAGATATTCTTTGCTGAAATGCTCAGAGTTCATTCTGTGCACAGTAAAAACAGTTGACCTTAAAAGAAGAAACTGTAGACTTGTGAGCCATGGATAGGAAATCTGTGAGAGTTGGAGAGGTGAGTTGAAGATACAAGCTATATAAATTGGTCATGAAAAACTTAGATGCATTAACAATTTTAAAGTACTTGAAAACAGCTCAATAACTGTACTTTATGCTGATATGGCAAACGTGTTTGTGTTTTATTGATTCAAAATTTTATAACAGATAACTTTTTATTATAAGGTGGAAACATTTGTCTTGAAACAACAGCAAAAATATTAACACAAAATAAATCTGAGTAAAGCACTTTATTTTTCCTTTTAAAAATAAAATATTTAGGTTGATGGGTTGGTGAGCATTAATTGATCTTTGAGTTTGGATGCAGACCTTCATAATACTGATTTAGAGTGCTGCTAC
Source organism: Cebus imitator (assembly GCF_001604975.1). NCBI lineage: Eukaryota > Metazoa > Chordata > Mammalia > Primates > Cebidae > Cebus > Cebus imitator. The sequence continues at coordinate 15,961,053 of NW_016107319.1, read as the reverse complement.
AACCAAAGAAAAACATAATTTAACTTTAGATTCAGGATTTGACCTGAAATCCAGGCGTCCTATGGATTCACCAGCACACTAGGATTTAGAAAACACAACCTTTGAGGTAAATTTTGTGGAACTGGCAGTACACCCTGTGGCTTGGCAGTCTAGTCAGAAGGATGATACCATGCTGACTATGTAACTACATCTTTGAACATTATTCTCAAGGGTGGTAAATGCAAAACAAAGTAATATCAACTGGCACTTAATTCTGCAAGTTCCCTGCTGATTGGGGTATTCATTGAAATGGAACTCTTCCTGACAGGAAGTCAGCCTATGAGTATGGAGACATCTGAAAATAAAGTGTGTTTTAATTTGGTACCCTACTGTTTTACAACTAGTCTTTTAAATTTGGGATTAAGAAGAGAGTTAGGAAAAGGGAGAAATACGCCAATGGTAATATTCTGAGTATAACATTTTTCTTTGGTCTTAATGAAATTAAGAATACAGATCAGTGTCTCTGTATCTCAGATACTATTACTTGCTTTTATTTAGTACTCTTTTTCCCTATTCTAATCAATCTACTGAAGTTAAAGGAATTACAGAAAGGCTAGGTTAAAAGTGTAAATTTTGAGATTACCTTTGTTTAATACCAAATTCTCTGATAACTTTTAGAAGTTTTAGCTACCTTCTCATATTATATAGGTTTTCATAAATGGTATATAATTTAATGGATTTTAGTCAGACTAGTCAGAGTTAGTATTAGCCATTTCAGCTTCTCAGGATCCAGATTTAAATCTTGCTGTGTGTTTATAGTATTTGCACTGTTTAACTTAGCACTGAGATAAATTATTATTTAGTACTTTAGTACCTTGTCATACATAATAGGACACAATAGCATAATTTAGGAAGGGACGATTATTATATGAGTAATTGCACAAACATTCCCCATCTATTGTACTTTTTTTTAGTCAGGCACCTATTTTTATTCAAGCTGTTATTTAGTAGTATGAAAATTCAGAAGTATGTACACAGTTTTAGCAAAATCTGAGGCTTGAACTTCGATTTAGGCCTGAATGAAAGATCAGAATCTGGTGTAATTTATTTGCTTTTCTAGTGCTGAATTCCTCAGCTGTTGGAGGTGGACTATGTAGAGGTGGTTCTTGTCTGTCATGGGTCATAAAAGGAAGAAGGAAAAAGGTGCCTCAGGTAGGCTTTTAAGAAAAGGCTGAGGCCAAGAAAATGCTGTGACGATAGATTTTGAATTTTTTTTTTTTTTTGAGGCAGAGTCTTCCTCTGTTTCCCAGGCTGGAGTGCAGTGGTGCAATCTTGGCTCACTGCAGTCTCTGCTTCCCGGGTTCAAGCGATTCTCCTGCCTCAGCCTCCTGAGTAGCTGGGGTTACAGGCACACGCCACCGCCACCTGGCTAATTTTTTTATTTTAGTGGAGATAGGGTTTCGCCATATTGGCCAAGCTGATCTCAAATTCTTGACTTCAGGCGATCCACTGGCCTCAGCCTCCCAAAATGCTGGGATTATGGGCATGAGCCACTGTGCCCTACCTAAATTTTGAATTTTCTTCTTTTTTTTTGGAGACGGAATCACATTCTGTCACCTAGGCTGGAGTGTAATGGTGTGATCTCTGCTCACTGCAACCTCCACCTCCTGGGTTCAAGCGATTCTTTGGCCTCAGCCTTCTGAGTAGCTGGAATTAACAGGAACTGTCCATCATGCCTGGCTAAGTTTTGTATTTTTGTAGAGATGTGGTTTTACCATGTTGGCCAGGATGATCTTGAGCTCCTGACCTCAGGTAATCTGCAGGCCCTTGTAGATTTTGAATTTTAATAAATGTTTTTTATTGTATTACTTGTTAACTGTGTAATCTTGGCAAATTCCTTTTTTGAGTCTCAGTTTCTTACTGAGTGAAATGGGTATATTAAAATCTTATTAGCGTTAGGCATGGTGGCTCATGGCAATAGTATCAGCACTTTGGGAGATGGAGGTGGGTGGATCACAGGAGGCCTGGAGTTTGAGACCAGCCTGGCCAACATGGCGAAACTCTATCTTTACTAAAA
>NW_016107319.1:15907090-15957379 GCF_001604975.1 Cebus imitator | reverse complement strand
TTTTTTTTTTGAGACAGAGTTTCACTCTTATTGCTCAGGTTGGAGTACAATGACATGACCTCAGCTCCCTACAACCTCCGCCTCCCAGGTTCAAGCGATTCTCCTGCCTCAGCCTCCCAAGTAGCAGGGATTACAGTCATGCACCACCAAACCCAGCTAATGACTAGGATTTTTTAAACATAATTTTTTGGTAGGATGCTGTTGATAGTTTAGGGATAAAATCATAGTAGAGTGGAAAATGGTCTTATTTTGCTGAGTCCACTTCTGGGTGAGGACCTCATGACCCTTGAGTCATGAATCTTGAGTCTAGATGGAGCGATCCAGTCATCAGGAGTGCAGAAGTCTAGGCCGAGCGTGGTGGCTCACACCTGTAATCCCAGTACTTTGGAAGGCTGAGGCAGGTGGATCACCTGAGGTCAGGGGTTTGAGACAAGCCTGGCCAACATGACGAAACCCCATCTTTACTAAAAATACAAAAATTAGGTGGGCATGGTGGTGCATGCCTGTAGTCCCAGCTCTTCAGGAGGCTGACGCAGGAGAATAGCTTGAACCCTGGAGGCAGAGGTTGCAGTGAGCCAAGATGATGCCACTGCACTCCAGCCAGGGCGACAATGTGAGACTTCATCTCTCTCTCTCTCTCTCTCTCTCTGTCTCTCTCTCTCTCTCTCACACACACACACACACAAAGCAAAACTCTGAAAAGTCATCTCAAAAGATGCTTTTAAGTTCTACAAGAGTTATTTATGCGAGTAATTAGGGAAGTTGCAGATCTTGTGACCTCTGGAACAATGGCTGATAACTTTGCCCACATCTTAGCAGAATTCAGGCACTTCTCATCCTCTTAACCTGGTGGCCTTTCATTAGCTTAATAAGGGCAGTTTTGTTAGGGAAGGGCTATTATGATTTAAACTATAAACTATATTTCTCCCAAAGTTAGCTTGGCCAGTGCTTGAGAATGACCAGTGGCAGCTTAGAGGTTAAAGGCAAGTTGGAGTTGGTATCATATCTCTTTCTCTGTTGTAATTCTCTCACAGTTAGAATTTCGTGAAAGTGGTTTCACCAGTGCCTCTTGTTTTCTTAATTTGATTTATCAGATTTTTGCCTTACAAATTCAGTTCACCATTACTTTCTTTTTTTTGAGATGGAGTCTCACTCTGTCGCCCAGGCTGGAGTGTAGTGGCGCAATCTTGGCTCACTGTAGCCTCTGCCTCCCAGGTTCAAGCAATTCTCTGCCTCAGCCTTCCAAGTAGCTGGTATTATAGGCGCCCGCCACCACGCCTGGCTAATTTTTTGTATTTTTAGTAGAGATGGGTTTTCACCATCTTGGCCAGGCTGCTCTCTCAAAGTGCTGGCGTGAACCACCACACCCAGCCTATTTTCTACATTAACTCTTTGATTATTATTAATTTGTTCTTTTTGTAGTTATATCTTCAGTCTAATTCATTTTCATCTTGGACCATAAAATAATAGAGCTAGAAGAGGTCTCATAGATTAGCAATTGTTGGCCTTTGTTTCCATGTAGAGAAGGCTAATGGATAACATTCATTTTTTCCGTAGGCTCCCAAAGGTGATTCTGTGGTTTTTCTCTGCCAGCTATTAATAACCACTCTTTCTGGGAAACTCAACAAAGTGCATCAAAATACAAGTAACATTGATGTCGTTATAGGGATTACTACTCTAATGATTTTTAAGTGTCCCTTTTGATAACTTTAGTGCTTTTTACTTGTATACCATGTTACTTTCAGTGTATCTCCTACTTTACCATAGTTGAGAAATTATTTATTTATTTATTTATTTTGAGATGGAGTCTTGCTCTGTTGTCCAGGCTGGAGTGCAATGGCATGATCTTGGCTCACTGCAACCTTCGCCTCCTGGGCTCAAGCAATTCTCCTGCCTCAGCCTCTGGAGCTGTTGGGATTACAGGCGCCTGCCACCACGCCCGACTAATTTTTGTAGTTTTAGTAGAGATGGGGTTTCACCATGTTGACCAGGATGGTCTCACTTTCTTGACCTCGTGATCTGCCTGCCTCAGCCTCCCAAAGTGCTGGGATTATAGGCGTCAGCCACTGAGCCCAGCCGAGACATACTTTTATAAAAGTTAATTTAGGGCCGGGCGCGGTGGCTCAAGCCTGTAATCCCAGCACTTTGGGAGGCCGAGGCGGGTGGATCACGAGGTCAAGAGATCGAGACCATCCTGGTCAACATGGTGAAACCCCGTCTCTACTAAAAATACAAAACATTAGCTGGGCATGGTGGCGCGTGCCTGTAATCCCAGCTACTGAGGAGGCTGAGGCAGGAGAATTGCCTGAACCCAGGAGGCGGAGGTTGCAGTGAGCCGAGATTGCGCCATTGCACTCCAGCCTGGGTAACAAGAGTGAAACTTTGTCTCAAAAAAAAAAAAAAAAAAAAAAAAAAAGTTAATTTAGTTCAGTGATTATTCGCCTTTTTTTCTGGTCAAGTACATTATTATCATTAACAGTTGCTCATTATGATGATTCCTGAGTCCTAGTGGAATTTGAAACCTCCTTTGCAAAATTATAACTAAGAAAATTATGACACTGAAAGATATCAGACCCAACCAACTCCATCTTGCTTCTAACTTCCAAACTGTCTTTGTTCATTCCTGGACATAGGCTGAACTAGCCTTGAGAACAAATTTTATTTGTAGTTTAAATAATAGCCCTTCCCAGAAGCTAGGCTGTTCTTGTAAAATAAATGAAAGGCCACCAGCCACCAAGTTAGGATGAGAGGGGCTGAAATTCGAAATATTACCAGACATTTTTTCAGATGTCATAAGATTTGCAACTCCTCTATTTACTCTAGAAAATGACATCACTATTGTGAACCTATGATTGGCCTTTTAAGATGTCTTTTCAGGTTTTTGCATTTCTGACAACCAGATGGCCCCACCTGGACTTGCCAACCCGTTCAGTCCCCTGCCCCCCAGGAACTGACTCAGCGTAAGGGGACAACTTTGACTCCCTATGATTTCATCTCTGAGCCAACCAATCAGCACTCCTGACTAACTGGCCCCCTCCCCACCCAATTATCCTGAAAAAAGGAACCACCAGTTTTGGGGAGACTGACTTTAGTAATGAAACTCTGATCTCCCGTACAGCAGGCTCTGCGTGAATGATTCTTTCTCTATTGCAGTTTCCCTATCTTGATAAATTGGCGCTGTCTAGGCAGTGGACAAGGTGAACCCATTGGGTGGTTACAAACTGGGGAGAAATAAAAGGAAATATCATTTTCAAAAGCTCTCTGTAAAGAATCAGATTCTGGCTAAGAGTGTAGATCTTAATGTTCTCACTAATATGGCTTTGATGACTGGAGGAACACCAGGGTTCTTTGTCCTCATGCCAGTTTAGATAAAACATGTGGAGTGGTTTTAAGGAGCAGAGAGTTTAATAGGCAAGATAGAAGGGAGAAGGAAAAAGCTCCCCTGTACACAGGTGGAGGGGGACTCCCAAACCGAAAGAGGGAATCCCAAATGTGATGGATAGCAGCCAGGTATATGTAGAGGCTGGAGGAGGTGGTATCTGATTTGCATAAGGCTCAGAGGATTAGTTTGACCAGGCGTGTCATTCACATAGTGTGAAAAAGCTGGCCTTCTCACCCTAGCCTTTTAATATGTAAATGCAGGGTGCCATGATGTTCTACACACATGTTGGAGCAGGAGTATGTGGGGCAAGGGCAAGAAGGCAGTGGTAATCTTCAAGTTTGGGTGGAACCAGTTTCCGATGGCCTGAATTTGCATATCAAAGGTTGCCTTCTGGCTTTCTGTAGCAGCTTTAAAAATGAATCTTCCCAAGTACCCCTTTTCCTATCTGCCTAAAATAATTTCTTAATGACTCCTATAACATCACCACAAAGTGATAAGTATATGAGGTGATAGATATGTTAATTAGCTTGATAGAATCATTTTACAGTGTATGCGTGTATCAAATCCCCTTATATATAATAAATATTTACAATTTCTTTTTGTCAATTATACCTTAATAAAACTTGGGCAGGGAGTAGGAATAAAAGAACTAGATTCTGGTCCAGTTGATTCCTGAATTAGTGAAATGCCCTTTTTGCTTTCTCCTGATTTTCTCTCTCTGAGTACATACTAGCAAATTTGCTTTCCTAGCAGAGTATCTTTATATTTTCTTTCCAGGAGAAGCTGTGGTTGTTTACTGTTTTGTCAAATTCAAAGTTCTCTGCCTTATTTTTAAGGCCACTTAATAGCTGTTTTATTTTTGTTTATACTTATTTCCATGCTGACTTATAAATAGTATTCATGTATGAGACATATGTGTTAAGCACATCACACTATCTTCTATGTAGCTAACCAGAAAACCCAAACTCTGTAACCCTAAATCTGTTCCCCACATTCTCCTGACACTTACCTTCCACAGTGGGCTTTTATAGATAGTAAGTGTGAAACTGTTTACCAAGGTCCTAAATACTGGATACACAGTGCATTCTTTTTGGTAGTAATTATTTATTTCTGCAAATTCTTCATTTAGAAGCTCAGATTATAATTAGGCATTTAATTAAAACAGCAGTACTGCCTTGTCTGTTGGCTGGTTTGTCAGGTTCTTCTTGTTGCAGTGTAGGTGAAGTTAAATTTAATTTTGGTTTCTTTTAATTTCTTTTTCTGAGAAAAGATTACCTATTTCTTTATTTGAGAACACTTAAAAAGTTGCTTAATCTTTCTGACTTGCATTTCTATCCATTGGAAGGTACACTATTATCGTGTAGTTTGTGAAGCATTACTAATTTGTGAGAACAGGATTCCACTTGTTAAAATTGTAAGTTAAAAAGGGAAGAAGGAAGTTGGTCAGGGCAGTGAGAAAGTAAAATAGGGAGAACTTTTAAGAAGCTTTCTGTTGCTTAACCAGTTTCGTTAGCAAATCTGGACTGCTGCCTTATGTATTCTGACATTAGGCAGTTAGATTGCTCAGTGTGACATCAGCATGTCACCAGTAGCTCAGCCGCCCACCTTTCAGTTTATTGTAGCCTGATAGGCTTTATACTTGGCAAATTAAGCAGAATTTCTGACACTGAAAACAAAACCAGTCACAATGTAGTCACTATTAGAACCAACACTTGGAGCATAAAGTAACTTGATTTGCTTAAAATTTTTTTTCCAGTTCTTGCCACATGGTACTAAATTAAAAAATGTTTCTATTTCCTTTGCATATTTGGAATTTATTTGCACTCGCTGGTAAGGTTCACTTTTCATCTGCTTGCTATTTCTGTTCTCATTTGGTTCCTTCAGCGTGATAGACTGAGATGTTGCTCCCCAACAAATAACCATGACAAAGGAACCTGTGAATGTTAATATATTTGGAAAAAAAAAGTCTTTCCAGATCTTATTAAGATGAAGATTTTGAGATGAAGAGATAATTTTGGATTATTTAGGTAGGCCCTATATGTTACTGTATGTATCATTATTAGAGATAGTTAGTGGGAGGCTACAGAGAAATGGAGGAGAAGGCAATGTGAAAATGGAACAGAGAGACCCAATTTTCTTTGGCTACAAGCCAAGGAATGCTTGCAGCTACCAGATGCTGAAGAAGCGAGGAACACAGTCTCCCCTGGAGTCTCCAGAAGGAGAAGGGTTCTACTGACACTTTTATTTTGGCTCAGTAAAACTGATTTCAGGCTTGTGGCCTTCAGAATTGTGAGAGAACAATTTGTAGTATTTTAAGCCATCAAATTTGTGGCAATTTGTTACAGCAGCTACAGGAAACTAATATATCCAGTAATGCTTTGAAAATCTCTGAGTGTTCTTAATGAAGTGCTTCTCCCTCTTTCACTAACAGTGTTAATTTATGATTCCTTGAACAAGCAGACCAGGTGTGGTGGCTCATGCCTGTAATCCCAGCACTTTGGGAGGCGGAGGTGGGAGGATCACTTGAGCCCAGGAGTTTGAGACCAGCCTGGGAAACATGGTAAAACCCTGTTTCTACAAAATATGCAAAAGTTAGCCGGGCACAGTGGCATGCACCTGTAGTCCTAGCTACTGGGATGCTGAGATGGGAGGATCGCTTAAACCTGGGAGGTCAAGGCTGCAGTGAGTTGTGATAGTGCTACTGCATTTTAGCCTGAGTGGCAGAACAAGGCCCTGTCTCAAAAAATTAAATTAAAAAAACAAGTATTCAAATGTTTGTTGTATGGAAAATTGAATTAGGCACTGTTTAGGACTTAAGGAGGGTAGAGATCCCTGCTTTTAAAGTAGAAGGGTTGAGGAGACAGATTTGTGATATTTTTGACCCAGAAAAAAAGACGCAAAATAAGTTAATATTGTATGTATTTCTAATGGAGATGAAATTTATAGGAACCAAATACCATTAGAGAGATGGACTGTTGATTATTTTATCATTCTTGTTTTATTTGTGGGGTAAAACCAAGTTATCAAGTGTTTCATCATTTATTATTTCAGTTACGTTGTAGATCACACAGTGGTTTAAGTCAGGCATCTCCAACTTCTGAGCCACAGTACCAGTCCATGGACTGTTAGGAACCAGGTTGCACAGCAGCAGGTGAGCAGTCGGTGAGCCAGCCAAGCTTCATCTGTATTTATAGCCGCTCCCCATCACTGCCATTACTGCCTGAGCCCCACTTCCCATCAGATCAGCAGTGGCATTAGAATCTCGTAGGAGTGTGAACCCTGTTGTGAACTGCGCATGCGACTGATCTAGGTTGTGTGCTCCTTATGAGAATCTAATGCCTGATGATCTGTCACTGTCTCCCATCACTCGCAGATGGGACTGTCTAGTTGCAAGAAAACAAGCTGAGTGCTCCCACTGATTCTACATTATGGTGCATTGTATAATTATTTCACTACATATTGCAATATAGTAATAATAATAATAAAGTGCACAGTAAATGTAATGTGCTTGAATTGTTCTGAAACCATTCCCCACCCCCTCACCCCCTTGTCAATGGAAAAATTGTCTTTCATAAAACCAATCCCTGGTGTCAAACAGGTTGGAGACTGCTGGCCTAAATTATGATGTTTAGGCATATATATATTAGGACTTTGTATTATACTTACAGTTGGTATCAGTTATTGTTTCATTGGGAACACTGATGAATATTTGAAAAGAGTTACTGAATCATTCTGTTTTAAAAGGTCTTATTTCTGTATACCAGGAAAGTCATTAAGCATACTATGACTGGCTTTAGATTGTGACTCTTGACAGCCATAAGAAGTTACTGTAACATGCAGTGTATGTATCTTAGCTAATACATGTTTAAATTAAGAGACTAAAGCTTTATAGGTATATGTAGTATGAGGTCTGGAAAATTTAAATTCTGTAGATATCACCATTTTATAGCATAAACATAAGACACCTTATTTGCTCCTACTGAATGCTAGAGTGAATGCTGTGTTATTTTACAGTTTCTTACATTTTATTTGAAGTTCAACTTTGAGCACTGAAATTAAAATCTCATTTTTATATTAACCATAAAAATTTATTCCACAAATACATAGTGCCAGTTTATGGTGGTGATTTTTCAGAGTAGAAGACCCCAAATGGTTAAACAGCAGGAAAGTTTTCTGCTTTTACTTAAAAACTGCTGTTTTCTATATGGCTTATTTACCACATGTTTAATTCTTAATGTTGTGTGCTGTGGGATTGAGCATGCAAAAGTCAGCAGAAAGAGTTCTGGTTTTTACATCTAGAGCTATTACTTGCTGTACAATAATAAAGGCACTATTTTATTGGGTTACTTGTAATTAACTTCAGCACTAGGCATTCATATAAATCATTTGTAATCTGTTTTCTTTAGATTTTTATTCTTTTAAACTGGTGTAACATACTTGTTTTCTGTTGTCTTTTTACAAATGGATTGAGGTTGTAATTACTTTTTGGAATTAGGCTGTCAGAAACCAACATATATGTGGATTCAAGAAAAGATTGAGGCAAGCTAATGAATTTTATATAACAGCTTATAAAGATTTGTTACTGAAATAAATATTCAGTGGAAGGATTGTTTTGTTTGAAAACTTAATAAATAATGATTTTCTCTCAAGTTAAAAAATGTCTAGACATAAAAAGTTAAAATGGCAGCAATCATTAATTAGAAAATATTTATATATTTTATGTTTTCAAAATCTTGACAGTAAATATATGAGATTTATTCGAGCTCCTTATCAACTTACATATATTAAATAAATTTAAACATTAAATCTTCATTTATTTTCCTATTTTGCATAATATTATCTAATAATTGCCACTGTATTGACTAATACTTTGTATCATTTTATGCTTAAACTTTTTTATGATTATTAGTTTAAAATGAAATGAAAATTAAAATAGAGGCAGACTTTTGAGTAAAAAGGAAACATTTTAAAATAAACACATGTGCGTCTGGCTGGGTTTAAGCTAAGTATATATTATCCTAAGCTAAATATTAGAAAACAAAAATTTGTCTCCAAAAATAACTTTGTTTAGAAAATGTTTATAGTAGTCTGTAGAAAGAATTTAGAAGTATGAGATAATTTCATTCTAAACTAAAAGTATTAAAATTTTGAGTTGATAATTCTTATAAAATAAATATGTGTGTATTGAGGTGGGAGATAGGAGGCAGGAAGAAAGCTGTTTGCACCCATGTCCTGAAGTAGTGCTTCTAAAAATAATTCAGTTGGTAAATACGTTTTGTTATTTTGAGAACATTAGAAGGTTTAAAAATCTTTTAAAAATAATTAGCTGTTTTATATAGTTTTAATGGAAGTCTTTCATGTTTCCCCTCTAGCAGTCTCTAATGAACACTCCTTGTAATTTCAGTGCAGGCTTTGAGATTCCCTAAAGACTTGACTTCAGACCTCAAAGGGCAGCAATTGCCATATGTCTGGAGAACTAGAGTTGCCAAACTGACCATGTACTAATAGGACACATTTATATAGCTCCTGAATGTGGAACCCTGATATAGATTTAATGATGATCATCTGTTGAGAGCTTGTAGCTGGAAAGAGTTAGAGCAACTTTTTTGTCACCTTTATTGAAATCAAGCTTTCTGTATTGATTAGTGAACGATTTTGACTAAATTGATGCCAGTTTGGAAGTTACTAGAAGGATCATTATTTTTTGGAGGGTTGTTTTATCTGAAAAACTGTAAATACAGATTTTTAGAGGTACTTACAAATATATTAATATTTCATATGCCTAAATACAACAGCAAAAGGATATTTTGATTTTTTACAAATAAGTAAAAATGTATTTATAGTAATTACATAATTGATTTGCATGGTTATCTTAATTGTTTGGAGTTTAAAATATTTACATTATATGTTTTATAAATGCCATGAATAGTTACTTTCTCTATATTAAATTCTTTACTAATTGACCTATAATATTTATACAAACTACATATACATTTTAGATGAATATGCTCACAAAAATAAGGGAAACCAAAACTTTCCGAAGGGCAGTATTCTATTTTACTATTTCATGGAATGATTAAAGAAACATTAGAATAAAATCTTTCCTTTATTATTATGCTATATTCTTTTGTGGTATGTGATTATTTAAGTTTGTGTTAGATACAATGTTGAGAGAGTGCTGACACAAAGTGCAAACGCTGTTGAAAAGTTAATGATCGTTTACTTTGCGCACTTAAGATTACTGTATCTTGACTATGAATAGTTTTGCCTAGATTTTTTTTTTTGAGACGAAGTTTCGCTTTGTTCCTGCCAGGCTGGAGTGCAGTGGAGCTATTTCGGCTCCATCCTGGCCAACATGGTGAAACCCTGTCTCTTCTAAAAAATGCAAAAATCAGCTGGGCGTGGTGGCATGTGTCTGTAGTCCCAGCTACTCAGGAGACTGAGGCAGGAGAATCACTTCAACACGGGAGGCAGAGGTTGCAGTGAGCCAAGATCGCGCCACTGCACTCCAGCCCGGCACCTGGTGACAGAGCAAGACTCTGTCTTAAAAAATAAAAGAGTACTATTACTACCAATAGAAATGGAAATAAACTCAATTTCATTTGGTAGGTTACAATACTGACTTTAGGTCTGGTGTAGTGGCTCATACCAATTTCCCAACACTTTGGGAGTCTGAGGCAGGAGGATTGCTTGAGGTCAGCAGTTTGAGGCTATGATAAGCTATAATCATCACACCACTGCACTTTAGCCTGGTGAGAGAGTGAGACTGTCTTTTTTTAAACAACAACAACAACAACAACAAACCCTCAAAAAACTGACTTTAAAAAAGTACAGATTCTTGGAGGCCCTCTTAGTGCAGTGGGCAGCATGTCAGTCTTATAATCTGAAAAAAGTACAGATTCTTAATAGTTAGCCAATGATACTTTTGTATTTTCATATTTGTAAATCTTGAATGCATGTTCTATTTTTTAACATTTTCAAGAATAATCTTGGATAAATACCTGTTGTCCAGTTACAAAAATATGTGCGTATTATAATTTTTATTTTTTATTCATCTATTCTATATATTTAGGGCATATAATTTATTTTTAATTTTATATTTTTGAGACGAAGTCTCACGCTGTTACCTAGGCTGGAGTGCAGTGGCATGATCTTAGCTCATTGCAACTACCGCCTCCTGGGTTCAAGCACTTCACCTGCCTCAGCCTCCTGAGTAGCTGGGATTACAGGTGCCTGCCACAACACCTGGATAATTATTGTATTTTTAGTGGAGACAGGGTTCTATCACGTTGGCCAAGCTGGTCTTAACCTCCTGGCCTCAGGTGATCCATCTGTCTTGGCTTCTCAAAGTGCTGGGATTACAGGTGTGAGCCACCGTGCCTGGCTGGGCATATGATTTTTAATTAAAATTTTTTTTTCATCAAATAAAGCATGCAAATAATACTATAATAAGAAAAACAACAGTTCTCTGCCTCATTCCTTTCTCTTCCCTGTGATTGATTCTTAATTCTTGGAAGCAGCCACTTCTTGTCAAATTATTTTTGGTTGTTGACAGTGATATGCTTGAATTACTATTTCTTTTTTTGTTGTTTATTTTTTGAGACGGGGTCTCACTCTGTTACCCAGGCTGGAATACAGTGGTGTGATCTTGGCTCATTGCAATCTCTGCCTCCTGGGTTCAAGGGATTCTCCTGCTTCAGCCTCCCGAGTAGCGGGATTATAGGTGTGTACCATTGCGCCTGGCCGTGAATTACTATTTCTTGATTTTTAAACTTTAAACATTAGTCTTTTGTGAAAGATGACTGTTGAGTACTTAAACTCCTATCCTTTTAACTTTCACTCTCGTGCTTCTTTCTACTATACTTACATAATAGTTAAAACCACACTTAATATTTACATTATCATATATTTATGCCAGAACTAAAAAATATACTCTGAATTACGTATTTTTCTTTCTTTTTTCTACCCTCTTTTCTCTTCTTCTGCCCTCCTCTCTCTTCTCTCATGCCCTCCTCTCTTCTGGCTCCTTCTCCTCTCCTCCCCTGCTTGTACTCCTTCTTCCCTCTTGCTTGCTGGTCTTCCCCCACCATTCTTTTTTCTGGAACTAATAATTTCATCCTTTTTCCATTCCTTTATTTATTTTTCTGTGCACCCACCACAAATTGATTTTTAAATTTTCCTCTGGAATCATAAAACCCATTGGAAGAAGTGGTTAAACCCACTATGCATCTATTGATTCAATTGTTTTGCTTGCAGATACAGCACGTGGAGTCCCCTTTTTCCTGTACCAATCTGGACTGGTTGTCGTTTACATCTATAGAAAGCTTTTATGTTAGAGGCTTCTTTTATCATCAGCCTAGAGTTTCTCTCTTTCCTCTCTTATGTTGCAGTCATTGTGTGTGTGTGTGTCTATGTGTGTGTGTGTGCGTATGTATTTAGAAATGTATGTTGATTCTACATTTATTGATCACTAGTTCATATGTAATGGTCACTGTTCTAGCACTGGGGATATAGTAAGGCTTTGTCTCTAAATAAAATAATTTTGAGAGATTGGAATGTTAGAGTAGATTTATAATTTTAGACCTACTTACACTGGAGGGTCTTGAAGATACACTTTCATGTACTGTGAGAAATAAATTTTGTAAGGGGAACCTCAGCTTTCTTCAAGAGCTCTAGGACTGCCCTTCTCTGAAGATCTGACCTTATGGTAGGAACTACAGCTGGTCAATTGGAAAACCTGAATGTAATGGGAGTAATTGGATCCTGAGATGGCAGGAGCCAAGTGGTGGCATTCAGTCACCAAAGGCAAGGTGAATGTGGTTACCATAATGGACAGCAGAGTCAAAGCAGCAAGCAGAACAATGATGCTGGTTTGACTGGAGCAGATCATGGTATATGTAGAGGAGAAGTAGATAATATGCCTATTAATTTTTTATTTTATCTATATATACAGAAAATTTCTAGGTAAGTGAACAAATACCTAACTTTAATCATAAAAGCAGTGAATCATGGCCCCTCAATCAATTTCCCAACTTGAGCAAGTTTACAGGCTCAGAACTTTGTGAAGGAAGGGGAAGCTGGGTCCCCTTGAGGAAGGACCCATGTTCTCATGACTGGTGCAAGGTTAGAAGCAACCAGATCCACACATATTTGTGTCTTTTCACAGTGTCAGGCTTTTATTGATGCATTTAAATCACAAAAGCCACAAGCCACATGGATTTCTCAATGAGGCAGTTCTCCTTATACTTTACATTCACTTGGTAGTCAGAGCTGTGGGTACACAGGCTCAAGCCATTCCACAAGTCAGTCAGTATTGCAAACCATACATGACAGTATACTTAGTCAATATATAATATTATAAGTTAAACATTCCACAACAAACAAAGTAACATTTAACATCAAGAGGGAAAAGAGATAGGAGAAAGGGTTAACAAACCAGTCCCTGGGGAGCAAAGAAGACCAAAGGAGTTCTGGTCTCGGCTGGGTGGTCATTCAGTCTTGCAAGGAAAAGTCTTTGAGGTGGTAGATCCTTTGTCAGCAGATGCCAAGTTCTTATCACAAATGACTGTGAGATGCTGAAGGCCTAATCTTTCATAGTCTCAGAGTCCTCTGGTGAGAACTGATAGTGGAAGAATGTGTTTGTGTCTACATCTGGTTGGATGCATTTGGATTTTTGGATTTTTTTTTTTTTAATTAAACAAAACATCCTTGTTGGCAAAATGTTTTATGAAATATAAAATGGAGACTTTTTCTAAGATAGAGTTTGTTATGTCAGGGGTGCTCTATACACTGGTATACTGCCAAAATTTTTACTGTTAATCTTCTCCTCACTTTTCTCTAAAGGTACCTATGACCTTTTACCAGGGTTACTGTTCATTGGGGAAAAGGACATTGGCTCCGAACTATGATTCCAAGAGACCTAAAATATCAAGGAGCTTATGGGGGGCAGATGATCAATAGAGTTTTAGGTTGCCCTTTCTCACAATGGGCCTGGTGAGTCTTCAAATTCATCCTATCATTTCCCAAATTCTGGAACGCATAGTTGGAACAGACATACTCAGAAACTGGCAGTGTCTCCACATTGGTTTTCTGACCTATGGAGTGAGGGTTATTATGATGGGAAAGGCCCCAGATGGAAGCTACTGGAATGCCTCTACCGTAGAAAACTGTAAGCCAAAAGCAATACTGTATTTCTGGAAGGATTTTCCTCCATCAAGGATTTGACACAGGTGTGGTGATTTCCAGCATGTATTCATCTTACTTGCCTATTTGGCCTGTGCAAAAGACACATGAATCTTTAGAATGACAGTGGATTATTATAAGCATAACCAGGTGGTAACTTCAAGTACTGGTTCTGTACCAGAAGTGGTTTCAATGCTTGAGCAAATTAACACATTCCCTGGCACCCAATAGATTTGACATATGCCTTTTTCCCCTCTGTATGGGTCAATAAGGACCACCAGAAACAGTTTTCTTTCAGCTAGCAAGGCAGCAGTGTCTCTTAACTGCCCTATTTCAGGAGTATCTGGCTTTCTAGCTGTATGTCATAATTTAGTTTGCATGGACCTCTATCATCACTTCCACAAAGAAATCACCCTGGTCCATTGATGACATTATGCTGGTTCCATTTAGAGAGCAAGAAGTAGCAACTAGCAGTTTTTTTGGTATGACATTTGCATGTCAGAAGTTGGAAACTAAATCCACCTCAGTAAAATTTCTAGGGTCCCAGTGTTGTGGGACATGTCGAGATAGCCCGTCTTAGGTAAAGAATAAGTTGTATCTGGCCCCTGCAGCAACCAAAAAGTTACATGCTAGTGGCTGTTTATGGATTTTAGACGTGATTGGGCTTTTTCAGGGTTGTATGGCTGTAACTCTTTGGATTTTAGAAGCAACATATTCCTCATTTGACTATGTTACTCTGTCCCATTTTCCAAGTTACCTGAAAAGCCTATAGTTCTGAGTAGAGCTCAGAACAAGAGAAGGCTCTGTAACAGGTCCAGGCTGCTGTGTAAACCATAGGCTCCAAGAGATCTAATGGTGCTTGAAGTGTCAGTGACAGATGGGGATGCTGTTTGGAGCCTTTAGCAGGTCCCTTTAGGTAAATTGCAATGCAAACCTGTAGGATTTTGGAGCAAGGCCCTGCCATCCTTCCCAATCAAATATTCTCCTTTTGAGAAACAACTCTTGACCTGTCACTAGGTTTTCATAGAGATTGGGCACTTAACCTTGGGCCACCAAGTTAACATGTGACTGAGCTGCTTATTATGAACTGAATGTTATCTGTTCCACTAAGCCATCAAGTTGCACATGCACAGAAGCACTCTGTCATCAAATTGAAGTGTCATATATGTATATATGTGATCGGGCCCAAGCAATGCTTGAAAACACAAGTAAGTTGCATGAAGTGGCCCAAATATCCAATGGTCCTCAGTTCTGCTACACCACCTTCTCTTTGCCAGCCTGTACCAATGGCTTCATGGTGAATCCTGTGATCAGTTGCCAGAGGAGAAGATTTGGGCCTCGTGTATAGATTGTTCTGACAATATGCAGGCACCAACTGAAAGTGAACAGCTGCATCACTATAGCCCCTTTCTGGGACATCCCTGAAGGACTGTAGTGAAGGGAAATCTCAGTGGGCAGAACTTTGAGCAGTGCAACTGATTGTTTACTTTTTTTTGAAGGACAAATGTGATTATTTATTAATTCATGGGGTGTGACCATTAGTTTGTCTGGATGGTCAGAGACTTGGAAGGGACATGAGTAGAAAATTGTTGACAAAAAAATTTGGGGAAGAGGTATGTGTCTATGAATGGGAGAAAAAATGTGAGTACTGTGTATTTGTGCCCTATGTTAATGCTCACTGAGGGGTGACTTCAACAGAGGATAATTTTAATAATCAACTGGCTGGGAAGAGCTGTTCTATGGATACCAGTCAGCCTCTTTCCTCAGCCGCCCATCAGTGCCCAGTGAGCTTATGAACAATGTGGCCATGGTGGCAGGGATGGAGGTTATTTAAGGGCTCAGCTACTTGGACTTCCACTCAGGAAGCCAAACCTGGCTGTTGCCACTGCTAAGTGCCAAATCTGTTGGCAGTAGAGACCAACGGTGAGTCCCTGATAAGGCACTGTTCCCTAGGATGATCAACCAGTTACCTGGTAGCAAGTTGATTACATTTGACCCCTTCCATCATAGAAGGGGCAGCATTTTGTTCTTATTAGAATAGACGCTCACTCTGGTTACAGATTTGTCTTCCCTCATGCAGTATTTCTACCCAAACTACCATCTGTAGATTCTTTATCAACAGAATGCTTTATCAACCTTCATTGTATTGCTTAGCATTGCTTCTGATTAAGAAATCTATTTCACAGTAAATGAATGCTCATGAAATTCACTGGCCTTGCTATGTTCCCCACCATCCTGAAGCAGCTGGCTTGATAGAACTGAATGTAGGTGACAATACCTTATATGGCTGGGACAGGGTTTTCCGGAAGGCTGTATGTGTACTGAATCAGCATCCAGTATATGGTGCTGTTTCTCCCCATAGTTAGGATTTGTTGGTCCAGGAATCAACAGGTAGAAATGGGAGTGATACCACTTGTTATTACCTCTAGTGACCCAATAGCAAAATTTTTGCTTTCTGTTCCTTTGATCTTACACTCTGTTAGTCTAGAGGTCTTAATTCCAAAGGGAAAAATGTTTCCACCAGGAGGTACATCGATGATTCCATTGAACTGAAAGTTAAGATTGCTTCCCAGATACTTTGGGCTCTTCATGCCTCTGAATCCTCAGGCAAAAAGAATTACCATGCTAAGAATAGTGATTGATCCTGACTACTGTGGGAAAATTGAACTATACCACAATGAAAGTAAGGAAGAGTATGTCTGGAATACAAGCGATTCCTCAATGCGTATCTTAATATTACCATGCCGTGTGATTAAGGTCAGGAACACTGTGGTAATCCCATCCAGGTAGGACTACTAAAGCAGCCCAGACCCTTCAGGAATGAATCTTTGGGTCACCCTGTTAGTTACAGTACCAGGACCAGCTGAGGTGCTTGCTGAAGACAAAGGGAATACAGAACAGGCAGTGAAAAAAGGTAGTTGTAGATACCAATTATGATCACATGACCATTTACAAAACAAGGAATGTAATTGTTACATTTCCTTCTTATTTTGTGTGTGTTTGTGTGTGTGTGTGTGTATAAATATATAATCTTTGTTTTCTTTCCTCTTTTAATCCTTTACCATACAACTTAGGATGTATTAGGAATTTATAGTATCAATATCATAGTATTTAAGTATTGTTAACTATACCTTATAGTATGTAAGTATTTAAATTATGGGATATTGGGGAAGTGTAAATATCACTTAAGATGGGGAATGGGTTTATATTAGTCAGGGTTCTTCAGAGAAATAGAACCAATAGGATATATGTAGCTAGAGACAAAGAGATTTATTATGATGGATTGGCTCATGCAATTATGGAGGCTGAGAGTTCCCATGATGTGTTGTCTAAAACTTAAAGGCCCAGGAAAACCAATGGTGTAAGTCCCGGTCTGAGTCTGAAGTCCTGAGAACCTGGAGTGCTAATGTGAGGGCAAGTGAAATGGATGTCTTTCCCAACAGGAACAGATGAATTCCCACTTCCTCTGCCATTTCTTTCGATTTGGGTGCTCAACAAATTGGGTGATTGATGCCCATTCACACTGGTGAAGGTAGATCTTCTTTACCACCTCAAATCCTGATCTGTTGTGGAACAACCTCACAGACACAACCAGAAATCATGCTTTATCAGTTCCCTGGGCATTTGTTAGTCCAGTCAAGTTGACATATAAAATTGACCATCACAGATTTAGAATGGTTTTGGTTGTATGCAGAATAGTTGTATCATGTTAGGTGGAATTACGACCTTGTTATTCATCTTCATTTGGTGATGAAATATGGTTTAAGGAGGTGTATATGAGTGCCATGTTGACAAGGGGTGGACTTGTGTGTCAGTTGGGTCACGGGCTGTTTACATATTTGGTCAAATGTTATTTTGGGTATATCTGTGAGAGTCTTTTCTGGATGAGATTAATGTTTAAATTGGTAGACTGAGTAGAAAAGATTGCCCTCCCTGTTAGCATTGGGCATTATCCAATCAGCTGAATGCCTGAATAAAACAAAAAGGCTGACCCTTCCCCAGGTAGAGAGAATGTCTTCTACCTAACTGCCTTCTAATTATGACTTTGGCTTTTTCTCACTTTTGGACTCAAATTTGTCTCTTCCTGGGTCTAGAGGCTGCTGGCCTTCAGACTGCGCCATTGGTCTTGCTGACTCATCCTGTAGATTTTGGCATTTGTTAGCCAATGTAATTGTGTGAGTCAATTCCTTGTAATAAACCTCTTTTAACACATTCATATTCTCTCTCTCCTTCCCTCCCTCTCTCCCTCCCCCACCCCAATTGTTCTGTTTCTCTGAAGAATCCTGATTGATACAGGGGCATAGCGATGGCACTTGATAAAACAAAAGCTCTATCTTGATAATTTTGGACAAAATTAAAAAATCTTTTCCTATGATACTTTATTGTACTTTAATGGTTTTTCCCTCACCCTCTTAACAATATTGTTTGTTTTCTATGAGTCTTTTTTCTCTCCTGCTTGTTAGCTTTGGTGTCCAACATCACAGAAGAGGGTTTCCTCAAATGTCTGGTTAACTTTGGCAATTTGCTCATTCCTAAGCATAATACAGAGAAAATCTGTATGTTTAGGTATGAGTTGTCCACTGGTGATACAAGAGTTCCCTTTGTTATTTGTGGAGCCTTACATTTTATCTTAGCTTCTCAATTTTCTCAGAAAAGTTCTCAAATATCACTCAGAGTGTCTTAGTCCAGTATGTATACTTTCAATTTATCTTGTCTTTTTCATTATAGGTTTTTATAATTTCCTTAATTATGATAACTTTTCTGGAAAATAAACTTGCAGTGTTTACCATGGTAGGATGGCTACACAGCATAGGGAGAAGATGTGGGATTCTACGTTCTTTTTATGCCAACTTGCAACCCTTTCCCTCAGCCACCTTCATATGTACTCAGTGCCTTCAGTTCCTGGCTTTTCTGCAGTTTTGCAGCAAGCATCGATTTCCTTCCTCACATTGATTTCTCTACTTTGTTGTGTAGATGTTTGTTTTCTTTGGTTCTCTAAGCCCGTTTATTACTACTAACTCACGTATTTCCAGATTGTAAAATAAATTTCTTGATGTATCTTATGTACTGTTGCCTCCTCTTTATTCTCAGATTTACTATGTTTAAGCTGAAGTCACTCATTATCTACCTCTCAAATTTTTTTGTTTTTTTGAGAAGGAGTCTTGCTCTGTTGCCCAGGCTGGAGTGTGTGGCAAGATCTTGGCTCACTGCAACCTCCACCTCAGGGTTCAAGCGATTCTCCTGCCTCTGCCTTCTGAGTAGCTGTGATTACAGGTATGCACCACTGCACCTGGCTAAGTTTTGTATTTTTAGTAGAGACGGGGTTTCACCATGTTGGTCAGACTGGTCTCAAACTCCTGACCTCGTGATCCACCCACCTCAGCCTCTCAAAAGTGCTCGGATTAAAGACATGAGCTACCGTGCCCGGCCAAAAAAAAAAAAGTTTTTAATTCTAAAAGTTGTGTTAAAGATGATCTGCCCACCAGAATAAATTGCTACTGCATTTAATGTTATTCAGTATTAATGGCTTGACAAAATAAAATGATAGCAGAGTAGGTTATATGTAATCTTTTTAGTCTGTGGTCTGATTTTATCTGCTTTAGAGCATGCTAATGTTTGGGAATTACTTTTAAAAGTGAGATAAATTTATGTAGTGTATTAGTCACTAAAATATGTTCTAGGAGATTATTGAATTTATGGAGAACTGTTAAGTTTATGTCTAAAGAAATTAGAATTTTATTAAAATAATTTAAATGAATATATAGCACATTAATTGTATCTTTTTCTCTATATTTAGAGAAATATAGGGAGGAATAGACAATGTTAGGTTGATAAAATCTTTTGTCCCCCTAACTTTTACCACCAAGAATACAGTTTTGAAATTTGGTGGAGATCTATATAGTAGATTTCAGTAGTATGTAACATCTTCATTGTTTTTGTTATTTGACTTAAGGCATCAGTAAGTTAAGAGTAGATTTTAGTAAAGATTGACTAGTCAACAATTATGGCCTTAGGAAGTGAAAGTCAATTAAATACAGCTTTCGAACAGGTATGAAATTATTGACTCTGTTGTTTTGTTTTGAGTTCTTCCTCTCCAAAGTGCTGAAATGTGTTTTGAAATTACTCAGTTGCATTAGTGGTTGGATTTGAGGCTTTTAACGTGTTTTTTGTCAGTACCTCTGGGAAAAGGATAACCAAGACTTTTAAACGTACTGTGCATTTTGCATCACTATATGATTGTAAATACTGTGATGAAATATTGAAACAATCATGAAAGATGATGACCATTAAGCTTTTCTTTTAACTATTAAAACTCGGTAAAGGTTATATTGAGCCGTGGTTTATGAAATTGTTTAGACTAACACCTTCCTTGATAATTGTTTCTGAAGTGGAGAAAAATGTTTTAGGATAGCATAGTTCATGAATTTTTTTTTTAGTTTTGGTGATTGCTATGAATTACTATAAAGAATGTTTTATTATGGAGAAAATTTGTTGGCTTTGATTAATACCAGGATTATAAAAAAATTGAAAAAATATTCTCATTGGCTTCAGATTCTTTTTATATAGGTTATTTTTACGCATTTGTGTATCTGGTATTTGGTATTTTATTAAATGGTAATTAGTAATTAGTACTATGTTATAGAGAAATGAAAACATAATGATATCTCTGAAGTTTGTGATAATTTTTAAAATAACCAAAAATGTAAGATTTGTATTTTCATTTTATTCCTCATTTTAGCTAGTTTTTAAAAATTAATGAAAACATTTCAGGTTATTATGTAATAATTACTGAAGGTTAACAGATATGAGTTTATAGATGATCCTTGAGAACACCAGAAGTATAATGTATTACTGGTAATAAATTTGAGTTTCTGAGCCTTTATAAAACACAGAACTTCTTCAATTACACATGTACCTTCATGTCTTGTTTTTAATTGAAAATAAATATTTCATGTGATATAACAAGATAAGTTTAGATTATAAATGTTTAGTGTGATTATGTTTTGATAGTTATACTAACTTGAACTAGTTTTCTATCTAACCTCAATAATGCTACTTAAAATCTTTGTGAAATCTAAATGGCACAATTTCTGATTTGACAATGTAAGTAAAAGTTTCTGTATATAATGAAAATAAAATCTAAGTGATGTTTACCTTTTACCTGTATATTTAATATGTGATCTTTCTGCTGTTACCTATTTCATCCATGTGGAATTTTGAGTTTTGTCTGGATTATGCAATAAAAATCCCTTCCCATTGCAGTTTCAGATCAGACCAAATGGATTTGAGAAAAATAGTACTAATAAATACTTTTTTATTATTAATTTTTAAAAGATATTACTTTTTAGAGCAGTTTTAGGTTCACAGCAAAATTGAGCAAAAGGTAGAAATTTCCTATATTCCCCTTTCCCCTACACATGCATAGCCTTCTCTCTTGTCAACATTCTCCACCAGACTGGTGTGTGTGTTATAATCAGTGAACCTACACTGGCACATCATTATCACCCGAAGTCCATAGTTTACATTAGGGTCCACTCTGGTGTTGTGTGTTCTGTGGGTTTAGACAAATGTATAATAATATGTCTTCATCATTATAGCTTCATGCAGAGTAGTTTTACTGACCGAAAAATCCTTTGTATGCCTCCACTTCCTCCCTCCATTCTCACTAACCCTAAAACACTCATCTTTTTAACTTTCTCCATAGTTTTGCCTTTTCCAAAATGTTATATAGTAGGAGTCATACAGTATGTAACCTTTTCATATTAGTTTCTTTCTCTTAGTAATATACTTTTACATTTTCTCCATGTCTTTTCATGGCTTGATAGCTCATTTTTTTTTTTAAGAACTGAATAATATTCTGTTGTCTGGTTGTACCTCAGTTTATCCATTCACCTTATGAAGGACATTTTGGAAGCTTCTACTTTTGGCATCTGTGAATAGAGCTGCTCTAAATCTCCATGTACAAATTTCTATGTGGTTATAAGTTTTCAGCTCCCTTTGGTAAATACCAAAGAGTGAAATTGCTGGATCTTATGGTAAGAGTAGGTTTAGTTTTGTTGGGAACCACCAAACTATGTTCCAATGAGGCTGTATCATTTTGCATTTCCACCAGCAATGAAGGAGGTTTCATTTATTCTCCTACCACCTCCTTGCATTAGGTGATGTAAGTGTACTGGATTTTGGCCATTCTAATAGGTGTTTAGTAGTATCTAGTTTGAATTTGCCTTTCCCCAGTGATATGTGGAGAATCTTGGCTTATTTGCCATTTGCATATCTTCTTTGGTGAGGTGTCAAAGTCTTTGTCCCTTTGTTTAATGTGATTGTTTGTCTTTGTTGAATTTTAAGAATTCTTTGTATATTATGCACAACAGTTCTTTATCTGATGTCTTTTACAAATAATGTTATCCCAGTCTGTGACTTGTTATTACAGATACGTAGGAAAGTGGTTGACTTTGTAAATTAACCTTGTATATTGCAACCTTGCTGTTTATTGCTTATTCCAGTATTTTTTTTTGTAGATTATTTAAGATTGTCTATATAGATCATCATGTCATCAGCAAAGACGGCTTTATTTTTTCTTTTTCAATTTTTATCCTTTTCTTGTCTTAACTGCATTAGCTAGGACTTCCAGTATGATGTTGGAAGATAGTGGTGAGAGGGGACATTCCTGCCTTTTTCCTGACAATGGATACTTTAAAAAGTGAAATGACTAATCTAAAGATTTATATGTGGAATTTTAGTTTCTCTGTAATTACTGACTTCTTTTTTTCTAGTAAGAAAGGCAATTTTCTTTATTTTTTCCTTTAAGTTTCTGCTTTGAAGTTTTCTGTAAATTAAATGATCTAAATGAAAACTCACTCAACTTGAGGTCTTACTTTCCTTTCTATTCTTGTATTATTTTAAATTTCTAGTTGGGTTGCCGAGAATGTTATGTTAGGTATAAAAGCCGAGGAGTGAACATATGCTTGTATTGTTTGGCTGTGGCATCTCTTGAGGTATCACAATTCTTGCTAATCACTTGCTGCCCATCCACAAAGTTCCCAGTTATGTTCACTTCATCTTCTTAAATTCTAAGCTGCTTCTGCATCCTTCTGTGATAATTTTTTGAAACTTTTTAGGGCATCAGATAGTTTGAGGTCCATCTATCTTGAAATTTGTCTCTGTTCTGTTCTTGTGCATTACTAGGTTTAGGGTAACTCTTTGAGTCGTATTATCTCTCTGTGCTGCACTTGGGAAGTGAGATGTGGGACCCTCTGTACCAAAATTTTTAAAAAAATTGAGATTTCTGTTTATTTTAATCATTTTCCTACCTTTTGAAAAGAGAGGAAGATATGGCACATGCCTTTCTCTCAGGAATATTATCTTTTGTGGAAGTTGCTTGCTTCCCTTTGGACTACCTGGTTTCATTTCATTTTGATGGAAAGAAAATGGTTTTAAATTAGATTCATATTTCTGTTTTATATTGGTTGGGTTTACCTCATTGGGAAAAAATTAGTATCTCTATTTTATAGTTTCAGTAAAATATGAATTCAGTATGAATTTTGAGAGATAATTTATTGTATAATTACGTCATGAGCTTCTAAGTGTTAGTAAATTTTAGAATAATAAATTGTTGTACCCAGAATAAACTTTTAAAAGGGAATATCTAAGACCTGCAGATGTAGTGTGATCTGCCTAAGGATATATTCTGTTAGTATCAGAATGAGAACATGGATTTTATGACTCTGTTTCTTGTTCATTCCTCAAGAATACATTACTTTTTCTTTGCTGGTTCTAGCCAGTGACTGTTCTCCAATGTCTTACTGATTTTCTATTTAATTTTTATTCTACGGTATATGTTCTGTTAGTACAATTATACTAACACTATTCATGGAATGTAATCCTTTGCCAAAATCATGACGTGATTGTTTTAGTCTCAAGAACCACCTTGGTTTTTTTTTCAAAACACAAAAGAAGGCAGTACAAAAGTGGACATAGGAAAGATAAAATAGAAGAGAAAGGATGAGACTAGAAAAGAATTTGGAGTGGAACAGAATGGTCATTAGGGTGAAATTGCATGGAATTTGAAAGCCTTAGAGTTATTACATTCAGAAAATATGAATCTGGCATGTTAAGAAATATAAATATTATGTATGTGTTTTCAGCTCTTTAAAAACAAATCTCTGTGTGTGTGTTTATATGTGTGTGTGTGTGTGTGTGTGTGTTTACCATATACACTCAAGTGCATTCACCAGTGTTTTTCAAATCTAGATATGTTTTAATTCATGTAGGCCTTTCCTTATTGTATTAATGCTTATTGTATTAATGCTTATATATATTTGTTTGTGTGTGTGTATATATATATATATATATATATATATATATATAGTTATAAGGATTAAAGTATTCATTTGTACATCCTCTTGATTCCTGGGTTTTTTAATAGATAGCTTTTTAGTGGATAAAATTTAATGGATAAATTTCAAATAGATCAAGTGTATATTTAATGCATTTATACTAGATATTACTAATTAATGGGACAATGAATTATAGTTTTCTAACTCAAAACTGGTTTAGCCCAATTCACTGATCTTTCTAATCTCATTTTCAATTGCTAGTCATCAACTTTTATGGTAAACTATGCTGCTTTCTTAGGGTTATTGAACTACTTAATTCTCTCTTCTCTTCATTTTGGATGATACACCTTAAAAAAAAAATTGAGAAACAAAAACAAAGCCAAAATCAAAACATCTATTTGTCCTTGGTTTTCTTTGTCACCTTCTTTCCCAACTTTCAACTATTTCAGTTAAATTAATATATAGTGTTATAGAACGAAAGGGCAAGATAAATATAGATAGGCTCATTTAATTTACACAGAATCATACTGTTGCTAACTTGCTTAGTATCAGTATACCATTCTGTATCACCTATTAATATGGCTAACAGAACTTTAAGAGTTAAGGTATGAAATTGACATGGGTGACATTTTTCATTATTGTTCTTTTAAAAGAAAGAACCTACTGAGTGACATTTCTTCAGCTATTTTTGTTTTTTTATTTTAGGAGTGGCAAAATTCTATTCAGAAGAATGCAGGCCTTGCTTTCATCGAACTTGTCAATGAAGGAAGGTAATCTATTTTATTTTAATCCATTTTGTATTTTTCTTTAAAATCTTGTGTTTTTTCTGTAGGTACTGATATTTTTGGTCTCCGTATTTACTGTTTGTTCAGTCAGTAATGTAGTGGAGCTCTGATATATCAGTTATGTATATGTTAATATTTAATCATTCTGTAATTTTTTTTAAGATACATGCTTACTGATACAGTTCTGATTTTTATTTTTCAATAAGTTTGGGAAAAGTAAACTGATAAATCTATTTGCAGGTATAAGGAAAAACCATACTTATTTGGACTTCCTATAAAGTTCTTTTATGTGTATAGAACCATTAATTAGAATTAGATGTGTATATTATTTTTTTTATATCACAGGCTGACCATAAGAGGAGGGGGGACAAGTTTTACAATGTGATGTGGTAAGAAAGGTGATAGAGGAAATAAGTAGGTATGTTTTTCATTTAAAGAGCAGAAACAGAATTCAAGCAAAGAAAATTTAGTGGCGGGTAAGAGAAGGGAAGAAAGTGCAGAGGTGAAAAGAGAGATAAAAGGGAGAAAACAAATGTAAAAGAGTGAAAGAATTAAAAGGTACAAGGAAATTGAGGAAATGATTAGTGGACCACTTTTCGTCTGATTTGTAGTAGCTGATTTTGCATTAATGAAACTGAAGACCCGGAGTATAGTTAAAAAGCTGTGACTGACTCCCCTTGCAGACAGTATTCTGAACAAACTTATTGTTTCAGCAGTGTTTGTTTAGTGATTTGGGCAATGTTGTTGGAAGATTGATCTTATCAGTCCTTTGGTAACTATTTGAACTTGCATCTAGGAATCCAGGTTTGCTCTCTATCTCTCATAAATATTCTAGAAAAGGGAGAAAAGAGTATTTGTAACTTTATTTGATCTTAAATACTACTACTAAAACCCTTTCCCTCAGAAATAATTACAGGTGCTCCCTGCAATTATAATACTTAATGTTAAATTCTGTGATAGAAATATGTAAGTACAAGGTGCTAAGAAAGCACTAAGGGGGGTACTAAGGTACTATGGAGTACTAAGAAAAAGAGAGAGTCCTCAACTGAGTATGGAAGAATCAGGTAAAACTTAACCAGGAAACAATGATTCTTGAGATGCATTTCAAGGGTCAGTATGATTTGTCATATAAACATTAGTAATTTGGAGGTTATGGAAAAATTGGAGGATGTTTGTATGAAAATCATTCCAAACCCAGGGAACAGAATATCTGAAGGCATTGTAATGTGGGCAGATATATAGGATGTGTGTGTGTGTGTGTGTGTGTGTGTGTGTGTGTGTGTTGGAGAGGTGTTGTTGGGATTGGGCATCTAGATCTCTCAAGGGAGTGGGAACCCTTGGAAAATTTTAAACAAAAGAGAGTCATTATGATATTTGGGGCTTGGAAAGATAACTAGCAGAAGTTTTTAGGATAGGTTAAAGAAGGGAAGTCCTGATTGAAATGAAGAACAATTGCAAGGTTACTACAGTGATCTGTATGAAACATAGAGCTAAGTTTCCATGTAGAGTATGGCAAGTAGTAGGTGATCAATAAAAACTGATATAGATTTATAGCCATAAGAACTAATTCATAGGGCAGTGAATGACTTAATGACTAATTCTTTACTCTTCCTTTCAGTAAACATTTCAAAGTTTATTGAAAAATAGCTTTTGGCTGATTTCAACACTGAGGTATTGGTTTTGAAGTTTATATATAGATATGATTCATGATATATATATATATGTATATATATCATTCAATATATGATATTGAAGTTTATATATAGAAAAAGAGGTGACTAGAGCTGTTGATTAAATGCACAAATATTCTACTTAATGCAAAACACCCATAAACAGACTTTCTATAATTTTTAGGATTTATTGAAGTATAATTCCTGGCTTTGTTTTAAAGAAAAATTTATATGAAGTGATTTTGATTATTGTAGACTCTACTAAGTATAACTACTCTTATGTATGTTACTGTTACGTTTAATAGGTGAGGCAACATAGACTTATGATTAAGAGCATTGGCTTTGAAGATAGCCCTAGGTTCATATTTCAGCTTTGATACTTGACAAGTACTTTTACTTTTTGAGCTTCAATTCCTCATCTATTTATTATACACTGACTATGTCCCAGGAATTGTTCTGGGTACTGAGGATACAGCAAGAAACAAAATAGATAAAGATTCTTTTTTTGAGGGTTGTATATTCAAATAGGCATTGACAGATTATGAACAATAAAATAAGTAGGTTATATAATATGTGAATAATATATTGTTCAGTACTATGGGAAAAGAAAATGTGGAGCAGGTGAGGGGAATGAAATTTTTGAAGTAAGGGAAAAATGTATTGGTATGGTTTGCAGTTTAAATAGAGTGGTAGGATTAGGGCTCATTGAGAAAGTAACACTGGAGCAAGCACTTGAAGCACACAGGAGTCAGTTATAGGGGCATATATATAAAAACATTCCAGGCCTCAGGAATAGCCAGTGTACAAGTGTCAGTTTCCCTGGTATATTTGAGGAATGAGGCCAATATAGAAAGAAAAGAGTGATTAAAGTAGAATGAAATAGGAAGTAAGGTCGGAGAGATAACATAGGGCAAGATTTTGTTTAGAAGCTTTGTAATTTATTTTGTGGGAGATGACAGCCATTGCACGATTTTGAGAAGAGGAAGGCATCTCCCTTACAGCTTAAAAAGATCTCTCTTGGACAGGTGCAGTAGCTCACACCTGTAATTATAGCACTTTAGGAAGCTGAAGTGGATGACTTACTTGAGCCCAGGAGTTCAAAACCAGCCTGGCAACATGGTGAAACCCTGTCTACAAAAAATGCAATTAGCTTGGTATGGTGACAGGTGCCTGTAGTACCAGCTACTCAGAGAGCTGTGAGGTGGGAGGATTGCCTGAGTCTAGGAGGACGAGGCTGCAATGACCTGTGGTCGTGCTACTACTATGTAGCCTGGGAGATAGAGCAAGATCCTGTCTGGAGGTAAAAATTACTATGACTGATGCATGTGGGAAGTTAAGGATAGAAGTGAAGAGATCAGCCAGATGTGGTAGGTTGTGTTTTTAATTCCAGCACTTTGAGAGGCTGAGGTGGGAGGATCATTTGAGCCCAAGGGTTTGAGACCAGCCTGTGCAACATAGTGAGACCCTGTCTCTATAGAAAATAAAAAGAATTAGTTGGGTGCGGTGGCATGCACCTGTGGTCCCAGCTACATGGGAGGCTGAGGCAGGAGGATCACTTGAGCCCAGGAGGTCAAGGCTGCAGTGAATCATGTTCACACCACTTCACTCCATCATTGGCAGTAGAGTGAGACCCTGTCTCAAAAAAAAAAAAAAAGTAAATAAAGACAAAGAGATCAGTTGGGGGCTATCGTAGTAATTGTGGTTAAACATGATGGTGACTGGGACAAGGTTGCTAGCAGTAGAGGAGGTAAGAAATGGCAGGATTATGGACTAATTTTGAAGATAAGACCTGACAGGTTATCCTAATGGCTTGGATGTGGGTCTTGAGAGAAAGCCAGGCATCACTCTTAAAATTTTTGGCCTTGTAGGTAGAGATACCAAATGCCTTTGTTTTGCGTTGTCATTGAAAGATCTTTATATAGCAGACAGCTGTGGAATATAGAAATAGTGTCTCTATTTGGAACAAAGCAGAATTGTTTACTGTCTAGTATAATAATGATAATGTCTATCTCTGAGCCAAAGACCAACAGACCTACTGGCCATCATAAAAGATTGAAGTGCCCTAAGCTCAGAGTTCCTCTCTTGTAAAACACTTTACTACATGTACAGGTGTCTCCTGGACCTATGTAACTCTGTAGGAACTGAGACTTGGAGGTACTGGCACAAATGCTAATACTCTGGCATTGCTATTGCTGAAAATTTGATGAAACAATTGTTTGAATAATTTACTTATTTCTGTATCATCTGTTACCGTTTTCATAGTACCTGCTCTCTGATTTCTTACATTTGCTTTTCTTCTTCTGTTTAGATATTTTAGCCTCCCATAGTTAGAAACTGCCTTCTTTACTTCAGTTCTTAGCCTATAGAGAACACTCAGCCTTATTTCTTTTAAGTAAGTGTTTGAAATAAACAGTGATGGAAACTAAGATTCGTTAGTGAAATAGTGCAGGTAAAATTGGAAATTTTCGTTCGCTATTTACATACAGTGTAGAATATATTTTAAAGGAAAATTTTAGTGGGTTATTTTTCTAAATCAGTGGATTTGGTTTTCCTTTTATAAATAATTAGTGCTTGAGGTTAAATGAGTTTTCATAGAAATATATGTGTTTTTGAAATAGTTTGGCGTGTTTGACTACTAGACTTAATCCCAGGGGCAGGAAGAATAATAATAAGGATTTTTCTTTTTACTGCAAAGACTAACCTTTTTTTCTTCTTATTAGGTAAGTCTGACCTGCCTTGACCTCATTTATAGAGTAGCTGCTATAAATTTTGCCCTTGATTAATGTTTTATTAGTGTAAATAACATGAAGACCTTTATAGACAGACTACAGCATAAGGTCTAACAAACTTGAAGAGTATCATTAGCAAATCAATTACTAAGTTCAGACATAAGTAACTGTTGTTTGGTAGAAACTGCTGATGTTGTTCTAGGCAGCTGCTCTGTGAGATGTTACTCTGTGAATTTGTAATGATTTGCTGATGGTCTCTTTAACTTACATTTGTTTAATAAGATATTTTATAAATGCATGTTTTGGTAGTTTTGAGTTAAGTAGGTATTTTTTAGGTAAACAACATTTCATTTTAAACAAATTTATATAGCTAGAATAATTGATAATCACGGACATAATCAAATGTTACAACCTTTGATGACTTCTAAGAGAAAAAGATACATATAATAAAATATTTCAGTTAAAAAATTAAATTTTCACATATTATTAGCAAGAATATTGTTATTCCTGAATGATAATTTTGTTTATGACCATTTTATGATGTGTTGAATCATTATTATCACCACCTCCGTTTGCTTTTTAAATATGCAAGTAATAGATCTAAAATAATTTTCTTATTCTTGAAAGGCACAACCTTCTTTAAACTAATGGTTTTAAAGAACTTAAAGAATATTAAAGCCACCTTTTAAAGTCTCTGTGATGCTGTAGCACCACATCAATAGAAAATAATATATAGTTATTACTACTGCCTTTGACTCTCTTGAATGAAATCTGAGGGTTCAGTGTTATACTAAATTTCTATGTGGTGTAGGTTACATTGTTATGTATATTGGACCTAAATTGATTTATTTGTGTATTTGATTTGGCTTTATCTTATTTTTTCTTCACTTTACAAATATATTTAATTAAAACTGAATTGAATTGAAACATATATTTAATTGAGTTCATAACACTGTTGCTTACATTTTTCTTAATTATTTGCCAATGAATCTTGTAAGGTTTTTCTTCCTTGGATAAATAAAGGGCTTCAAGTTCATATTTTGCCTTTTATTCTTATTTTCTTAGAGGTTTTGATGATATTACTTGCAAAAAAATTTAGTGTGTCAGTATTGATGTTAATTTTCCTGGCAGAAATAGATCAGGCTGCTAGGTTGCCTCCTTTCTTCTTGCCAGCTTGCTTGTGATCCTTCCGAATATTTTTTAGAGCATTTAATCTCCTGATATTGTTCTAGGTAGCTTTGATCAAGGCAGCTGCTCTGATACATTATTCTGTGAAATTTGTAATTATTTGTTGGTGGTCACCTATCTTATGACTTGTGTCTGTTAGAGAGAATGATGCATATTTTTTTAGGTGGTACTCTTTTTGTTCTTTCTAGAATTTTGAAAAGTTAGTGCAAATTCTCTACTAGAATTCCCTTCCCCCCCTCCTTTTTTTTTTGGAGATAGAATCTCGCACTGTTGCCAAGGCTGGAGTGCAGTGGTGCGATCTCAACTCACTTCAGCCTTGACCTCTGTAGCTCAAGTGATCCTCCCACCTCAGCCTTCAAGGCATCTGGGACTGCTATTGAGGACAACACACTTGGCTAATTTTTAAATTTTTTTTTTGTAGAGATGAGGTTTTGCCATGTTGCCCAGGGCAGTCCCTGCACTCCTGGGCTCAAGTCATTCAGCCTCCCAAAGTGCTGGGATTATAGGCATGAGCCACTGTGCCTGGCCTCCTTTAATTCTTGTTTCTAATTTTATTAATGTTTCTATTAGTTTCTCCTCATTATCTTTATTTCATTTGTATTTTAAATTAAAAAACAGGCACAGTTTTATTGACTAATTTTTTAAATCTTTGATAGTAAAAATCAGAGAAGTAATAGACTATGAAACCTAGTTAAAAGGTACAATATTTGGTAAAAAATTTAAGAGTTAAACTCTCATCTTGAATCTTGCAATTTGCTAAATATGTAAATAATTAAAATGACCTATAATTATAGTGTTGGGTTTAATTTAATAAAAACACATTTTGAGAACTTTCATAGCCTCCTACTTTACTTTTTTTTTTTTAGTATGTCCTTCTCCAGATTGTAACAACTTTACTTTTAAACATGCCACTATGATTCTTCTTTTTTCCCCATCCTTGGAAAGCACAGAAATGGCAGATTATCTCACATTCTGTTGGGCACGTTACTTAATCATCCTCTAGCGACAGTCAGTGTCTGCTTATTACAGCAGTAACTCAGACTTGTATCCAAATATACAAATAGCCCACATAAAGGACATAATGCTTTGAATACTAATACACGGGTCTGTCTGAAAAATTCATCTGCTTAGGTTGTGTGTCTTCTTTCTGAGCATTCATTTAGCAGCTCCAGCCTTTTTCTTCACCTCTCTAAATAGCATGGTTATTAATAATGTTGGTGGAATGAGAAGAATGACTAGAAATGAAAGTGCAGAGGGAAAAAGGTGAGAGACAGATAACATTTCATTTTGACCCGTTGCCCATTAGTATTTTGGATCTGGGTTATCCTCTGACAAAAACACAAAAGTATTTATTGCACATAAGTAAACAGTATGGCTAGAATATGTTCTTATCTCTTATCAGTGGAAAACAAAATTTGAATTGAGGTAGAGATTATCACTTGGAAACCCTTGAGTGTTACTTAAAGAGCCATATGCTTTTTCTGTTTTAAAATTATATATGTAGGAAGGAAGTTTTAAAATTATATATGTAGGAAGATGCTTTATAGAAAAACTCCAATTAAATTTTTTTATTATAATTTTTTTTTTCTTTTAAGAGATAAGTTCTTACCTTGTCACCCAGTCTCAAGTGATCTTTCTACCTTGGTCTCCCAAGTTGGTAGGATTACAGGCGTGAGTCACTGTGCTCTGCTTAATTACATTTGTAAATAGTTGTTTGGAAATGATGCTATTTTGGGGATACAGTCAGAGATCCACTATAGATTAGTTGACCAGAGACTATCTCTCTTTTTTTCTTTTGAGATGTGGTCTTGGTGTGTTACCCAGGCTACAACCTCTTAACTCTTGGGCTCATGTCTTTATCTCTATTTACTTAAATCCTGGATTGTATTTGTATCGAAGTTTTTCTGAGTGATTTAGAATGAAGTATATGCTCTTAAAGATTAGATTATTTAAATTAATGTTTATAATTTTGTAAAGGTTTAATAGCTTATCAAAGATTAGAATTTTCTCTCCTTAATTAGGATAAGCATATGTTTCTTCTTTTATTCATGTGTTCTGGTTTAAAGTACTTATATGGTTAGATTATTTTTTATTTTTAATTTTATAGCTTGATCTCTGCTCATGACTATACTTCCTTTAACAGATTTTGAATATGGAGGCTTGTTTTGCGCACTTTATATGGGATTTTATATTTAAATGATTTTTCAATGTTTACATTTTTTGTTAGAATGGAGTCTCATCTCTGTTGCCCAGGCTGTGCAGTAGCACTGTCATGGCTCACTGCAGCCTTGACCTCCCTGACTCAGGTGATCCTCCCACCTCAGCCTCCTGAGTACCTGGGACTACAGGTGCTTGCCACCACATCACAGCTAATTTTTATATTTTTTTGTAGAGTTGGGTTTTGCCATGTTGTCCAGGCTGGTCTTGAACCCCTGCTCAAGTGATCCTCCCACCTTGGGCTCCCAAAGTAATGGGATTACAGGCGTGAGCCACCATGCTGGTCTGTGGCTACTTTTTAAGCTTGTTTTGTTCTGATTTATGTAAAAACATGGTGCTGCATTTGAATTGTGCATTTTTACCCCCTAAAAATAATGAATTCTACTAGATATCAGAGTTTTAAATGTTTGACTATATAGGATTTGCTGTTTGACCTTTTTTACCAAGACTAAATGCATATGACTTATGTGAAAGATGACTTGGATACAGCATGCCTGTGGAATATGCTTATGTTTGTGTAGGCGTTTCATAGCCTACTACAACAGCTTATATGTAATTAGGATCATTTATTAAATTAAATAAAAATGATTATAGAAAAAGGGATATGAATTAGGGATAGGTGAAAAAAAGGAACTCTCATAACCTTTGAGAAGAGTAAAATAAAAATAAAACGAAAATAGAGTCATTCACCTTATTCAGCAAATATTAATACACACCAGCCATGTGCTGGTCCATGTTCTTGGCTCTGAGAATTTAGCAGTGGTCAGAATAGACATGCCTGCCCTAATAGGGTTTATTTTAATTGGTAAACTTAGACAATAAAGAAACTAAAAAGTGGATAGTATGTTCAGAAGATAAGTGATATGAGAAGTTAAAACAAGGAGGGGAGGAGAATAGGTACAATCTGATACAGAGGACATTGCAGTGTTAAATAAGGATGATCAGGATGGAATCTGAAAGGATGAATTTCTATGAAATGCTAAGGAAATGCCACTGATAATGAAGAGACAAAGGCAGTTATAAGAAGACAGAAGGTGGTGGATATTGTGCAACAGAGAAATCTGCTGAATTCTAAGTAAACTGAATTCCAAGTACAGAGTCAGGAGAGCCATTTCTCTGTATTTTTCTTTTCTGCATATAACTATTTTCTCTCTCTTGTTATTTGCACATTCTTGAGAATAGATTCTTTCATAGTCCTAAGAAATTATTTTATTTTTTAAAATAGTGACAGAAAAGCTTGCAGCCTGGCCCTTTTGCTTCCATTCTAGCCTCTGTAATACCAGGAGTTGTTTTAAAATGCTCAACTAGGGATAATCATGCAAAATATATTTCAAAAAACAGGTTGATGTCAGGATGTAACATTTATATTAAATTACTAAGCTGTTATATTTTCAGGATGAAATAAATTTATGGAGTATTTGCTGTCTTCATTTAAACTGTAATAAGGCATATGGATACCTTTTGGTCTCCCTGATCAAGGATATTACATTCTAGAAAAAGTGGCTACCACCTGGGCTGAATCTCAACCAAGAAAGATCTAGACTGTCCTTTAAAAAATTTTAAAAATATTTAAATGTAATTTTTTCAGTCACCAACAAAATCTATTCTTTCTAAGGTTTCAGGCATGTGTATTCAGTGATGTTAGAGCCTTTACAGCCTTTATTCAAAGTTGTTACTAAGAGCTTTCTTTAACTGAGAAAGGCGAAGAGAGATAACAATTTAGAGATTTTTGTGATACTGAATTATTGAATGTGCTGGGTGAGAGACAGAGAGATAGATCTATGTCTGCAAGGAGGCAGGTACATGGAGAGTTAGGCAATAATTCTTCACTATAAGAATAAAGGCTGTATTAATTTGTGGAGATGATATTTTGAAAAGTGAGGCTTTAGTAGTTCTCATATTACTGAAGAAAGTCTTTGGACGCAATTTATCCCCTTCTCAGTTTTGTTTTGTGACTATTCTCTGTAGCTAATTCTAAAGAAATTACTATGTTGGAAGGATTGCCAATTCATGAACATTATTTCCACATTCTCAATTATTAGGGTGTAGAAAAGCGGTAACTTTCCTTTCCCATCAGTGGTCATGTTTAGTAGCGAAAATGACAGTTGCTGCTAATGGGGGTCACAGAAAGCCCAGGAAACAGAGCAGTAATATTGGAAAACTCTTGGTGAAAATGTGTATGTGCTTACCCAAGGTCTAGACTAGTATAATCAGATGTGGACAATGGGCTGTAATGTAGTTATGGGAGATGGTTGTCATCATTACCATTATTTATTGAGCCTCTAGTATGAATCTTTTTCTGGTTGGTTACTTGATAGGGCTGTTTGTTTCCTAAGGCTGACACAAGCATTTTTTTCTTCCTTCTTGCACTATAGGTGTAAATTACACATAGTTTTTCCTTCATAATATTAAAGTATGTGAATCATTTTATGGTCTGCATTTAGACATTTAATCTATAGTAAACTCAACATTTTGGGGCTGCTTATAGTCATTAAAACTTTAATTTACCTTTAATTCTTTGTTTGAAAGAGTAGTTTACGCAGCTGTTGGATAAAATTGCTGTTGCTAAATACTGTATAATTTGCATATTTAGGAAAATAAGCATGTAGATGAGAAAAATTGACCCCTTAGAATAGCAAAAAAATCATTTCAATATCTTACTAGTTTAATTTTTGAAGTCATTTTTAAATTTTCCTTAATGAAAGGACAAATCATATTGTGTATATATTTAAAATAAATGAGATGTATGTAGTCAGTACCTTCTCAGATACTTTGATTTTAAAACATTTTGTAAATTGTGAAGGAAAAGATATATATGTTCCCCTTCTTCTCTGAAAGTGTTATTAAATACTTTACATATATCCCAATCACTTTTTATAATATTATTTTAAATAAGTAAGGTTAGATGGTAATAATTTTATATTATGCAGTGAAAATATTTCAAACTTAAATTTATGATACAGTTAAGTCTAATGTAAAAGCTCCAGGGTTTTGCTGTTAATTGCTTAGATAAATTAATTGCTTAGATGTTTGGAATATTTAGTTTGAAGTATTTCCACAAACTGTCCACTCATCAAATAATAAGGGAGTATAGCCTACCTGAACAGTACCTCTTAGATGCTATGTTTATTTAAATAAAAAGAAACAAAATTTTTTTTTAGTCTTTTTTTCTTTTTAGATTTTTTCTTTTCCCTTTTCTGCTTCCATAATCAGTTCTAGTTAAGGAAGCACATTTTTTGGGAGAATAGAGTAATATACATAGAATTCTAATAGAATTTTTATAAGATATTCTATAAGCAAGTATGATATATGCTGTACTTGCAATAATCATTAGGCATAAGATTGACATAAAATAAGCTGAGCATTGTGGTTCATTCCTGTAATCCCAGCACTTTGGGAGACCAAGGTGGTAGGATTGCTTGAGCCCAGGAGTTCACGATCATCCTGAGCAACATAGTGTGATCCTCCTGTCTCTTTTAAAAAAACTAGCTAGGCTTGGTAGTGTGCACCTGTAGTCCTAGCTACTTGGGAGTTTGAGATAGGAGGGTCACTTGAGGCCAGGATTTCCAAGATCAACCTGGGCAACATAGCAAGACCCTTGTCTCTACAAAAACGACTTTAAAAAGAAAGATTGACATAAAATAAAGGTCTTTGTAGGATAGAATTGCAGAGTATTCCTTTGAGGGAAATATGATTGAAATGGGTCTGAAGGAATTAAGGTTTTGGATATAAGGAAAGGACAAAAAAGTTGATTGGGAGTGGTTTCTGGCACTCATTTTCTATCATTCATTCAGTATCTATTGATTGGTTATAATCTGTGTGCCAGGTACTATTCTAGAATCTGAAGATATAACTGTGAATAAGTCTATGCTGTCAAAGAGGAGAGAACACATAATAAACAAGTAAACAAAAAATAAGACAATTCAGATAGTAAGAAATGCTTGGAAAAAAACAAAGCAGGGTAATGTTATGAGAGTAAGCATACTGGCTTATAAGGAGTATGGAGTGTTTAGAAAAATCTTGTGAAGGGTAGACACTTAGTTTGAATGAAGAGAAACAGCTAACCCTTTGAGATGTATGTCACAACATTTTAAGGTGAGGAAACAGCAAGAGCAAAGGCCTGAAGGAGTGAATAGTATTTGTGTATTATTTAAACAAATTGAAGGCCAGAGTGGTTGGAACAAAATTGGCAAGAAAGAGAGAGTAAGGCTTGGAAATGTCAAGGAAAGTATATAATATTGGGATCATATACAGCCCTATAAGCTATGCTAAAAATTTTGGATTAAATCATATTCAGTAAGAATACATTGTAGAGTTTTTAATAGAGGGGTGACATGATATAACTTACAGGGTTTTTTTGTTTGTTTATTTGTTTTGTTTTTGAGACAGGGTCTCTCTGTTATACAGGCTGGAGTGCAGTGGCTTATTGCAGCCACATACTCCTGGCTTACATGATTCTCCCACCTCAGCCTCCTGAGTAGCTGAGACCATAGGTACATGCCACCATGCCCAGCTAATTTTTTTTTCTTTTTGGTAGACATGGGGGTCTTGCTATGTTGTCCAGGATGGTCTTTAGCTCCTGGGCTCAAGCAGCCCTTCTGCCTTGGCCTCCCGAAGTGCAGGAATTCTAGGCATGAGCCACTAGGGTTGTCTTTTTCATTCTGTCGGTTTTGTCCTTTCATGCACAGAAGGTTGTTGTTGTTGTTGTTGTTTTTCCTTTTTCTTTTAAAAAACAGGGAGTCTCACTGTGTTGCCCAGGCTGGTCTCAAATTCCTGAGCTCAAGTGATCCTCCTGCTTTAGCCTACCAAAGTGTTGGGATTATAGGTGTGAGCCAAATCACCTGGCCCAGAAGTTTTGATGTGGTCCATTTTATCTATTTTTTCTGTTATTGCCTGTGCTTTTGGTATTACATCCTAGAAATCATTGCCAAATTCAGGATCATGAAACTTTTCCTTATGTTTTCTTCTAGGAGCTTTATGGTTATAACTCTTACATTTAGGTCTTTGATCCATTTTGAGGTAATTTTGTATATGATTTAGGGTAAAGTGCTTTAGTCTCTGTATGTTGCTATATAAAATACCTGAGACTGGGTAATTGATAAATAATAGCAATTTATTTCTTGTGGTTTTAGAGGCTTAGAAGTCCAAGATTAAGACACTGGCAGGTTTTAGTGTGTGGTGAGGGCTGGGTCTCTGCTTCTAAGATGGCACTTTGAGCACTGTGTCTTCATATGGTGGAAGCTGAAAGGGCAGAAGAGGCTAAACATTGTGTGAAGACTGTTCAGGGCCTTAATTCCATTTATTAGGGAGGAGCCCTCATGACCTAATGACTACATTAGGTCATTAGGTCTATAGTACTTTTAATATTATTGCACTGGAGATTAGGTTTTGATAAGAATTTTGGAGGGGATACATGTATTCAAGCCATGGCAGCAGA
The DNA here is from genome assembly GCF_001604975.1 of Cebus imitator. Taxonomy (NCBI): domain Eukaryota; kingdom Metazoa; phylum Chordata; class Mammalia; order Primates; family Cebidae; genus Cebus; species Cebus imitator. The sequence goes on along the minus strand of NW_016107319.1, from coordinate 15,919,452 downwards.
TACCCAATTTCTTACTTTTGTCTGTTGATATCCAGCTTTCCTAACATCGTGACTTATATTCCTAGAAGGATGAATCGTGATAGGTTCATTATGCAGGGCAAGAATGAAAGCAGATAAATCAGTGAAGATAGTACTGAAGTATTCTAGAAAAGAAAGGATGGTGACTTAGAATCATGTGGTAGCAATGGTGATGGAGAGAAGTAAACATATATATGATAGAATTAATAGTTAAAGCAGTAGAACTTGCTTTCATGAATGGGATTTGGAGGTGAGGAAATGACAAAATCAAGGATTACTTCTTGAGTTTGAGTGGACTTTGGTGCTATTTATTGTGGTGGGACAAACTGAAGTAGTGATGGGGAAGAGGTATTGTGGGCATGAGTAGGTAGAATCAAGAGTTCTGCTTTGGAATGTTGGATTTGAAATGCCCTGTTGGATATCCAAGTGAAGATTTTTAGTTAGGCAACTGGCTCTGTGACTCAGAAATAAAGGAGACCAAGGGTAGGGTTAGAGATGTAAACATAGGAATTAGTTGTATATAGGTGAGATTAAAAGTCATAGAACTGGATGAAATAACTTAGAAGGAGAAAATAATACACAGCTGACCTCTTGGACATTATGAGATTTATAGGTCGTGCAGCAGAGGATGTAGCAAAGTGGGCAGTAAAGAAGCTTGGAGGAAAACCAAGAAAGTGCTATATATTATTGAAAAAGTTAAGAGAAGAAAATGTTTTAAGAACCTTAAGAATCTTTTCACAGTTATCTTGCTATTTGTCTATAGTCCTATAACTTTCCATATTAAATTGTGAACTCTTTGTGGACAGTGTTATGCATGTTTGTATTCCTTACAGGTAGCAGCTTAGACCTGACTGGCAGAAGTGGATAGTCAAAGAGTTTCTTTTCCTTATAAGTACTGCTGGATCCATAGCAATGACCAGACCCTATTCTATGCTTTGGTTATGTAAAGATAAATTATAACTAGTTGGTGCATTGTAAAATGGAAGACAAATTTGTAAATACATAATTGAAATTGTGTTGTACAGAGAGATTCAAAGTAATAAGTACTAAAGAACAGGCTTATGCCCTTTGGTAGGGGCTACTTCTGTGGAGGGAAAGCAGGTGTGGGATCACAAAAGGTTTTGTAGTGAACCTTTACTTTGGTTTAGCTTTGATAGTAGGTTAGATGGAATGTGAAGTGAGGTCATTCCTTGGACAGTAGGAACAGAGGCAAAGAGGTGTACAATAACAGGGTGTAATGTTTGGGAAAGCAGTTCTTGGTCTAGAGTTCTTAGAGTATGAAAGTTTAACAACAATGAGACTGATTTCTAAGCCATGCAAAGGTGTTTAGTCTCTTTCGTAGATCATGGGAAGATGGCTGATACTTTGTAAACTATACAGTGATGATCAGATCTTCATTTTAGGAAGATGACCCTGATGAAGAATTGGCAAGAATAGTAAGATTCATGGAAAGAAGTTGGATTGGAGGTTATTATAATAATCAAAACCATGATCTTGAGTGCCAGTGAGTTTCCAGTGAAGGGCACTGGAAAATATTACAAAGAAAAACAACTTTTAAAGTTATTGCAGAGGTAGAATGGGCAGTACTTAGTCTGTTGGATCTGTAGAATGATGACAAAGGAAGACATGACTGATATTTCTAGTTTCAGTAACTGGATAAATAATGGTTATGTTAATGGGGTAGAGAATGAAAGAATGAATGATCTCTGGATAAGGGACTATTTTGATAAATCATGGTATATTCCATCCACAGGAGTCACTTGAAGCTGTTTTGATTGCATAATGGTATACAGTTAAGTAAAATATACAAGCAGTATAGTATGACTTCTTAAGTGTTTAAAAATATTATTACAAAACACATAAACGTACATGTGTATACATATATATGCACATAAATATTCTATATGTGTCTCATATATATGCACATAAATACTATATATGTTTCTATAAATTTAGATAAATGTAAGGACAGGAAGATAACCTACTGATGGTAGTGATGTATGCTGAAAGTGAACAGGAAAGGGGGTTGGGAGCTTTCACTTACTACTTTATTAATAAAGTGTTGCATGGTTTTTAAACACTACATAACCAGAAAAATGCATGAAACATCAACACAGAAAATTATTTGTTTACCTATCTAAGTTTATATGTCAGTAAATGGACACCTTAAAAACTAAATGATAGAAGGGATGTTTTGGTTCTCTTAAAAATATAACACACAAAATTTTTTCTCTTTATAACTTTGTTCATACTGTTTTCTGAAGTATCTTTCTCTCTTTGTTGCTTTTGCCCTTTATTTAAGTTTCAACTTCATGCTCTAACTTTCTATTGGAGCTTTCTTTTCATCTTTAGTAGATTATTGTGATCTTTGCTTCTATAGAGATATGATAGCAAATGTATTCTTATGTTCTAATTTTACTTGTGTTGCTTATTTATAACAAATTTCCACAAATTTTGCAGCTTAAAACAATTTAGGTTTACTATCCTACAGTTTCTGTGTGTCAGAAGTCTGGATTCAGCTTAGCTGGATCTTCTGCTTAGCTGGATCTTCTGCTTAGGGTTTTACAAGTCTACAATGAAGATGTTGATCAAACTGCATTCCTCTTTGGAGCTTGGTGTCATTTTGCAAGCTCACATATTTCTTGGCAGAATTCAGTTCCATGCTGCTGTGGGACTGAGGTTCCCATTTTCTCGTTTACTGTTACTGAGAGGTTGCTTTCAGCTCCTACAGGTTGCCCATACTGCCCTGTCTTATGGACTTCTCACACATAGCCACTTACTTCTTCTTCAAGGGTGGCAGGAGAATCTCTCTAGCGTGCTAGGGCAGAGTTTTGTTATGTAACACAAGCACCAGAGTGATTATCCCATCACGGTTGGCATGTAAAGCAACCGGATTAAGGAATGATTATCCCATAATCTTTACCATATTCTGTTTGCTAGAAGGAAGTGTCAGATTCTGCCCAGGTTGAACTCAAGGGGATGGGATCATATAAAGCCATGACTCACTGGAGGTCACATTAGGGTATATCCACGATAGCACTTACATTAATTTGTTTCAAGCTGGAAAAGACTCCAGTGTATTATCTTTTTCCCCAACTAAAAATATAATGAAAGGTCATCTTTGGTGCTTAAACTAGTCTATAATGTAATATGTGTTGAACAGATGTTTTGACAGTATTTTAAAAGGCAGAGGGACAAAAATGTTGAAAGATCAGAATTAGCACTCAGAAGATTTATTCAGTTATAATGTGGATTAAATGACGAAACCTTTATTTTTAGTCTATTGGCTATAAAACAGCATAAATTAAAGCTGATAATATTACAAAGGAAATATTGAAGATTCGTTGATTGATTAGGGGCCTGGAGGAAGATTAGAGAAGAGGGAAGAGACTAGAATAACTTTGAGGTTACTTGTTTGGGGACGAACAGGATAGTATGCCGTTGACTAATCAATCCAATTAACGTTTGCGAGTACAAGGCAATATATTGATGTTAAATTCACAATGTGGTTTTAGGTCTCTAGAGGGAAACTAAGAAACCAAACCAGTATTTCACATCTGTACTCTTGAAAGCCCTTCCCTTCTCTATCTGTAGAATCAGAGGAAGTTATTCATTAGTGGGTTTTAAAATTACACTAGGGATTGTTTTTGTATAATGCCTACATGAGTACTGTTTAATAGCATTTGAAAACAAAATACCCTGATGATGTCATCCCCAAATCATAGATAAGGTATTGCATTAACTTCTAAAGTAGCTGGAAGACAGTTTGAGGACAGAAGAGAGGGTCTGACAGATGTGGAGTCAAATTATGATAGTGTATGTGAGCTTAATAGAGACCGAAAGAAAGTGATTGAAAGGCAGAAAGCCTTTTTATTTTCTTTAAGGATTTTCTGTTTTCCTTTCCTGTAATTATTGATTGCTCTAAAGCTTCAAAGAATAGAGAAATATAAGTAGGAGGACTTAAGCCTCTCTTGTTAGCCCAGACATGTGCATGCTTTTTCTGTAAAAGGCCAGATAGTTTTTTAGACCTTGCAGTACATGCTGTCTTTGTCACAACTGATCAACTCACTGTAGTATAGTGATTTGAAAACAGCCTTGGATAACACTTAAACAAATGGGCATAGTTGTGCTCCTATAGAGCTTACCAATCAAAAACAGTTGGTAGGCCCACAGGCCTTAATTTGCTGACCCCTGTTCTAGATTATTGGCAGTTGGGTATATTTTCTTTTATATCTTCCCCAAACTCATATTGTTCATCATATTCCTTAGGATTATTTTTCCTCTTAATGTATATTGTAGACATTGTTTTGTCAGTTTGGAAGCTTTTTTAAATTATATGATTGTATATTTTGATTCTTTAAGGTTTTCACTTTTATAAATAGTGTAGTGAAATTTATTATTTCACAAGGAACATTTTCCACATTTTTCTGCACTTTTGGAAAATGTTCATGGGCACATTATTAAGAGTGTCGGCTGGGCACAGTGGCTCACACCTGTAATCCTACAAATTGCTTTGTGACCCTACATTTTGCCTGTTTTTTATATATGTTCCATGTTTACCTGAAAAGAATATTTATTATTCACTTACTGGATATAATGTTCCAGATAAGTTGGTCAGCTTAAGAAATATTCTATAGCTTTATATATTCTATTTCTGGTAGTAGGCCATATTCTTAGGAACATTCACATTTAGAATCTCAAAATACTAAATTTCTGTCTCTCTGGTTCACTTATACTTTTATTGATTTAACAAGTTTATCTTGTTATTTCTGTTTGCTTCTTCAAGTTTTTCTCATACTAATCAAGGTTTATTAACTTTCTTTTAACTTTTAAAAATTGTTCATGTTTTCAGAAATTATACTTTTCCATCTTTGTTGAGCCTTATATTGAAATTGTGTCACAAGCATCATATACTTTAAAAAATTGATTTGACAATAATTTTACCACTAAATGTTTACTTTCCTTATATTTCTGATATGTTTAGGTGAAAATTTATCATCTCATTATTTATGTCCTTTATATTTGCCCCACATCTTGTGTTTCTTTTTTTTTTTTTTTTTTTTTTTTTGAGCTAGGTATTTGTTGCTGAATTTTTTTCACATTAGCTTGTTGGTTGTATATATATTTAAATACCTTTACCTTTAGTGGTTACCTAGAGATTATAATATGAATATTACAATTAACATCTTTACATAAACTGATTCTTTTGCCAATCTGTATACAATACAGGACACTTACGACACTGATTCACTTGGTTTCTCTTGCCTTGTATGCTGTGGTTATGTATTTTAAATTGCAATATTTTTGAATTCTAGAAGTTATACAATTACTGTAAATATTCAGGTTTTTTTTTTGTTTTTTTTTTTTTGGAGACAGAGTCTTGCTGTGTTGCCCAGGCTGGAGTACAGTGTCACAATCTCAGCTCACTGCAATCTCTGCCTCCTGGGTTCAAGCGACTCTCCTGCCTTAGCCTCCCGAGTAGCTAGGATTACAGGTGCTCACCACCACACCCGGCTAATTTTTGTATTTTTAGTAGAGATGGGGTTTCATCATCTCCAAGCTAGTGCTGAACTACTGACTTAGTGATTCAGCCACTTCGGCCTCCAAAAATGCTGGATTACAGGTGTGAGCGACCGTGCCCAGCCAGTATTCTTTTAGATTTACCACATGTTTGTCATTTTCATTGCTCCAATTTTTTTCCTGGACTTGCATCAGTCTTACATTATTTTTCATCCTTGTAAAGAATGTTGGTTGACTGGTGACAAATTCCCCCTATTTTATTTGTCATGAGATGTTCTTATTTTGCTTTTTGTGGTAAGAAAAAGCTTTCCTTAGATTTGTTGTTTGGAGACCTGTGAATTAAACAGGCAAACACAGATTAGCAAGAAAAAAAGACATATATTTAGTCATAAATATTAGTGTATCAGAATTCGGGCGGGTGCGGTGGCTTCCTTCAGTAACAACAGAGAAAGGTCCAAAATGTACCACTGTGGAAAAAAAAAAAAAGAGTCTTTTTCTGAACTTCCTTTAACCGCTCAAAAGGAGAGGATCCCAAAAGAATTCAGCTTTCATCAATCCCTTCCCAAGGAGTTTTGCAACCAACGAAGATTAACAATTATCAATAAAGATGAGAAGTTAGCACCAGGATAAGAAATTATCTAGACATTATCAAAAAACTATAATATCACTTAACTATTCTCCTAAGGGCCCACTCCTGTTTGCATAATCATTTACTTTCCCAAATGCACCCTTCATTACTTAATTTTCCCCCTATTAAAATGGTATATATATAAGCCACAAATTCTAAGCCTCTCCTTGAGTGACATTTTTTTGTGAATTGTTTTATTATTATTATGTTTTGAGACAGAGTTGTTCAAGCCATTCTTCTGCCTCAGCCTCCTGAGTAGCTGGGATTACAGGTACCCACCATCATGCCTGGCTAATTTTTGTACTTTTAGAAGAGGCAAGGTTTCACCATGTTAGCGAGGCTGGTTTTGAAGACGATAGAATTCTTACGTGGTTGGTGTGTTTCTTTTGAGACAGGATCTCTCTCTGTTGTTCAGGCTTGAGTGCTGTAGTGTGATGATAGCTCAATATAACTTGAAACTCATTGGCTCCAGTGAACCATCTGCCTTAGTTTCCTGAGTAGCGGAGACCACAGGCATGTACTACCAGGCCTAGCTAATTTAAGAATTTTTTTGGGGGTGGAATCTCACTACATTTCCAAGGCTGGTCTTGAACTACTGGCCTCATGTGATTCTGTTGCTTGGGCCACCCAAAATGCTGGGATTATAGGTGTCAGTGGCTGGCCTGGCCTTTTAGGTAGTATTTTTGTTGAGTATTTTAAAGAGACCATTGCATTCTTATATGGCTTCCATTAGGTTTATTGTTGCTCTTTTGAAGGCAAGAAGGTGTTCTTGACTCTCTCCCCTTGTCTGCTATTACGATTTTTTTCTTTAATAGTTTTACTATTGCATAACTAAGTGGAGTATCCTTAAAAACCCTACTTGGGTTTTGTAGCACTCTATCAACATATGGCTCAGTGTTTTTTTCCCTAGTTTTGAAAAATCTTGGCTATTATCTCTTCAAATATTGCTTTTTTCTAATTATGTTTCTACTCTTTCTTATACTACAGATACATTTATATTAGACCCTTTTACTGTGTCCTGTATGTCTCTTATTTTGTTCAATTTTCATTCATTTTTCTTTTTTAAAAATAAATTATTTTAGTTTTATTTTATATATATATTATACATATATATGTATAATATATATATAAAATAAAACTAAAATAATTATATATATGTATAATATGCATATATTATACATATATATATATATATAATTGTACTTTAGATTCTGCGGTACATGTGCAGAATGTGCAGATCATGCAGGATGGTTGCATACGTACATTCGTGGCAATGTGGTTTGCTGCCTCCATCCCCGCCACCTATATGTGGCATTTCTCCCCATGTTATCCCTCCCCAACCTCCCCACTCTCCACTGTCCCTTCCCTAGTACCCCCCCAGCAGACCCAGTGTGTGATGCTCCCTCCCTGTGTGCATGTGTTCTCATTGTTCAACACCCACCTATGAGTGAGAACATGCTGTGTTTGATTTTCTGTTCTTGTGTCTGTTTGCTGAGAATGATGGTTTCCAGATTCATCCATGCCCCTACAAAGGACATGAACTCATTGTATTTTATGGCTGCATAGTATTCGACGGTGTATACGTGCCACATTTTTCTTGTCTGGTCTATCATCGATGGCTATTTGGGTTGGTTCCAGGTCTTTGCTATTGTAAACAGCACTGCAGTGAACATACGTGTTCATGTGTCTTTATCTTAGACCGATTTATAATCCTTTGGACATATACCCAGTAATGGGATTGCTGGGTCAAATGGAATTTCTATTTCTAGGTCCTTGAGGAATCGCCACGCTGTCTTCCACAATGGTTGAACTAATTTACACTCCCACCAACAGTGTAAAAGTGTTCCTATTTCTCCACATCCTCTCCAGCATGTGTTGTCTCCAGATTTTTTAATGATCGCCATTCTAACTGTTGTGAGATGGTATCTCAGTGTGGTTTTGATTTGCATTTCTTTAATGACCAGTGATGATGAGCATTTCTTCATATGTTTGTTGGCCTCATATATGTTATCTTTTGAAAAGTGTCTGTTCATGTCCTTCGCCCACTTTTGAATGGGTTTGTTTTTTTCCTTGTAAATCTGTTTTCGTTCTTTGTAGATTCTGGATGTTAGCCCTTTGTCAGATGGGTAGATTGCAAAAATTTTTTCCCATTTTGTTGGTTGCCAGTTCATTCTAATGATTGTTTCTTTTGCTGTACAGGAGCTCTGGAGTTTAGTTAGAGTTGTTTGTAGTAATCTCTGATGGTAGTTTGTAGTTCTGTGGAATCTGTGGTGATATCCCCTTTATTGTTCTTAATTGCATCTATTTGATTCTTCGCTCTTTTCTTTTTTATTAACCTCGCTAGTGGTCTATTTTGTTGATCTTTTCAAAAAACCAGCTCCTGGATTTATTGATTTCTTTGAAGGATTTTTTTTTTTGTCTCTATCTTCTTCAGTTCTGCCCTGATCTTAGTTATTTCTTGTCTTCTGCTAGGTTTTGAATTTTTTTGATCTTGCTCCTCTAGCTCTTTCAATTTTAATGATAGGGTGTGGATTTTAGATCTTTCCTTGCTTCTCATGTGGGCATTTATTGCTATAAATTTTCCTCTAGACACTGCTTTAAATGTGTCTCAGAGATTCCGGTACATTGTGTATTCAGTCTCATTGGTTTTGAAGAACATCTTTATTTCTACCTTCATTTCATTGTTTATCCAGTCAACGTTCCAGAGCCAGTTGCTCAGGTTCCATGAAGCTGTGTGGTTCTGAGTTAGTTTCTTAATCCTGAGTTCTGATTTGATTGCACTGTGGTCTGAGAGACTGTTTGTTGTGATTTCCATTATTTTGCATATGCCGAGGTGTGATTTACTTCCAATTGTGTGGTCAATTTTAGAGTAGGTGCGACGTGATGTTGAGAAGAATGTATTTTCTGTGGATTTGAGGTGGAGAGTTCTGTAGATGTCTATTAGGTTTGCTTGGTCCAGATCTGAGTTCAAGTCCTGGATATACTTGTTAATTTTCTGTCTCATTGATTTGTTTAATATTGACAGTGGAGTGTTAAAGTCTCCCACTATTACGGTGTGGGAGTCTAAATCTCTTTATAGGTCATTAAGAACTTGCTTTATGTATCTGTGTGCTCCTGTATTGGGTGTGTATATATTTAGGATTGATAGCTCTTTTTGTTGCATCGATCCTTTTACCATTATGTAATGCCCTTCTTTGTCTCATTTGATCTTTGTTCGTTTAAAGTTTATTTTATCAGAGACTAGGATTGCAACTCCTGGTTTTTTTTGCTCTCCATTTGCTTGGTCAATTTTCCTCTATCCCTTTATTTTTAGCCTTTGTGTGTCCTTGCATGTGAGATGGGTTTCCTGGATACAGCACACCGATGGGTTTTGGCTTTTTGTCCAATTTGCTAGTCTGTGTCTTTTGATTGGGGCATTTAGCCCATTTACATTTAGGGCTAATATTGTTCTGTGTGAATTTGATCCTGCCATATTGATGCTAGCTGGCTGTTTTGTCTGTTAGTTAATGCAGTTTCTTTATTGCGTTGATGGTCTTTACTGTTTGGTATGTTTTTGGAGTGGCTGGTGCTGATTGTTCCTTTCTATGTTTAGTGTTTCTTTCAGGAGCTCTTGTAAGGCAGGCCTGATGATGATGAAATCTCTCAGCAATTGCTTGTTGATAAAGAATTTTATTTCTCCTTCGCTTATGAAGCTTATTTTGGCTGGATATGAAATTCTAGGTAGAAAGTTCTTTTCTTTAAGGATGTTGAATGTTGGCCCCCACTCTCTTCTGGCTTGTAGGATTTCTGCCGAGAGATCCTCTGTGATTCTGATGGGCTTCCCTTTGTAGGTAACCCGAACTTTCTCTCTGGCTCCCCTTAGCATTTTTTCATTCTTTTCAACCCTGGTGAATCTGACGATTATGTGACTTGGGGTTGTTCTTCTTGAGTAATATCTTTGTGGTGTTCTCTGTGTTTCCTGGACTTGAATGTTGGTCTGACTTGCTAGGTTGGGGAAGTTCTCCTACATAGTATCGTGAACAGTGTTTTCCTGCTTGGATTCATTCTCTCCGTCACATTCAGGTATACCTATCAAACGCAGGTTAGGTCTTTTCTCATAATCCCATGTATCTTGGAGGCTTTGTTCATTTCTTTTCACTCTTTTTTTCTCTAATCTTGCCTTCTCATTTTATTTCATTGAGTTGATCTTCAATCTCTGATGTCCTTTCTTCGGCTTGGTTGATTCAGCTATTGAAACTTATGTGTGCCTCACAAAATTCTCTTGTGTTTTTCAGCTGCATCATGGCATTTATATTCTTCTCTAAGCTGTTTATTCTCGTTAGCATTTCGTGTAACATTTTTTCAAGGTTCTTAGTTTCTTTGCATTGGGTTAGAACATGTTCTTTTAGCTCAGAGAAGTTTGTTATTACCGACCGTCTGAAGCCTGTTTCTGTCAGTTTATCAGACTCATTCTTTATCCAGCTTTGTTCCCTTGCTGCTGAGGAGTTGTGATCCCTTGAAGGAGGAGAGGCGTTTTGGTTTTTGGTGTGTTCATCCTTTTTGCTCTGGTTTCTTCCCATCTTTGTATATTTTTCTACCTGTGGTCTTTGTAGTTGGTGGTTTTCAGATCAGGTCTCTGAGTGGATGTCCTTTTTGTTGATGTTGAAGTTACTTCTTTCTTTTTTAGTTTTCCTTCTAAGAGTGAGGCCCCTCTGCTGTAGGAGTGCTGGAGGTCCACTCCATATCCTGCTTGCCTGGGGATCACCTGTGGCAGCTGTAGAACAGTAAGGGTTGCTATCAGTTTCTTCTGTTATCTTCATCCCAGAAGGGTACCCGCCAGATGTCACCTGTATGAGATGTCTCTTTGTATATATAGGGATCAGGGAGTCTGCTTGAGGTGACAATCTGTACCTTACAGGAGCTTAAGTGCTGAGCCATGAGCTCCGTTGTTTTGTTCAGACCTTCTGGGCACACATGTTTAAGTCCCTCTGCTTCAGAGGAACTTATAACAGCCTTTTTTCCCAGGTGCTCTGAACTGAGAAGGTGGGGCTTTATTTTTAAGTTCATGACATGCTGCTGTCTTTTTTCAGGGATGCCCTGTCCAGCAAGGTGGTAGTCTAGTTAGTCTGCCAGCCAGAGGCCTTGCTGAGCTCCTGTGGGCTATGCCCAGCTGCTGTGTGAACTTCCTTGTGGTTTTGTTTACAGAGAACTGCCTTAGTAATAGTGGACTGCCTCCGTAATGGCAGACTGCTTGGGTAGTGGCTGATGCCCTTTCCCTCACTGAGCTGGACCGTCCCGGCTCCAGCTGTGCTTGGTGCCAAACTCTCAATCTAGAGCGTTTCAGATTGCTTGTCTTTGTTGGGAGTAGGACTCAATGAGCCAGATCACCTGGCTCTCTGTTTCAGCCCCCTTTTTTTCAGTTGAATGGGTGGCTCTGTATCCCAGGTGTTCCAGGCGCCTGTTGAAATGGCCACTTGGAATTGTGTGAGTTTTTTTGTGGAGACCCGCACCACAGGCCAAAATAGCCATGCTGGAAACTTGTGGCGCTTTTCAGCCCAGAAATCTTCTGGTCTGTGAGCAGTAAAAATTTGTTTAGAATTGTGGTGTTCACTCACCCTTTGCATTCTTCTCGCTGGTAACTGCACTCCAGAGCTGTTCCTGTTTGGCCATCTTGAATCTCTCCCCTTTCATTCATTTTTCCTACTGTATTTCAGTCTAGTTGTCACTGACATATCTTTCAGTTAATTTTTTCTTTTTTGGCTGAGCTTAGTAACCCAGTAAATCTGTTTTTATATTTATTTATTTTGTTTTGCTCAGTACTTCTACAGTTTTCATTCTTTACTGGTATTCTCTATTGTGTAATTAGTTCTAAACATAACTACATTTATTTTAATGTCCAGATGTAAGCCAGTTTCTATTTAGTTTTCATTCATTTGATATTGTCTCTTGTGTCTGTTAGTTGGTGACTGAATGCTGAAAATTGTTTTTTAAAATTGCAAGGGTAAATTTTAGTCTCTGTGATATTATCTCCCTCTAGAAAGAACTTCCTTTTGGTTTCTAATTAGCAGTTAGACTAAGAGCTGATTGTATTAATTTAGGGTCTGAACTGATCCATTCGAAGCTGGATTTTTTTTTTTTTTTTTTTTTTTTTTTTAGTTCTTGTGAGAGTTTGCCCTTTTTTTTTTTTCTTCTCCTAATGTTTAGCCCTCCTGAGGTT